>NC_091165.1:33798374-33805874 GCF_040958095.1 Procambarus clarkii | reverse complement strand
GCTGATCTGGACTGAGACTTGTGAAGCGCACACACAGGGTATCACCAGCTTGCAAAATGACCTCGACCCACTTAGTACTTCACAGCCACGCAGTGTGATGAGAAATAGACAACGAGAACAATTATATCCCTGAAAATATACATTAATAATTAAATATTTACTCACTGATGTTGCTGTATATATGAACATTACACAGATCTGAATTATTTTAGGAACAAATGATGACATTAAGCATAAATTTAAAGACTGGGATTATGAAGCCATTATTTGGTATTAAATTATTTTAGAAAGTCTTTATTACAATGCTAAATTTCCTCTTGAGTTCATGTGGCCTTTGCACCTCAATATAGACAATGTTTGTGTTGTGTTAACTTTCAATAATTTTGAATACAAAGTTGAGAGCAGTGATAAGCAATGAACTAGACTGGGGGAATGTTATTAATAGAAGAAGAGCTACACATATATCTTTGTAGATTTATAACTACATTACTTCAAGTAAAAATCTGTAAACATTACATGTACAACAGTGTGGATGGTGTTACATGTATAACAGTGTGGATGGTGTTACATGTACAACAGTGCGGATGGTGTTACATGTACAACAGTGCGGATGGTGTTACATGTATACAGTGTGGATGGTGTTACATGTACAACAGTGCGGATGGTGTTACATGTACAACAGTGCGGATGGTGTTACATGTACAACAGTGTAGATGGTGTTACATGTACACAGTGTAGATGGTGTTACATGTACAACAGTGTGGATGGTGTTACATGTACAACAGTGTGGATGGTGTTACATGTACAACAGTGCGGATGGTGTTACATGTACAACAGTGTGGATGGTGTTACATGTACAACAGTGTAGATGGTGTTACATGTACAACAGTGTGGATGGTGTTACATGTATAACAGTGTGGATGGTGTTACATGTACAACAGTGTGGATGGTGTTACATGTACAACAGTGTGGATGGTGTTACATGTACAACAGTGTGGATGGTGTTACATGTACAACAGTGTAGATGGTGTTACATGTACAACAGTGCAGATGGTGTTACATGTACAACAGTGCAGATGGTGTTACATGTACAACAGTGTAGATGGTGTTACATGTACAACAGTGTAGATGGTGTTACATGTACAACAGTGTAGATGGTGTTACATGTACAACAGTGCAGATGGTGTTACATGTACAACAGTGTAGATGGTGTTACATGTACAACAGTGTAGATGGTGTTACATGTACAACAGTGTGGATGGTGTTACATGTATAACAGTGTAGATGGTGTTACATGTATAACAGTGTGGATGGTGTTACATGTACAACAGTGTGGATGGTGTTACATGTATAACAGTGCGGATGGTGTTACATGTACAACAGTGTAGATGGTGTTACATGTATAACAGTGTAGATGGTGTTACATGTATAACAGTGTGGATGGTGTTACATGTACAACAGTGTGGATGGTGTTACATGTATAACAGTGTAGATGGTGTTACATGTATAACAGTGTGGATGGTGTTACATGTATAACAGTGTGGATGGTGTTACATGTATAACAGTGTAGATGGTGTTACATGTACAACAGTGTGGATGGTGTTACATGTATAACAGTGTAGATGGTGTTACATGTATAAAGTGTAGATGGTGTTACATGTACAACAGTGTGGATGGTGTTACATGTATAACAGTGTAGATGGTGTTACATGTATAACAGTGTGGATGGTGTTACATGTACAACAGTGTGGATGGTGTTACATGTATAACAGTGTAGATGGTGTTACATGTATAACAGTGTAGATGGTGTTACATGTACAACAGTGTGGATGGTGTTACATGTATAACAGTGTAGATGGTGTTACATGTATAACAGTGTGGATGGTGTTACATGTACAACAGTGTGGATGGTGTTACATGTATAACAGTGTAGATGGTGTTACATGTATAACAGTGTAGATGGTGTTACATGTACAACAGTGTGGATGGTGTTACATGTATAACAGTGTAGATGGTGTTACATGTATAACAGTGTGGATGGTGTTACATGTACAACAGTGTGGATGGTGTTACATGTATAACAGTGTAGATGGTGTTACATGTACAACAGTGTGGATGGTGTTACATGTATAACAGTGTAGATGGTGTTACATGTATAACAGTGTGGATGGTATATTTCATATTTGGGGTTCCTCAGCAGTTGTTATCATGTGTGGGGGTGTGGGGGTGTGGGGGGGGGGGGGGGTACTTGATGCCACCAAGTGCGGGAAGCCTCAACCTGCACGAGTCTTGCCCGTCAAAATGACCTAGACAAAGTCCTAGGAGCAACACATGGCAAATGGAATTCATGAAAGATAAATGCCATTCAATGGAGTGAACATGTAATGGAGTGAAATTAGGAACAGGACATCACATTCAACCTCATATTACAGTACTTGAAAATAAGAAATGAAGACTTTGGTCAAGAAGTAAGCGGCCATCAGAGGATCACATCAAGAGAATGTTATAAATTAGAATATGCAACTGTTACATGGTGCATGCATATTTTATTATATATAATAAATAAATATATATATATATAATATATATATATGTTGTACCTAGTAGCCAGAACGCACTTCTCAGCCTACTATGCAAGCCCCGATTTGCCTAATAAGCCAAGTTTTCATGAATTAATGTTTTTTTCGACTACCTAACCTACCAAACCTAACCTAACCTAACTTTTTCGGCTACCTAACCTAACCTATAAAGATAGGTTAGGTTAGGTTAGGTAGGGTTGGTTAGGTTCGGTCATATATCTACGTTAATTTTAACTCCAATAAAAAAAAATTGACCTCATTCGTAATGAAATGGGTAGCTTTATCATTTCATAAGAAAAAAATTAGAGAAAATATATTAATTCAGGAAAACTTGGCTTATTAGGCAAATCGGGCCTTGCATAGTAGGCCGAGAAGTGCGTTCTGGCTACTAGGTACGAGATATATATAATATATATATTATATAATATATATATATATATATATCTATATATATATATATGCAAACAAGCCTGAATGGTCCCCAGGACTATATACAACTGAGTTTTCAGTTATATATATATATATATATATATATAATATATATATATATATATATATATAATATATATATATATTATATATATATATTATATAATATATATATATATATATATAATATATATATAATATATATATATAATATATATATTTTATATAATATATGTATATATATTTAATATATATATATATATATATATTTTATTAAATATGACCGAAAAAGTAAGATTAATAATTCTAACACGAATTTTCTCAATCTTTCGTACATTATGCTTCACTGTTGGAGGTAAATCAAAAATCACTTCTCCAAAATTCATTTTTATTTCTAGTCTGACGCGACACGGGCGCGTTTCGTAAAACTTATTACATTTTCAAAGACTTCACAAATACACAACTGATTAGAACTTGCGTTTCCCTGATTTTATATCTACATTTGAGTGAGGTGGGAAGGGTGATGTGGCATTACATTTGAGTGAGGTGGAAGGATGATGTGGCATTAGAGAATATTAATAGGGTATTAAAAGTATCAACACAAGACAGAACACGAAACAATGGATATTGAATAGAAGTGTTTGTAGAAAGCCTATTGGTCCATATTTCTTGATGCTTCTATATTGGAGCGGAGTCTTGATGTGGGTAGAATATAGTTGTGCAATAATTGGCTGTTGATTGCTGGTGTTGACTTCTTGATGTGTAGTGCCTCGCAAACGTCAAGCCGCCTGCTATCGCTGTATCTATCGATGATTTCTGTGTTGTTTACTAGGATTTCTCTGGCGATGGTTTGGTTATGGGAAGAGATTATATGTTCCTTAATGGAGCCCTGTTGTTTATGCATCGTTAAACGCCTAGAAAGAGATGTTGTTGTCTTGCCTATATACTGGTTTTTTGGAGCTTACAGTCCCCAAGTGGGCATTTGAAGGCATAGACGACGTTAGTCTCTTTTAAAGCGTTCTGTTTCGTGTCTGGAGAGTTTCTCATGAGTAGGCTGGCCGTTTTTCTGGTTTTATAGTAAATCGTCAGTTGTATCCTCTGATTTTTGTCTGTAGGGATAACGTTTCTATTAACAATATCTTTCAGGACCCTTTCCTCTGTTTTATGAGCTGTGGAAAAGAAGTTCCTGTAAAATAGTCTAATAGGGGGTATAGGTGTTGTGTTAGTTGTCTCTTCGGAGGTTGCATGGCTTTTCACTTTCCTTCTTATGATGTCTTCGATGAAACCATTGGAGAAGCCGTTATTGACTAGAACCTGCCTTACCCTACAGAGTTCTTCGTCGACTTGCTTCCATTCTGAGCTGTGGCTGAGAGCACGGTCGACGTATGCGTTAACAACACTCCTCTTGTACCTGTCAGGGCAGTCGCTGTTGGCATTTAGGCACATTCCTATGTTTGTTTCCTTTGTGTAGACTGCAGTGTGGAAACCTCCGCCCTTTTCCATGACTGTTACATCTAGAAAAGGCAGCTTCCCATCCTTTTCCGTCTCGTAAGTGAAACGCAGCACGGAACTCTGCTCAAATGCCTCCTTCAGCTCCTGCAGATGTCTGACATCAGGTACCTGTGTAAAAATGTCGTCAACATACCTGCAGTATATGGCCGGTTTCAAGTTCATGTCGACTAAGACTTTTTGCTCGATGGTACCCATGTAGAAGTTTGCAAACAGGACACCTAGGGGAGAACCCATGGCGACCCCATCTACTTGCTTATACATGTGCCCATCCGGGCTCAAGAAGGGTGCCTCTTTAGTACAAGCTTGGAGTAGTTTCCTCCAAGCCAAGCTTGGAGTAGTTGCCAAAGATCATTGGGGAATATAAACCTGGATATGCGTATGGAAATGTCAAGACGCACAAGCCTGGAAACCCACTTCGGCCAATCATTAGCCAGATACCCACACCCACGTACAGATTGGCGAAGCGACTCAACGGCCTGCTGACTCCTTATGTTCCTTGCGCCTTCAGCCTGAAGTCTCCAAAGGAATTTGTGGACTTACTGCGGGGCGCACGGGCCACAGGGATAAGAGCCTCGTTGGACGTAGAATCGCTGTTCACCAACGTACCTGTGGACGAGACAATCGGAATGATAGCCGACAGAGTGTATCGTGATCCAGCCTGTACTCCTCTTGACATGCCAGAAAGTATTCTGAGGAAACTACTCCAAGCTTGTACTAAAGAGGCACCCTTCTTGAGCCCGGATGGGCACATGTATAAGCAAGTAGATGGGGTCGCCATGGGTTCTCCCCTAGGTGTCCTGTTTGCAAACTTCTACATGGGTACCATCGAGCAAAAAGTCTTAGTCGACATGAACTTGAAACCGGCCATATACTGCAGGTATGTTGACGACATTTTTACACAGGTACCTGATGTCAGACATCTGCAGGAGCTGAAGGAGGCATTTGAGCAGAGTTCCGTGCTGCGTTTCACTTACGAGACGGAAAAGGATGGGAAGCTGCCTTTTCTAGATGTAACAGTCATGGAAAAGGGCGGAGGTTTCCACACTGCAGTCTACACAAAGGAAACAAACATAGGAATGTGCCTAAATGCCAACAGCGACTGCCCTGACAGGTACAAGAGGAGTGTTGTTAACGCATACGTCGACCGTGCTCTCAGCCACAGCTCAGAATGGAAGCAAGTCGACGAAGAACTCTGTAGGGTAAGGCAGGTTCTAGTCAATAACGGCTTCTCCAATGGTTTCATCGAAGACATCATAAGAAGGAAAGTGAAAAGCCATGCAACCTCCGAAGAGACAACTAACACAACACCTATACCCCCTATTAGACTATTTTACAGGAACTTCTTTTCCACAGCTCATAAAACAGAGGAAAGGGTCCTGAAAGATATTGTTAATAGAAACGTTATCCCTACAGACAAAAATCAGAGGATACAACTGACGATTTACTATAAAACCAGAAAAACGGCCAGCCTACTCATGAGAAACTCTCCAGACACGAAACAGAACGCTTTAAAAGAGACTAACGTCGTCTATGCCTTCAAATGCCCACTTGGGGACTGTAAGCTCCAAAAACCCAGGTATATAGGCAAGACAACAACATCTCTTTCTAGGCGTTTAACGATGCATAAACAACAGGGCTCCATTAAGGAACATATAATCTCTTCCCATAACCAAACCATCGCCAGAGAAATCCTAGTAAACAACACAGAAATCATCGATAGATACAGCGACAGCAGGCGGCTTGACGTTTGTGAGGCACTACACATCAAGAAGTCAACACCAGCAATCAACAGCCAATTATTGCACCACTATATTCTACCCACCTCAAGACTCCGCTCCAATATAGAAGCATCAAGAAATATGGACCAATAGGCTTTCTACAAACACTTCTATTCAATACCCATTTTTTTGTGTTATGTCTTGTGTTGATACTTTTTAATACCCTATTAATATCCTCTAGTGTTCTGTCTTGTGTTAATGCCACATCATCCTTCCCACCTCACTCAAATGTAATGCCACATCACCCTTCCCACCTCACTCAAATGTAGATATAAAATCAGGGAAACGCAAGTTCTAATCAGTTGTGTATTTGTGAAGTCTTTGAAAATGTAATAAGTTTTACGAAACGCGCCCGTGTCGCGTCAGACTAGAAATAAAAATGAATTTTGGAGAAGTGATTTTGATTTACCTCCAACAGTGAAGCATAATGTACGAAGGATTGAGAAAATTCGTGTTAGAATTATTAATCTTACTTTTTCGGTCATATTTAATAATATATGTCTACAGGAAAGACTGCTACCAAAATATACTAATATATATATAATATATATATTTTATATAATATATATATATATATATTTAATATATATATATATATGTCGTACCTAGTAGCCAGAATGCACTCTCAGCCTACTATGCAAGGCCCAATTTGCCTAATAAGCCAAGTTTTCCTGAATTAATATATTTTCTCTAAATTTTTTCTTATGAAATGATAAAGCTACCCATTTAATTATGTATGAGATCAATTTTTTTTATTGGAGTTAAAATTAACGTAGATATATGACCGAACTTAACCAACCCTACCTAACCTAACCTAACCTATCTTTATAGGTTAGGTTAGGTTAGGTAAAAGAAAAAGTTAGGTTAGGTTAGGTTAGGTAGGTTAGGTAGTCGAAAAACAATTCATGAAAACTTGACCTATTAGGCAAATTGGGCCTTGCATAGTAGGCTGAGAAGTGCGTTCTGGCTACTAGGTACGACATTATTATATATATATATATATATATATATATATAACATATATATATATATATATATATATATATATATATATATATATATATATATATATATATATATATATATATATATATATATATATATATATATATATATATGTTTCATTGAATATGGCCGCATATTCTGTATTTATTATTTTCTGGTTTAGGGCTTCTATCCCTCTAACTATTTTCTTAGCATCA
>NC_091165.1:33498374-33793374 GCF_040958095.1 Procambarus clarkii | reverse complement strand
AACCCTGGCTAACACCTACATTAACCTCAGTGTTGCACAACCAGGTGGCGCTGCCACCCACAGGGAAGCAGCCAAATCCCGTAAGTATAGAGAACTGGATCACCACTACAATTTTGTCCCCATTGCTTCTGAGACGCTCGGCGCCTGGGGTAAAAGTGCTACCAGTTTTTTGAAGGAACTGGGTTCTAGGCTCATTGAAACAACAAGGGACCCGAGAGCTGCAAGCTTTCTTTTCCAGCGCCTCAGTGTGGCGATACAGAGGGGAAATGCGCACTGCATCCAGGGTTCCTGCCCGCCATCTGAGGAGCTGGAGGAACTCGACAACCTATGACAACCATCTTTGTAACCTATATGTAACTCCTTTTTTGTAACAAAGTTCAAATAAAGTAAATATATATGTGTACATACAAAAGAATGGGGGTGGTAGGAGAAGATAATATTAGTGTTCAGTGAGAAACCACAAGGTCTCCTCTGAATACTTTTTATTTTCTTCTCCGAGGCTATGGGTCCCCACATTGGCACCAGAGGTGGTACCCTCACAAACTTTTATATTATATATATATATATATATATATATATATATATATATATATATATATATATATATATATATATATATATATATATATATATATATATATATATATATATATATAAATATATATATATATACATATATATATATATACATATATATATACATATATATATATATATACATATATAGCCTACTTCTCAGCCTACTATTCAAGGCCCGATTTGCCTAATAAGCCAAGTTTTCATGAATTAATGTTTTTTCGTCTACCTAACCTACCTAACCTAACCTAACCTAGCTTTTTTTGGCTACCTAACCTAACCTTACCTATAAATATAGGTTAGGTTAGGTTAGGTAGGGTTGGTTAGGTTCGGTCGTATATCTACGTTAATTTTAACTCCAATAAAAAGAAATTGACCTCATACATAGAGAAAAGGGTTGCTTTATCATTTCATAAGAAAAAAATTATAGTAAATATATTAATTCAGGAAAACTTGGCTTATTAGGCAAATTGGGCCTTGAATAGTAGGCTGAGAAGTGAGTTCTGGCTACTAGGTACGACATATATATATATATATATATATATATATACATATACATATATATATATATACATATATATATATACATATATATATATAAACATATATATATATACATATATATATATAAACATATATATATATACATACATATATATATATATATATATATATATATATACATATATATATATATATATATATATATATATATATATATACATATATATATATATATATATATATATATATATATATATATATATATATATATACATATATATATATATATATATACATATATATATATATATATATACATATATACATATATATATATATATATATACATATATATATATACATATATATATATTATATATATTATATATATATTATATATTATATATATATTATATATTATATATATATATATTATATATTATATATATATATATATTATATATTATATATATATTATATATTATATATATATATATTATATATTATATATATATTATATATTATATATATATATATATATACTGTATATGTGCATATGACAGTGTCAGACCACGGAGGAAAATTGAAACAGGAATTTCCTTAAGTACTTTCGTATATTAATACATCTTCAGGAGTGGTTTTACAGGTCAAGTATTGGACATATATAGGCAGGAGAGAATGGTGAAGCGAGTTGAGGTACAATAACAAATGAATGGAATTAGGTGGACACAAATATGAACCGAGCAAGAACTGCTGAAGGCCTATTGGCCCATACGATGCAGCACCTATTCATACCCACCAACAGGCCCACACACACATGGATAATAATAGCCTAAGATAGCAAATATTTACAATGAATTAGTGAGACAAATGTGTTCCAATGATCCTACTCAAATCGCCTTGTAATTGATCTATTAAAATTGGATCTACAACAAAATTTACAACATCAAAAGCAAGGGGGTAAAAAAATCACTCAAAATAAAAATGCTCAATCCTCATCCTACTGAAAAGGTTTTCATTTGGATGTATCATGTTCCTGTGATTTCAATGTGTATTCTCCATTCCCAATAGAGTGGTATTGAGAAATAGGTAAATGAGTGGTAAATGAGAAAGCAGTTTATGCCAAAACCCTCAAGTGTTAAGACTTCACATGACAAAGATTACAGAGGAAATGCATCACCATTAGCACAGTTCTCAACCAGATATTACAACATTACACATTTCACACTATAGATTCAAGCAAGGAAACAAAGATACCAAAAAAAATGTTAGAAGTTTTCTTTTGCAAAGAGAGTAATAAACGGTTGCAACAATTGAGAAAGTGGTGGTGGCCAAAACTGTCAGTAGTTTCAAAGGGTTATGTAAGAGTGTTGGGAAGATGGGATACCACAAGTGTAGTTCTCATTCTGTGTCTACACTTAGGTAATTACACTTACCTGCCTGCCTGCCTGCCTGCCTGCCTGCCCTTAATGCCAGTCAGCCATACCTGCCTGCCTGCCAGCTATACCAACCAGCCTGCCAGCCAGCCATACCTGCCTGCCTGCCTGCCAGTCATACCTGCCTGCCTGCCTGCCAGTCATACCTGCCTGCCTGCCTGCCAGTCATACCTGCCTGCCTGCCTGCCAGTCATACCTACCTGCCTGCCTGCCTGCCTGCCTGCCTGCCTGCCTGCCTGCCTGCCTGCCTGCCAGCCATGCCTGCCTGCCAGCCAAACCTGCCTGCCAGCCATACCTGCCTGCCTGCCTGCCTGCACTCTGCATGTCAGTTCTGGCAGCCCTGCTTGTCTGCCAAGCTCTGCCAGTTAAGCCTGCTTTCTTGCCATGCTGGCATAATGGCTACTAGTGACTAATAAATCAGTGCCTTCAGCTAAGGGCTGCACAGAAAGTGGCATTTCATTAAATTATTGCTAATTTTGTTTAGCTTACTGATATTTTGTCTTCTCGAAGGTTATGCATCTTTGAGATGCACGAGGGTTAATCACTAGGTTGTAAAACCAATTAAAAATATATCAAAAAGAAAGAAAAAGGGATATTAAATTGGTAGTGGAAGATAAACTTACCCTTCCATCCACAAGCAACAATGAGTAGTTGGTTTCAGAAGGTATCCTGGATGCCAGGGTACGGGTTAGCGACACAGGACTTAGTCGAGATGGCAGAGCAAGAAGGCACGGGTGACCCAACAACTGCATACATCTTTGATTATTATTATCACTCTCTTGGTCCATTCGAAACACCAACGGAACACGTAATACTCTGGAGAAGAATACAATACAGAACAACCATAAGATATTTTGGATTTAATCTAGATATATTAGATACTGTAACCCCGCGATTATCCGGGATTCAAACATCCGGAAAACGCCCTTATACGGCCAAAATCGTGATCGGATAAAGTTATCACAATATCCGGCCAAAATGGCCACAGAAACCGGATAAAAGCTGATTCGACCGGATGAAAATTCGGCCATACCGTATTAATCCCGTCTGTGGCTCTAGACGCATGGTGGAGGAGGGGGGTGGGGTGGGTGGGTGGTGTTGGGAGGGTGGGAGGGGTGCGTCAGGAGGGACCACCTGGATACAGGAATTACCATTAATTTTAGAACAATTAATCATAGCCAAAAACAAATGAAATAAGTACTAGTAATTATGTAATAACAAATAAATAAGTTTCCTAAAAGCAATGTGCATAGGCTGAAGTTTCCTTCAAAAATATTGTGAATTTTTTTCCTAATGGCGGCCTACATAACGTGCTATAGCAGCCCCACCCCAAGTGGACCTGTCCAACACTGGTCAACCCATGTGCGTCCGTCCCTCGTGTTATACACAGTGCTGCGCCATTAGTGAAATATTTTTTTTAATAACTTTTTTATTTTCATAGTATCTTTGAACATTTTTGGCCAAGACTATGTCTGGTAGCAGCATCAATTGTTCTGGAGGTGTTAAGAGGAAGAAGGTTGTCCTAGCAATTAAAGACAAGTCACTGTTATACACCTCAACCAGTGCGGCCTCACAATGCTGCGCCATTAGTGAAATATTTTTTTAAACTTTCTTAATTTTCATATTAACTTTGAACATTTTTGGCCAAGAATATGTCTGGTAGCAGCATCAATCATTCTGGAGGTGTTAAGAGGAAGAAGGTTGTACTAGCAATTAAAGACAAGTTATGTGTTGTTCAACAAGTGAGGCGCCACAGGCAAGCCAAGCGCCTTCAACAAGTGAGGCGCAAGCAAGCGCCTTTAACAAGTGAGGGCATGCAAGCGCTTCAACAAGTGAGGTGCAAGCAAGCGCCTTCAACAAGTGAGACCTCACAGGCAACCCAAATGCCCTCAACCAGTGAGGCTTCAGCAGCTGGCAGTCAAAACTAACTTAGCTTAATGAACTGTACAGTAATATAAAGTGTTAATTTTAGTGTTGTGTTAGTATAGGTTACGTAAATTGTTAAGAATTTTTAACTTCAAGATGTGTGGCATCAATCAAGAGGACGAACACGAACAAGGTAAGTTGAGGTAAGTTGAAGCAAGAACGGAGGACTCTTGGACATGCAGATTTGTGAACCTCATTCTGGAGACATTCTTGTATCAACACATAAAGCAGGCCACAAGAATGAGGGAAGGAGATGTACCGTCAGTACTGGATCTAGTATTCACCAGGAAAGAAGAAGAGATATTTGACATCCAGTACCTTCCTCCCTTGGGAAAGAGTGATCACGTCCTGTTAGACATTGATTATGCTTTAAGATATCATCTAGAAGAAAATGGGGACATTGAAACAGTTGATAAACTCGATTTAAGGAGAGGCAACTATGGGGAACTTCGAAATTTTTTTAATGAGTGTAATTGGACAGAATTGTTGCTAGGCAGGGAAGTAAATGAAATGTATGCCAAATTTTTAATAATATACGAGGAAGGCACACAAACATTCATACCAAAACAGAGATGCAGCGCCAGAAAACAGGATTGGTTCGACAGAAATTGTGAGAGTTCAAGAGACCAAAAGACACAAAAATGGAATCAGTATAGATAGAGGCAAACCCCCAAACATACCAGCGATACAAAGATGCGAGAAACAACTATACGGCAGTAAGGAGAGAGGCAGAAAGAAATTTTGAAAAAGGGATAGCGGATAAATGTAAAACAGAACCGGGCCTATTCTACAAATTTATAAACAACAAATTGCAGGTAAAGGATAATATCCAGAGGTTGAGAATGGGAAACAGATTCACAGAAAATGAAAAGGAAATGTGTGAAACATTAAATGAAAAGTTCCAAAGTGTGTTTGTACAAAATGAAATCTTCAGAGAACCAGACACAATAAGAATTCCAGAGAACAACATAGAGCGGATAGAGGTGTCTAGAGATGAAGTGGAAAATATGCTAAAGGAGCTCGGTAAGAACAAAGCAGCTGGCCCAGATGGCGTTTCACCATGGGTTCTGAGAGAATGTGCATCCGAGCTCAGCATTCCACTTCACCTGATCTTTCAGGCATCCCTGTGTACAGGAATCGTAGCAGACGTGTGGAAACAGGCTAACATAGTTCCAATCTACAAAAGTGGCAGCAGGGAAGATCCCCTCAATTATAGACCTGTATCATTGACAAGTGTAATAGTGAAAGTATTGGAAAAACTAATCAAAACTAAATGGGTAGAACACCTAGAGAGAAATGATATAATATCAGACAGACAGTATGGTTTTCGATCTGGAAGATCCTGTGTATCGAATTTACTCAGTTTCTATGATCGAGCCACAGAGATATTACAGGAAAGAGATGGTTGGGTTGACTGCATCTATCTGGACCTAAAAAAGGCTTTCGACAGAGTTCCACATAAGAGGTTGTTCTGGAAACTGGAAAATATTGGAGGGGTGACAGGTAAGCTTCTATCATGGATGAAAAATTTTCTGACATAGAAAAATGAGGGCAGTAATCAGAGGCAATGTATCGGAATGGAGAAATGTCACAAGTGGAGTACCACAGGGTTCAGTTCTTGCACCAGTGATGTTTATTGTGTACATAAATGATCTATCAGTTGGTATACAGAATTATATGAACATGTTTGCTGATGATGCTAAGATAATAGGAAGGATAAGAAATTTAGATGATTGTCATGCCCTTCAAGAAGACCTGGACAAAATAAGTAGATGGAGCACCACTTGGCAAATGGAATTTAATGTTAATAAATGTCATGTTATGGAATGTGGAATAGGAGAACATAGACCCCACACAACCTATATATTATGTGAGAAATCTTTAAAGAATTATGATAAAGAAAGAGATCTAGGGGTGGTTCTAGATAGAAAACTATCACCTGAGGACCACATAAAGAATATTGTGCAAGGAGCCTATGCTATGCTTTCTAACTTCAGAATTGCATTTAAATACATGGATGGCAATATACTAAAGAAATTGTTCATGAATTTTGTTAGGCCAAAGCTAGAATATGCAGCTGTTGTGTGGTGCCCATATCTTAAGAAGCACATCAACAAACTGCAAAAGGTGCAAAGACATGCTACTAAGTGGCTCCCAGAACTGAAGGGTAAGAGCTACGAGGAGAGGTTAGAAGCATTAAACATGCCAAAACTAGAAGACAGAAGAAAAAGAGGTGATATGATCACTACATACAAAATAGTAACAGGAATTGATAAAATCGACAGGGAAGATTTCCTGAGACCTGGCACTTCAAGAACAAGAGGTCATAGATTTAAACTAGCTAAACACAGATGCCGAAGAAATATAAGAAAATTCACCTATGCAAATAGAGTGGTAGACGGTTGGAACAAGTTAAGTGAGAAGGTGGTGGAGGCCAAGACCGTCAGTAGTTTCAAAGCGTTATATGACAGAGTGCTGGGAAGACGGGACACCACGAGCATAGCTCTCATCCTGTAACTACACTTAGGTAATTACAGACACACACAATGCACTAGGAAATGATGTGGTGGAGGCTGACTCCATACACAGTTTCAAATGTAGATATGATAAGAGCCCAGTAGGCTCAGGAATCTGTACACCAGTTGATTGACGGTCGAGAGGTGGGACCAAAGAGCCAGAGCTCAACCCCCGCAAGCACAATTAGGCGAGTACAATTAGGTGAGTACACACACAAAAAATATCCTGCACACTGGGGGGTGTCATATTTGGAGGCAACGCAGTTAAGGGGTTAAGGATGTACAAAACTGCGGAAGGGGGACTCTCCACGGGGGCAAAGGATAAAAAACACGAGTAGAAATATTAGTAATACGAACCGAAAAAGAATCCTGTAAGCGAGATAACCGGACAGAAAGAGGGGAGGTTGTGAAGAGGAACAGGAACCGCAGGAGGGGTAAAAGTTAAAGCATGACAAAGACGAGAGAAAGGATGTTGCAAGGACTGCGCAAGATAGCGAAGACAGTAGCGATCATGGCGGTTCTGGAGAGATGGGAAGCCAGTGTCAATATACAAGCTGAGGATGGGAGTCGAACAAAAGGTACCAGAACTGAGGCGCAACCCAGTATGGTGCAAAGCATCAAGACGGCGAAGAGTAGAAGGAGAAGCAGACGAGTAAGCAGGGCAACCATAATCGAGCTTAAACAGGACGAGAGAGGAATGTAAAGCGAGTAGAGTGCGCCTATCCGCTCCCCAAGAAGTATGGAACAATACCCGAAGGAGGGTAAGGGCCTTAGAGCATTCAACACAGAGGTAAGAGATATGGGGCGACCAAGACAAACGAGTGTCAAAAATCAACCCCAAAAGATTAGCGGAATCCGTGTACACAATGGGGTGACCATAAAGCGACAAAGAAGGATGAAGAATGACACGCTTTGAGTAAAAGTCATAGCACAGGTCTTAGATGTAGAGAACCTGAAGCCATGATCGGTGGCCCAAGACGACATAGCATCAATCGCAAGTTGAATCCGGCGTTTAAGGAGAGGCGAATCATCACCCTGATAGCAAAGTTTAAGATCGTCAACATAAAGAGCGGAGAAGACGCCGGAAGGAAAAGAGGAAAGAAGACCAGTGAGGGCAACCAGAAAAAGAGTAGTGCTCAGAACACTACCCTGGGGCACACCTTCATATTGCTGAAAAGAGGCAGAGAGCGCGGTACCAAGCCTCACCCGAAAGGAACGACGAGAGAGGAAGCTACGGAGTCACGAAGGCCAAAAGAATGAAGTTGGGATAGAATATGATATCGCCAAGTGGTGTCGTAAGCCTTTTCCAGGTCAAAAAGGACGGCAACAAAGGAGGTCTTCTCAGCAAAAGCAGTACAGTACTTGTTTCAGTTTTCTCACCTTAATTCTTGTGCTAGTTGTTCGTTTTGGTATCATTGTGTTCGCAATTAAATTTCCTACAGGTGTATATGCATATAATGTACAAAAGCCCGGCGTGCCTCCCCGCAGGAAAGCCTAAAGTTACCCGTAAACGAGCACCAACTGGCACACCGTAACATAATGTGTATACGCGTTCACTTTGATAACATCAATTTTCGTATTACGTCTTTCATTTTGGTATCAAATTGTTCGCAATAAAGAGGCGCGTATTTTAAAACTAGTCCCATAATAATAAGAGCAATAACTGAAATTTTAACATTTTAATTCTGGAAGCTCATCACCACAAAATTATTTATATCTTTCCAGTGTTCTGACATAAATGTTTGTGTTACATCTTTCATTTTGGTATCAAATTGTTTGCAATATAAAGGTGTGCATTTTAAAACTAGTCCCAAAATAATAGCACAATAAATAGAATTTTATCAAATATTTTAAAATTTTGACCAAAAACGTATTTATAATCTTTCAAGTGTTCTAACATCAAGTTTCATGTTACATCTTTCATTTTGGTATCAAACTGTGCGCACTCTAAAGGCGCTTATTTTGAAACTATCCTGAAGTCGATCGGATATAAAATGAATTTTATACAAATATTTTTGTAATGTATGCGAGCGCTGGCCACTGCTAGGACTCTGGAGAAAAAAAGTGGATGTGATCCGTATCCAAAGCGAGTGATAGTGTTTATACAGGCACTAGTGCTGTTTCTGAAATAAGGACACAAAAAGCTCAATACTTGAGAAATACATTTCAACCAGTGAGAGTGATGGTGCGAGCACTAGCAGAGGGTGTGGTAGAAGAACTTTGAAGCCTTCAAAGCCTGTATAGTTGGATGAGGCTGTGTACAAGTGGTTTGCTCAGCATTGCACAGCTGGCATGACAATTCACAGTCCAGAAATAAGAAATGCTGCAAGCAGGTTTGCAGAAAGCCTTGAAATAAAGGATTTCCAAGCAAGTGATGAGTGGATTGCAAGTTTCATAACAAGGCACAATATTGTGAAGAGGAAAATTGTCGGTGAAAATAATGATGATGTCTGACGACCTAACGTTTAGGGAGCATAACCAAGCAAATATTGCATCAGACACAAAAATGATAAGATGGATTACGAAAACTTTCAAATCCAGGGATCCCAACACAATGGTTGTACTCTTCAAATCACTTGTGCTGTTCTGTCTTGAGTACTGCTCAGTACCCACTTCCCACTTCAGAGCAGGAGAGATTGCAGAAATAGAGGGAGTACAGAAAACATATACAGCATACATAGACACAATAAAGCACCTATATTATTGGCATCATCTCAAAGCCCGTCCAGATGTACTCGCTAGAAAGACGACGAGAGAGATATCAAATAATATACACATGAAAATACTGGAGGGTCAGGTCCAAAATCTACACAGTAAAATAACAACATATTAGAGTGAACGATATGGAAGAAAATACAGAACAGAACCAGCGAAGAGCAGGGGGGTGCCATAGGCACAATCAGAGAGAACCGTATAAACATCAGAGGTCCACGGTTGTTCAACGACGTCCTCCCAGCGAATATAAGAAATATTGCTGGAACAACTGAGGACATCTTCAAGAAAAACCTAGATAGTTTTCTCCAAGGAGTGCCAGACCAACCGGGCTGTGGTGGGTATGTGGGCCTGCGAGCCGCTCCAAGCAACAGCCTGGTGGAACAATCTCTCAAGTCAGGCCAGGCTTGGGGAGAAGAAGAACTCACAGAACCCAATCAAGCAGGTATCAAGCAGGTTTAACACAGAAGGTGAGCTAAACTTAATTC
This sequence comes from Procambarus clarkii, assembly GCF_040958095.1. Taxonomy (NCBI): domain Eukaryota; kingdom Metazoa; phylum Arthropoda; class Malacostraca; order Decapoda; family Cambaridae; genus Procambarus; species Procambarus clarkii. The sequence continues at coordinate 33,783,216 of NC_091165.1, read as the reverse complement.
TTATTTTGTAAGAACAGCAAGCCAAGAGCCTTCAACCAGTGAGGCCTCACAGGCAAGCCAAGAGCCTTCAACCAGTGAGGCGTCACAGGCAAGCCAAGAGCCTTCAAGCAGTGAGGCGTCACAGGCAAGCCAAGAGCCTTCAACCAGCGAGGCATCACAGGCAAGCCAAGAGCCTTCAACCAGTGAGGCCTCACAGGCAAGCCAAGAGCCTTCAACCAGTGAGGCCTCACAGGCAAGCCAAGAGCCTTCAACCAGTGAGGCCTCACAGGCAAGCCAAGAGCCTTCAACCAGTGAGGCATCACAGGCAAGCCAAGAGCCTTCAACCAGTGAGGTGTCACAGGCAAGCCAAGAGCCTTCAACCAGTGAGGTGTCACAGGCAAGCCAAGAGCCTTCAACCAGTGAGGCTTCAGCAGCTGGCAGTAAACACTGACCTTTCCTCATGAACTGTACAGTAATTTTAAGTGTTAATTTTAGTGCTGTGTTAGTATAGGTTATGTAAATTGTAAAGAATTCTTAACGTCAAGATGTGTAACATCAATCAAGAAGACAAACTACAACAAGACAAGTTGAAGTTTCTGGTTAAAATTAATGACAGTACTGTACAGAACTTAAATATTTTAAAATTATATGTGGCAATTCAAATTATGTTAGTTGTGGTACAAACATTTTTGGAAATGTTCACTTTTGGACTTCCGCGATGAAACATCCTTTGATCCGGAAGACCGGCTCATCCGTCCCGGGGTCCTTCCCATATAGCCCGGACTAGCGTGCTAATACAGTACAATATAGCTTAAAATGCCGGATATTATTACACTAGCAGAGACGAAACCGAAGGATAATTATTTAAATGAGGTGGTATTCCCGAGTGATTATGCTATTTGGAAATGCAACAGCAAAGTTGGAGGTGTTGCAATCTTGGTGAAGGAATAACTAAAGACGAGAGAATTGATATTTAACAACCCTCGAGGAGTAGAGATAATGGACCTGGAGATTTGCAGTCATTATGATATACTAATAATCATTACTGCATGCAGTCCGCGAACAACCAATACGTGGACTAAGGAGGAGCTCAATGACAAGAGAGGGCCTTATAATAATCACGAGAGAAAATATCGTAAAAGCAGGTAAAGATAAATCACGATTATTGATACTCGGTGACCTCAAAATAAAATTGATACTGTGAAGACTATAAAGCAAGAACAGATAATTTATGGACTGGCCGATTCGTTAATCTCATCCTGGAATCTTTCAAGCATCAACATGTAAAACAGCCCACACTAATGAGAAAAAATGATGTTCCATCACTGCTGGATTTGGTATTTACCGGAAAAAAAAGATACTAGTATTTGATATTCCATACTTTCCTCCCTTGGCAAAAAGTGACCATGTCCTGATAGAAATTATATATGCTACGAGATATAATCTAGAAGAGTATAGCAAAATTGAAATAATTGTCAAACCGTTTAAGAAAGTACACCATAGGGAACTTAGCAAATGCTTGAATGAATTTAATTGGAAAGACTTGTTGCTAGGCAAGGAAGTGAATGAAAGCAATCGCCATGACGAACTGGACTCGAGGCAGAAAAGATGACAAGCCAAATTACAGAAGGTAAAATATGCTTCCTACATATAAAGTATCTGGCTTGGTGACCATGAACAAAAAAAATAAAAGAAAAGCCAAGCAGAGTCCACTGACATCATAATCTACAGATTAGTTTATCAAATCAAGGACAAAAAAAGCATAGGCTCCAAACCCAGGAGAGGAAAACTGAAGACTTACAAACACTTCAGAAAAACTCTGAGGTAAGCAAAATAGTTTTTCTCAGTTTGTTGCGTGGCAAGCAGACCATCCTGGAATGAAGGCGAAGCACCACCTCCCAGCCTCCACTGGTTGAAGGAATAAACTTGCTTAGCTTCTCCATAACAAATAGAAAAGCTAGTGAAACATTTTTAAAATCCTGAAATTGACCTCCAGCAGCTATACAAATCTGTCAGGGTCTGCAACTTGGCAACTGCTGTGTACACAATGAACTGAGTTGTGTTCAAGAAAGACCTCTTCAATACAACACAAGTGTTACAACCAGGGTGAAAATAATTGGAAGTTCACTGCAGGAGACAAAAGAGGTAAGTTTCATAACCATTGTACTCCATCTGGAATTCCATGCTAAACCATGAAGCAGGCTGTGGATTCACAATGTGCTGTGCCACACTGCCAAACACCATACTAAACAAACTAAGCACCCGAAAAAATATTAGGAAATTCGCACCGAGTGGTAGTGGTTGAAGCAAGGCAAGCGAGGTGGTAGTGGTCAAAACTCAGTAGTTTCAAAGCGTTAGATGACAAGAGAGTGCCAGGAAGACGGAACATCACAAGAGTAGTTCTCCTCCTGTGACTACAACCAATACAAATAGGTAATTACAATACAAATAGGTATGAAGAGGTGTACTAAAGGGTCACCAGGTCCCATCTGTCTCAAGGGCCGAAGCCCAGCAATGAAAAGACCTACTCAGATTCCCTAGCCTGATGTCATAGTACAACTATTACTCCACCGGGGCATTTACAACGTACCCTGTGGTGTTGATACCTTCAACATCGCCTTGGATCACTAAAATTCACTCTCCCTCAGACACAAGAATCTCCCATACAACCAAGCTCAAAGAAAAAAAAATCTATTTAGCTCCTACAGAGGTACAGGATCATGCAATTTACAATGTCACTCAAAATATCTTTACCATTACCTAGCCTTGGGTTTTTCAATTCTCCTCTTCTCGACAGGTATAAGATCATCTGGTGTGAGAGAAACTTGACACACAGGACAAGGCAAACACTCTCCTCCATGGTGCTTGCATGACATCTGCAATATACAAAATCACATTTGAAATCAAATATTCACAAGCTATTTTAACTTTTACAGTAAAACAGAGATTTCCTTTTCTCATCAGTTAGTATATTGAAAGTACAATATAAGATTAGGTACATTAAATATATTTTAATTTTCCCAAAAAGAAAATTAGAGAGACTAAGGAGAGATGACTCCACACCCCCTCCATAAAAGTACAGGCATAACTTGCCAACACCATGTAGTGTTCAAAAGGTGTTCAATACCTTGTTCAATACAAAATACAATATATATACAATATACCTTGTTCAATACAAAATAGTGTTCAATACCAAAACAGAGATGCAGAACTAGGAAACAGGATTGGTTCAATAGAAATTGCGAGAGGGCTAGAGACCGAAAGACACAAAAATGGAATCAATACAGGAAGAGGCCGAACCCCCAAACATACCAGCGATACAAAGATGCGAGAAACAACTACACGGCAGTGAGGAGAGAGGCAGAAAGAAATTTTGAAAAAGGGATTGCGGACAAATGTAAAACAGAACCAGGTCTATTCTATAAATTCATAAACAACAAATTGCAGGTAAAGGATAATATTCAGAGGTTGAAAATGGGAAATAGATTCACGGAAGATGAAAAGGAAATGTGTGAAACACTAAACGAAAAGTTCCAAAGTGTGTTTGTACAAAATGAAATCTTTAGGGAACCAGATACAATAAGAATTCCAGAGAACAACATAGAACACATAGAGGTGTCTAGAGACGAAGTGGAAAAAATGCTCAAGGAGCTCGGTAAGAACAAAGCAGCTGGCCCAGATGGCGTTTCACCATGGGTTCTGAGAGAATGTGCATCTGAGCTCAGCATTCCACTTCACCTGATCTTTCAGGCATTCCTGTGTACAGGAATCGTAGCAGACGGGTGGAAACAGGCTAACATAGTTCCAATCTACAAAAGTGGCAGCAGGGAAGACCCCCTCAATTATAGACCTGTATCATTGACAAGTGTAATAGTGAAAGTATTGGAAAAACTAATCAAAACTAAATGGGTAGAACACCTAGAGAGAAATGATATAATATCAGACAGACAGTATGGTTTTCGATCTGGAAGATCCTGTGTATCGAATTTACTCAGTTTCTATGATCGAGCCACAGAGATATTACAGGAAAGAGATGGTTGGGTTGACTGCATCTATCTGGACCTAAAAAAGGCTTTCGACAGAGTTCCACATAAGAGGTTGTTCTGGAAACTGGAAAATATTGGAGGGGTGACAGGTAAGCTTCTATCATGGATGAAAAATTTTCTGACTGATAGAAAAATGAGGGCAGTAATCAGAGGCAATGTATCAGAATGGAGAAATGTCACAAGTGGAGTACCACAGGGTTCAGTTCTTGCACCAGTGATGTTTATTGTGTACATAAATGATCTACCAGTTGGTATACAGAATTATATGAACATGTTTGCTGATGATGCTAAGATAATAGGAAGGATAAGAAATTTAGATGACTGTCATGCCCTTCAAAAAGACCTGGACAAAATAAGTATATGGAGCACCACTTGGCAAATGGAATTTAATGTTAATAAATGTCATGTTATGGAATGTGGAATAGGAGAACATAGACCCCACACAACCTATATATTATGTGAGAAATCTTTAAAGAATTCTGATAAAGAAAGAGATCTAGGAGTGGTTCTAGATAGAAAACTATCACCTGAGGACCACATAAAGAATATTGTGCAAGGAGCCTATGCTATGCTTTCTAACTTCAGAATTGCATTTAAATACATGGATGGCGATATACTAAAGAAATTGTTCATGACTTTTGTTAGGCCAAAGCTTGAATATGCAGCTATTGTGTGGTGCCCATATCTTAAGAAGCACATCAACAAACTGGAAAAGGTGCAAAGACATGCTACTAAGTGGCTCCCAGAACTGAAGGGCAAGAGCTACGAGGAGAGGTTAGAAGCATTAAATATGCCAAAACTAGAAGACAGAAGAAAAAGAGGTGATATGATCACTACATACAAAATAGTAACAGGAATTGATAAAATCGACAGGGAAGACTTCCTGAGACCTGGAATTTCAAGAACAAGAGGTCATAGATTTAAACTAGCTAAACACAGATGCCGAAGAAATATAAGAAAATTCACCTTCGCAAATAGAGTGGTAGACGGTTGGAACAAGTTAAGTGAGAAGGTGGTGGAGGCCAAGACCGTCAGTAGTTTCAAAGCGTTATATGACAAAGAGTGCTGGGAAGACGGGACACCACGAGCGTAGCTCTCATCCTGTAACTACACTTAGGTAATTACACTTAGGTAATAAAAGGTAATTCATAAACACCTCCAAAGAATACATGATTAACCGTCCTGTAATTTATACATCTGACTGTCAGCATGACAAATGCAGACCTTAATACAATGGATTCCTCCTAAATGTGGCTCATATCCCTTCCTAGACTTCACCTCCAAAATTTGGACTTCTCTGAAAAAAATCCAGTTTCTATGTGGGACATAGTAAAGTTCAGATCATCGGTTCACAACCAAGTAGGGGTATAGTACAACCTCGATTCAATGTACCCCGATTCAACGCATCTCCGGCAAGGTCGCACACTATTCAGGCCGGATTTACTCACCCGGTTCGGCGTACTCTGGTTCGTCGAAGCGGGGGATATGTGGATTTGCTTACGATGTTGGGACAGAGTTCACAGACTGGTAGAAAACTTTCCCATTCTATCACAGGTTACAATTAATAATTCCTTCATATGACAAGTTGGATCACACAAGTGGACCACACAACAAGTGAACCATATCAACCAAGCTCCAGCCAAAGTAGGCCACACAAGTGAATGACGAGTTTCCATGATTTTCATTCACTGATTTGTGGCAAATTAATTTAAAGGCTGAAGTGTGAATAGCTAGCTAATGTGTTGAAATCTTCTTATAGACATTTTCTGTGATGAAATAAGATGTACTAAATAAAATAATAATGAAATAAGTACTAAATAAAACCAAAATTATATTGTAATATGATAGACATTTGCTATTTGAGATATTATTCATGTTATTGGCACAAAAACTCCAGCACGAGTGGACGGGTCTAATACGTGTGCACACAGCAGCATACATTTTTCGTTCGATTTCGTCGCCACAGTTCAGTGACTTGCGCCCTCAAAAATAATAAAATTAATAAATCAGTTCTAAAAGTTCAATAAGTATTTTTTATAGCTCTTATTATCCTAATAATGTTGCTAAACTAAATATATAAACCAAAATTTACTGCTCTCAGCAACGATCGCCGGTGTCTCAGTCATAACCGCCGACGAGACGGTAGATCAGCCAGGTCTCTTCAATCAACAGCAGCAGGAGACATCAAGATGTTAAGGTTGATGATCAGCTGTCTGAAGATCAAGTCGACCAGGTTACTCGACTGGTAGCAGAGTACAAGGAGGTACTCTCTGACGTCACTAAGGTAGCAAAGGTAGAGGGTTACCGCATACCTTTGCTCGAGCAACAAGTGGTACGAACAAAACCATATCCTGTTCCTCATCACCTTGTACCACAGGTGAGAGAAGATCTGCCATCTATGATTAATGCGGGAGTAATAGAGAAGTCGACCTCACTGTACTCAAGCCCGATGGTGTTAGTGAAGAAGCCTGGGGGAGGTGTGCACATCTGCCTCGACTTCAGGAAGTTGAACTCCATCATAGAGTTTGATGCTGAACCAATGTTCAATCAAAATGAGATCTTCTCAAGGTTAGCTTCCAGTTGCTATTTCTCCAAGCTTGATCTGACAAAAGGATTTTGGCAGATTCCATTAGATGAAGACAGTAAGCGCTGCACTGCCTTCATGACAAGCGAAGGTTTCTTCCAATTCACAGTTCTTCCGTTTGGACTGGTGAATGCCCCGGCCGTGTTCAACAGAACTATGCGCAAGGTCTTGGGGGAATTACTGGAGTAGAAGTGTTCGTGGACGATGTGCTCATCCACTCTGCTATGTGGGAAGAACATCTGAGCTTGCTAAGGCAGGTGTTGGCAAGACTACAAGAAGTAGGAATGGTTGCAAAACCCACTAAGTGTGAGTTGGGGTGCAAGGAGGTCAGGTACCTTGGTCACGTGATAGGGGGAGGGTTCACCAGGCCGCTGCCTGAGAAGATCACCAAGATCAGTAAAGCCCCTCCACCCGCCACCAAGACGCAGGTTAAGTCATTCCTGAGACTTGCAGGGTACTACAGGACTTTCATTCCCAATTTCACGTCCATAGCAACTCCACTAACTAATCTCACCAAGAAGAATGCACCTGTTAAGAGTACGTTGGACAGAAATGGAGAACTCAGCATTCTCGACGCTCAAGAAGAAGCTAACTGAAGCACCCATCCTTAGACTACCAGATTCTAACAGGGAATACATCCTCGGAACTGATGTCTCAAATACATGGTATTGGTGCTGTACTCATACAAGAGTACGACGGTGAAATGTGGCCAGTTGCGTACTCCAGTCGTAAATTGAGCGATGCTGAGCAGAAGTACTCCACTGTAGAAAAGGAACTCCTTGCTGCTGTAGTGGGAGTAAGGAAATTCTACCAGTATCTCTACGGTAAGCGTTTCACGTTTCAAGTAGATCACCAACCCCTCAGCCACATTGGCACGCTTAAAAACGCAAACCCTAGAATAATGCGCTGGGTGTTGTTCCTTCAACAGTTCACATTCCGCGTGGTTTACATAAAGGAAGCCGACAACGTAGGTGCTGACTGGTTGAGTAGGTCAGGGGTGATTAACGAAACGTCAAACGAGGGAGACATGAGCGAAGTAATGCAACACAAATCACCGGACACTAGTTCCCAGTGTGCCTCTGATATATCAGGCATGACACAGGTGGAGAGAGGCAGTGGACAGACTAGCGCCACTCAGGGTTTCGAGGCATTGAGCAGACCCAGAGCTGGAGCCCCGTCCAACCACAGTGCTTGCTCAAGACCTGAACAGATAGCCACATGTGACCCGGTGACTGAAGAAATTCCTCACTTACCAGAAGAGAATAGTCTAGACGAGGACCCGCCTCGCCTAGCATTATAGAAAACGGGGTCCGCTCGACCCGGCCGCACCACGTGCACTCGGTACGTGCACGTGCGTCAGCGGTGGGTGTAGAACGAGCACCACTCTGTGGTGCTCGGTCTTTCGTTGGGGGGTGATGTGAGAGTATGGTTTCTCAAGATTATCCCACAGCTTACTTGAATGGTTCATTGCAGTGCTCAGTACACCAATCCTCGTGCACAAGCCCTATCTCTGTTAACCCTGGATAGTAAACTGGCATGTTTGGTATCTCCAGGATGCCCACTTAACCAGGAATACGTTTATAATACGGAGGCTGCCATATGTCCAGGCAGGAAGTAGATACAAGAAAGTTAAGCATACTTGCCACAAAGGGTCAGTGAGTACATAGAAGGTGCCAACGTGAGAGAGGGAGAGGAGACAACAGCGTGAGAGAGAGAGAGCAGACGCCAGCGAGGCGACTGACCTCTGGGGTCAGCCTCAACCGGCGCAATGGAGAACAACAACTGTGACGTGGTCGTGACGTGTTCATAACGTCACCTCTGCTACTGATCAGGGAACGATCAATATGATTGGTTCCCGCTCTTTTGCTGCAATGTCATTGGTCAAATTGTAATCCCTTGTGTTGTGTCCCAAAAGATGCCCTACAGCCGCTGGCAAGAGCATTCACGTGAGGGAGCCCTTGCATAGATGACGTGTCCTGTTCTGTCTATCAGCCAATAGACAGAAGAACACCGTCTATTCCTCACTGTCAAGTTAAACTCAGCGTCTTTTCGATATACCAATACTCGCCCAGAATCGCGACTGTGACTATACTGTTTTGAAGCCTAGTGACAAATCACCAGAGCGAAACAGACTGGTATCAGGTAACCCCTGGTGACAAGTGGAGATTGTCTGTGAGTGACCTAGAGTGAACTAAGGCAGTGCCGCCACTTAACACTTTCGCGCTTTCGATTAGAGATAACTCGTCACTGGTTTTTCTTACGATTCCGCATAACTGCCTACTTTTCTCATCAATCGAAAAAATATTTCTATAAATTCCATTTTTTAACCGAAATGGATGGGGATACTCTCAGATTGTTCTCCATGAAATTCCCGTTCTCCCTCACTGAACACATGGCATCTCGGCCTACCCGGTCACGTGGTCGGCCCATTGTTTTGTTGACACGCCAAGTGCCCGCAGTGCGCTCCCCTCTCACGGCAAACGTGACCCGTTTTACACATTTATTTCCGTTCCGTTTCCGTTCTCGTGTACCTAAAACCCATTCAATACCTTCAACATGGATGCTGCACCAGGAACAAGCAGTGGAACGCAAAACAAAGGTAGGAAATCTAGGAAAGCAGAAGAGATCGCCAGGATTTTCGATCTGTATCGTGGGGTCAATCTCACTCCATCCAAGATTCCCGAAGTTGTTGAAGCCTTTTCAGGGTCTTCTGATGATGATTTGGAGGCTGACGAACCGGAAAATGATGTTCTTTATGAGGTTTCCTCAAGTGATGAAGATATTTCGAGTGAGAGTGAGGATGAGATTGATGAAGAAGCCCCAGCCCCGCCACGCGGTAACCGCACGTGTCCGGTACCAAAGAGGGCTAGGCTGGGTGATGAGTGGAATCGTAGCAATACTCCTCCCATCGTTGATGACTTTACTGCAACCCCTGGCCTAACAATTCCACTACCTGCTACTCCATTGCAGTTTTTACAATTATTTTTCACTAGAGCAGTGGTTGAATACTTAGCGTATGAAACAAATTTGCATGCCAAACACGTCATACATCTCATGGCTGAGTCAGCAAGAAAAATGTGGAAACCAGTGTCGGTGAAAGAAATGGCCCGATATTTGGCCCTGTGCATACTGATGGGCATAGTGAAGATGCCTACAATGAGGATGTACTGGCAGACGAATCAGATGTGGCATTGTCGATTCTTCAACTTGTTTATGTCGTCTGCTCGGTTCCAACACATTTCTAAGTTCTTCCACATGTATAACAAAAAAGGCGTTCCAGTGAATAATAGTGACCGATTGATAAAAGTTAGACCACTAATGGACTATTTTTCAGAAAAATTTGAATCTGTATATATTCCCAAAAAAGAATTGAGTCTCGATGAGGGTACAATGGCTTGGCGAGGCCGCCTCTCTTTCAAGGTCTACAATCCCAACAAGCCTGATAAATATGGTGTAAAATTTTATATGTTGGCCGAAGGGAAATCAGGCTACATATATAAATTTGATGTGTATTGTGGAATTGGAAAAACGACAGTGGAAACCGTGATGGGGTTGATGGCGCCCCTAGTCAACAAGGGTTATCATTTGTATATGGATAACTACTATAACTCGGTAAGCCTAACAGAACAATTACATGAAGTTGGTGTTTACACATGTGGCACACTTAGACTCCAACGTGGCGCCCCCAAGGATCTGCAACAAGTTGTAAAGGGTAAAATGGCAACCGACACGACCGTATACATGCGTAACGATAACACCTTTCTTATAGTTTGGAAGGACAAGCGCCCCGTCTCTGTCATCACCAATATCCACAATGCCGACACTACTCAAGCACAGCGCAGGAAACGCGTTCGTAAAGGTGACGGGAGAACTGGAGTAGAAATTGTGAAAATGAACAAACCCAAGGCCATAGTCGATTACAATAAGTTCATGAAAGGTGTTGATAATTTTGATCAAATGGTCAAATATTATGAGTTTGCAAGAAAAACCCACAAATGGACCAAGAAGATCACTTTCTATTTTCTGCAAATGGCCATGCACAATGCATACGCATTGTATAACCACTACTCAACAGATACAAAAAAACTAACACTATTAGAGTTTCACGCAGTAGGAATAAAAGCCTTATTGGCGTGGAACAGCAAGGAATGGCCAACAACAACAAGTATACCACATGTTCCCGACATAGATGCCAGCGCAGCTCCTCCTGCTGACGCGGCAGTTTCAACACCTGGGCCATCTGGTGCAAGGCGTCCTCTGTTCACTTAAACACCTAAAGCCCACTCATCAACCACAAATTCTGAAATGGACATTGAGGACATAGAACCACTTGATGTTTCTGATTTCATAGAAGATTCTACTACAAGTTTGGTGGTTCCTGTAGAAGACAATATTCTTCCAGTGAATCCAAAAAATACAAGAATTATAGATTCAGAACAACGTCTCAACTACAAGTTGACGCATGAACTCGTGCACTTGGCTAAAAAAAAAAGATGCCGTGTTTGTTACAAGTCTGGCAAAAGGAGGGACGTGATATATGGATGTAAAACTTGTGATGTGGCACTGTGCGCTGCGCCTTGCTACACAAGGTACCACCGAAAAAAGATATTTTGGGTGGAGAAAAAATAACCACCGGCAACAGCTTCACTCCACCTAAGAAACATCAGATGAGCAACTTCAGGATCAGAAGCCTGAAGATGGTGGAGTGAAGAAAAAATGCTCAACTGTTGATCTTCAATCAACATAGACAGGGTAAGTACACCTATTTTCAATTTTTTATCATCTATAAGAAGTTATATTATATACGTTTTGTAGAGAATTTATTTGCAAATTTTTTGGTACCAGAATGAATATTATATCACAAACTTCTATGAGTAAAAAAAAAAAACACAAAGTATGTTTGGGGGTGTGGCGGGTGTGGCTCTGGGTGTGGCGGTCGTGTGGCAGTGGGTTCCCTTTAGCCGTTGATATATCCAACACGTGGGAAATATTTGTATGTGTTATGTATATGTCTGTGTAGGGAATTTTACTGCGATCACTGTCATACAAATTATAAAATGTTTCAACAAGTATAAACATGACAAACATCAAACAAACGAAAACAATGCGTTCGTTTCTGCCGCGAACGCATACTGAGCGACGTGGTTCTATATTTGGCGCTTCTCTTACACATGCTTTGTACAAATGTTATACATTTCATCTTATAGAAAATTTTATTGCGAACACATTGGTATAAAAAAGAAATACGTACATAGAAAAGTAGGGTCAGGAAACGTATAAATGTATAAACTTTCCAAGCATGATTTCCCCCCTGTGTTTCCCCAGTGCGCTCGCGGCTAACTACTCTCCACTTCACACACTATTGCGGGTGGGCAATTACCTATATTAAACATTCATATGCATATGTCCGTGTAGAAAATTTTATTGCGATTCCAATGATACCAAAATTACCGATGTAGGACAACTGTAGGCTTCGCAACCATTAAGAGAGTGGAAACATTTTGTTGCTGTTTGGCGCTCTCGGCGAGTGATCTGCATAGTTTTTTATTTGGTGTTGATACTCCTTATGCTTGGGCGGCATTTTATAGGTATGCTCTTATAGACAATTTCATTGCGAACACAGGGATACCAAATTTAAATACGTGCGCCTTCAATTATTGTCAGGACAGTCAAAAGAGTGTACACTTTTTCGGTCTTACGCGTAGGCGCGCGAAGTGCCGAAAGCATCTAGGGTATTGATTTTTTTTGAGCACCGAGAGCGCGAAAGTGTTAAGTAATCTGTGCGTGACTTTTACCACAGTGTACCTGCATGGAACCATATAACCTGCAGCCGCCAACCGCCACTGTCCAGAGCGTGTAGCTAGTACCTCAGTACCTCAAGCTGCCAGCCGCCCTGCCTCACACTACGTGACGTCACCACCCTGACTCACCGCCAGTGCCAGTGTGTGTGTGTGTCTGTGGACATACAGTGCGCCCTCCTGCGAGTAACCCCGTGTCAAATACAGTTTGTGGGAAAGCCTGTCATCAATGGTCTCACATCATAACGAGGAAACCAGCTGTCAGGCCACCTACGAGTTCTTGCATAAATGTGCCTGAGTGAGTGAATAAGCCTACCTGTATATACAAGATCTTGTCATTGTTTTATTGTGTCTGTGTTGATCTGAGGTATCGATCACAGTTCTCACCTTCTCATACCTGACACAGGTATAGGTGAAGACACCCAACGGTGTGTGTGTGTTTATCTGTGTGGTATCACGACATTGCACTCGTCTGTGAATGTGAGCTTCACATACACCACACATTTAGTTATTGTGTGATATTATTATTGTGCATGATTATTGCCTGTCCCATTGACAGTGTATTTGTGATTTATTGCATATCATCATTACCTGAGTATCTGGTTGGAACTCTTTGTGGTCCCTTTGCATACCAGCAGTTAGGTTGCCGTGTTAATGATTGGCTGTCAACTGTGTTTAAGTTAGGTGTTTCGCAACGAGTGGATCCGAGTCGATTAGCCAGATGTCAAGTGTCTTGCTAATGCAACCATAGCCTTTCTGATGCCAATCTAAAGTAAATCAAGCACCCTTTGTATTAGTGGTTAAGTTAGTAAATAAACTACTGTTAAGCTTTATGCGGTGTTTCTGTTGAACCACTTCTGAATACTGTCAACTATTTACTCAAGCCTTCAGCTCCAGGTGTCTCCAACACAGAGTTGCCTAATTCACTAAACTATAAATGTGATGAGGACCCTAGGAGTCCCTTAAAGTGTTTCAAGCATTGAGGAGATTCCAAAGATCAACGTGGACCAGGACCAGGTGAGAGTCCTGGTCCTGGTCAGAGAAGAGACCCTCAAGGACTAACTCGACCTTGCTCCCAGGCCTTGTACGGTTGCTCTCGTATTTTCTCTGCTGATTCCGACTGCTTCGTGAAGCGTCTGTCACATGTACATTGGCGACGTACGCATTGCAGCCGGGAAAGCAAAATAGAAAACCCCACAGTGGTTCCGATGCGAGACTCGTGAGAAGTGACACCGCGAGATCCGGAAAATGCCAACTGGCAGGGTAAGCCAGGAAACCAGGAGCCCAAACCTGGCAAGAGGGAAAAATCCAAACATAGGGGCAGTACAAAAGCAGGGAAGTGAACATGGACAAAGCTCAACCTAGCCTCAACTCAACCTCAAAGCTCAACTCTGGGAGAACCCCAGCAACCGCAGAGGCCCAAGATTGTTCAACACGCCTCCACGACACAGAAGGGACAAAACAGGCCAGTCCCACACAGTGACCAAGAGAGAACTGGATCAACACCTCCAAAGGATACAAGATCAACCAGGCTGTAAGTAATACATCAGGCTACGAGCAGCTGCGTCAAACAGCCTGGGCGAACAGGCCAGCAACGAGGAGGCCTGGTCGATGATCGGGCCGCGGGGACGCGAAGCCCCGGAACCACTGCAAGGTAACTGCAAGGCAGCAGTTGGTGTCAAGAATCACATACTAAACCACACAACAAGGTGTAATGAGAGGGGCGAGGTAACACCAGAACTATTACATCCCCCTGACACTTAGTTAGCACAACACAAACAAGTGTAAACTGAATTGTACAGGGCGTCACGCAGACTTCAAGCCCTGATTAGTAACCTACACGCAAAACAATCCAACTACCCCTCGCATATATCCCCTCAGGTCAATCAACCTGAAGCGGACACAGGAGAACAAGCCATACGGACTAGAAAAACAGCTCCAGCACCAACAGCGAAGGACACGAGGGTTGAAGGAAGATGAGGAATGAGGAAAACGGGCTGCAACAGGAACGAAAGGGACAGGACCAACAACAAAGAGTCCATGTCTATGTCAGGCGAATGACAGCCGAGAAGCGGGACCAAAGAGCCAGAGCTCAACCCCCGCAAGCCAAGCTAGGTAAGGATAACTAGGTGAGCACAGAGAATCCAACATATATGGAAGGGCTAAGCCAGACACTGCAAGACGGGCAAGGAGTGACCGACCCAGAGAAGACCACAAAAAATGGGGCCTTGACCCACCATGTAACAAACAACACAGATGAACAAGGAAGGCCCCAGGAAGAAGCACGCCCGGGCCAAACAAAACACCACAACCAAACCCAAACCCGGATCCCCAGTAACAAGCCACAGCAAAATGTCACCTCCTAACATCCTAACACAGTGTAACATTTACTACATAACATTTACCTCCACCATTTTACCTCGTAACATGGCAAAGGTTGGGCTCCTTGATTAACTCAAGCACGTGATGAACATGCATATGAGAGGGACCAGATGGGTATAAATAAGAACTGCCTCGCATGGACCAATAGGCCCTCTGCAGTCACCTTTGTACCTTTGCACCTTTGCTCGTACACTTGTATCCACAAACCAGCGCCTGGCCGAAAGAGACACCAGACCACATAAACTCACCTGCACAACGGAGGCACGATACTACTCCCAAGCTTGGCCCGAGGCCAGGCTTGACTTGTGAGAGTTTGGTCCACTAGGCTGTTGCTAGGAGCGGCCCGCAGGCCCACATACCCACTACAGCCCGGTTGGTCTGGTACTCCTTGGAGGAAACAATCTAGTTTCCTCTTGAAGATGTCCACTGTAGCTCCTGTGTCATGATACAACGTAGCCGAGAGGAGTCCGGGAGCATCACCAGAGGAAGAAGGCCAGAGCCCCACCTGCAGGAGAAGAGTAGGGTAGAGGCAAATGGGGCACCCCACACCCATATGCAGGGAAAACCCAGCGTCCTCCCCATAGCGGCAATCCAGAATATCCCCAGCATCTAAGGGGCACGGACTGGAGAGACGAGAGGAGCGAGAGAGGTGAAGCACCCAAGAGAAAATGGACGCGGAACACCAGCGCTTGTGTACACCATCCACGACAAAAACTCCCACAGCGCATGTGCAGGACGAATGAGGTCTGAATTGCACAACCCTGCCCAGCAGGGAGGGTGCCAACAAGGAGTATTGCAAAAAGATTAGCAGTGCCTAGACAGAGCACGGAGAGAAGATAGAACAACAAAAGAACGAGACAGTTTCGAAAACCGAGCAGAATCATGGAAGAGGATCAACGAGTCCAAAAAGGACTGGAGGTAATTCTTACTGGAAGACGACAGACGTTCCAATAACGCGGGAAGAATCGAGGACCTTCCCAAACCCCGAGATCAAACATAAGCAAACTTAATCACGAAGGCTCATAAAGGCACAGTCGCACCCGAGACCAAAAGTCATGCAGAACCTCGATAATAGAGGAACATAACCTTGACATGACGGAGAAGTCAGGCCTCAGAGAAAAAGGGGTAGCAACAGAGGAAAGTACCCCATCGATAGGACAGAACTAGACGGACCCAAAGGGACAAGGATCTGAACCCAGGGAGGGACCGACGCCCATCAACTCGTAGGCTGGGGGGGGGGGAAGGACCCCCCCCCCCCCATAACCGCAAGCTCCACACTGAGGGTAGAAAACCCCGGCGGGGTCCAATGGGGCCTGAGGCCCCCCAAGTCAGCCTCTCCCCAACCCCAGGAACCTCCATGCCACGGGGCCGAGTCGTCCCACCAAAGCATCAAGCCTCAAGAAAAAGCCGGGTCAGATGGAAAATTACTAAGGAAGGGAGCCTCCTGGCAGACCCATACAACCAGGTTGGAGGAACAGGCTCGAATGCCTCCGTCGCCACCCCAGAAAGGAAAACCCCGAAAACCACCCGAGTCTCAAGACCAGCGAATCCCCACCCCGACCCCACAGATGGAAAGGATCCAGATGCAGGGAAGAAAAGGGGGGGGATCAGACAAAACCACAACAGGGGAAAGACAAGGGGGGGCGAGGAAGGAACAAAACCAAAACAATCAACAGAACCCCATGTGGAGTTCTATCCACTTGTTTGGCTTTTCTTTTCACCAGAATAGGGGTTTGTTTTGGGACGCTTACCTTTCTGGGTGCCTAACCCGGTTGATGGCAGACACAGAATGCTTCCAACCACACGGGGGTTTCTATAGGCCATTACTCCCTATGGCTCTCTGAGGCGGCCAGGTTCTGGCTTGTTGTCCCCGGTAGGCCCACAGAACTCCATACACATGACTGATGCCAAAGTCTGACATTAGCATATTAGCCTGGAAAGCTCCGGGGAGCTGACGGGGTTCCTCCCCCAGGAACATAACCAAACATCTAGACAGAGCAATTAATTTTCTACTTCAACCTACCTCTATACAGTTATCACAAAGCAGACAATCTTCACATGTGTGGTGGGTTCTCAATTCTGTTTGACACATTTCCTCTAAACAGATGTTGCAAGGTCGCCACTGGCTACTACAACCACCACTACCACTGCTGCTGCTGCCACCACTGCCACTTGCTCCTGTGCTAGTGTTGTTGTCACTGCCTCCTGCCTTCTCCGATGGACCACCCACCTGAAAACAAAGTTATCTGTAACTACTAAACATGTAAATTATTTATGTTTATTGCAAAACAAACTAAACTATGAAGCAAAACTAAGTAGATACAAGAAGTAGTCAAATGAAAAGAGAACTGTACTATATAATACAGTAAAGCTAATTAAAAAAAATTATGAAAAATCAGTTGAAATCGAGTGCTGAGTTTAGGTGTGCATTCTCTCAGAACTCACGGTGAAACTTCATCTGGGCCAACTGCTTTGTTCTTACTTTGCTCCACGAGCATTTTTTCTTCCCCGCTGTCTCTAGACACCTCTATGTGCTATAAATTTGAATATGTGCTCTGGAGTTCTATCACCCCTCCAGCATATTTCAGTTTCCAAAGCTCTCTTGTGTGAGAAAGACAAAGGGGGGACCTTTTCTCTAGATCCAGATAGACACAGTCAACCCAACCATCTATTTCCTGTAGAATCTCTGCAACTCCATCATAAAAACTAAGTAGATTTGGTACACAGGATCTTCCTGTTCGAAAACCATATTGTTGAATGTCGTTACTCACCAGGTGTTCTACCCATTTGGTTTTTAACTATTTTTCCAGTGTTTTGACTACCATGCATCTTACTGATATGGGTCTATAGTTTAGAGGATTTTCTCTGCTACTATTTTTAGACTGGAACTATGTTTGCCTTTCTCCATATTTTCTCCATAATCTCTGCTAAGGTTTCTTTCTTTGCACAAGGATGTCTGGAACATCAGTTGGAATGGAATGCTCAGCTCAGTTGCATATTCTTGCAGCACCCAAGGTGAAACTCTATCTGATCCAACTGCTTTATTTCTTCCCAGCCCTTAGAGTAATTTTGTCCACTTCATCTTGAGATACCACTAATGTATTCTATGTTGTTCTCTGGAAATAGCATTGAGCCTAGGTCTCTGAAAACCTTATTATGTACACAAACACACTTTGGAACTGTTCATTTAGTGTTTTGCACATTTGTTTTTCATTATCTGTAAACCTGTTCCCTATTCTCAATCTATGGATTTTATCCTTTACATGCAGCTTGCTTTTTAAAGAATTTATAGAATAGGCCTGGATCTGTTTTACATTTGTCCACTACCCATTTCTCAAAGTTCCTTTCTACCCCCTCTCCTCACTGCTATATATCTGTTTCTTGCTTGCTTATCTTGATGTTATCTTAGAGATCCTCGACCAGGCCTCATTTTGCTACACATCCCTAGGAAGCAGCCCCTAGCAGCTGTAACTCCCAGGTACCTATTTACTGCTAGGTAACACGGGCATCAGGGTGAAAGAAACTCTGCCCATTTGTTTCTGCCTCCACCAGGGATCGAACCCGGAACCTCAGGACTACGAATCCGAAGCGTTGTCCACTCAGCTGTCAGGCCTCTTGTGCTGGTATGTTATGTTTGAGTACTGAGTGAAAGTGCTGATATGTTTGCGAGTTAGGCCTCTTCCAATATTGTAACCATTTTCTAGTCTTTTTCTCTCTAAATCACAATTTCTGTTTAATTAATCCGGATTTCCAACTCTACATCTTTCTTTTTGGTATAATTTTTTTTTTATTTCAATTCATATATTTCACAGAATTTGACATACATCTCATTTATTTCCTTGCTAGCAACAAGTCTTTATAATTAAATTCAGTAAAGAATTTTCTAAGTTCCCCATAGTGTCCTCTCTTTAAATCAAATTTATCAAATATTTCAATTTCGCCTTTCTCTTCTAGACTACATTCCATAGCATACTTAATTTCCAACAGGACACGGTCACTCTTTCTCAAAGGAGGAAGGTACCAAGTATCAAGAATATTAAAACCAGAATTCACGAAACATCACTTTCCTTTATTCTGGTCACCTGCTTAACATGTTGATACATGTCTCCAAGATAAGGTTTAGAGGAGACATTCATGTATCAACACATGGTATAAGCATAAGCAGCATGCTGTGTAACAAGCACAAAAGTCATATTTCCAAGGGACTACTAAGTTTGGAGACGTGACAGGAAAACTAGGAAAGGGGGCGGTGTGGCTGTGCTGGAGAAAGAACACCTGAAGGTAAGAATTAATAATCGACAACCTTCAAGAAGTTGACATAATGGCATTGCATGTCTGGAATCAGGATGATAATTGTAAATTCATACAGCCCACCAGCAAGCAACACATGGATAAAGGAGGAACTAGATGACAAACAAGAGGGGCCTTATAATAGCCATGAGAGAGTATAGTAAAAGCAGATAAAGATAAATCCCGATTCTTGGTACTGAGGTACTTCAACTTGAAAGCAATAGACCAAGAGGCCTCTAAAACAAGAACAAGGGACATTTGGACAGACAGATTTGTAAGCCTCATTCTGGAGACGACATGTATCAACACGTCAAGCAGGCCACAAGAATGAGGGAAGGGGATGTCAATACTGGATCTAATATTCACAAGGAAAGAAGAAGAGATATTTGACATCCAGTACCTTCCTCCCTTGGGAAGAAGTGATCTTGTCCTGTTGAAAATTAAATATGATTTGCAATATAATCAAGAAGAGAATGGGGACATTGAAACCGTTGACAAACTCGATTTCAAGAAAGGACACTAAGGGGAACTTTGAATTTTTTTAATAAGTTTAATTGGACAGACTTATTGCTAGGCAAGGAAGTAAATAAGATGTATGCCAAGTTTTGCAAAATATATGATGAAGAAACACAAACATTCATACCTGTTACGACCCTGGGTTCCTCAAGTGGAAACCAGAGGTCAAAATTGAACTAAATAAGCTACGTTAGATTAGCAAGACGCAAGTCGACGTGTCTTTGTTCGTATCTTCCCTGCCAAACGTAGGACGAATCTTGTTGCTCACAAGCATTCAGACTCTTGAGCTTGTTGTGGATTAAGTATAACATTGTTATAAGATTAACTACCCTGAGAACGAGGAAAGTAACAATATGTTGCATAGGGGAAGATTTTAATGCATTTAGCTGCACGATCAATTAGGCTCCTCCCGGCACCACCACAATGCGGGAGGCCTGAGCTGGTCGCTGGAAGCGTGCTTCTCTGGCTGGCGTTCGTGGTGTCGAGACCTAATCTGTGGCTGCACCCCTACTCTGTGGCTGCACCCCTACTCTGTGGCTGCACCCCTGACTTATTTCCCTTACCTTAAGTTTCTGTACCATTAAGTTAAGTACGGTGTGTTTCATGTGTACCTACTCTGGTAGTATAGATTGGTGAGACCTGGGGGTAGTATTTGCCAGTGTTTTGGGTACCCCTAAGTGTTGTGTTTTTGTATTAGGGTACCATGTGGTCTCACTACCCTAAGCTGCATCCAGCTTCAGTGCTTATCCAGTAGTACTTTACCCTAGCATGTTCACAGTGTAAACCTTGTATCCTGTCTATGTGGACCAAGGCTTTTAATGTAAGACAGTGTGGTAAAGTAGTTATTATTATTGTTATTGGTGTGAGTGTGTATGGGGGGTTGTTAAGGGGTTAATAAATAAGTAAGTTAGTAATGGAG
Organism: Procambarus clarkii; assembly: GCF_040958095.1. NCBI lineage: Eukaryota > Metazoa > Arthropoda > Malacostraca > Decapoda > Cambaridae > Procambarus > Procambarus clarkii. The sequence continues at coordinate 33,762,702 of NC_091165.1, read as the reverse complement.
TATCCCTTCTTCCTGTGTGGGAGTGCTATGATCAACCTCTAGTCTGACATGGTCTAGTAGCAAGTTATTATTACTGTGGATAGTTTATTTTGGGGGCCGGGCCTTTTAGTTCTTCCATATTTGATAACTCTGTATTCTAACTACCCTTACCCCTTAATAGTACTAGTTCCCCCAGAGCAAGTCCACCATTCTCATAACAATACCAAAACAGATATGCAGGACGAGAAAACAGGACTAGTTCCACAGAAATTGTGACGGGGGAGCCAGAGAGGATAAGACAAGAAAATGGGTTCAATATCGGAAGAGGCCTAACCCACAAAAATACCAGCAATACAAGCAAGAAACAATTACACAGCAGGTAGAAGAAAGGCAGAAAGGAACTTTGAGAAAGGTATAGCAGACAAATGAAGAACAAATCCAGGCCTTTTCTATAAATTCATTAAAAGCAAGCTGTATATAAAGGATAAAATCCAAAGATTGGGAATGGGGAACAGGACTACTGAGAATGAAAAAGAAATGTGTAAAATGTTAAATGAACAGTTCCAAAATGTGTATGTATAAAATGAGGATTTCAGAAAGCTGGATCAAATACTGTACCAATTCCAGAGCATGCCATGCAATATACAGGTACATCAAGACGAAGTGGAAAAATTACTCAATGGGCTAGGAAGAAATCAAGCAGTTGGACCTGATTGAGTTTCACCTTGGGTGCTGCAAGAATGTATATATGAGCTGAGTATTCGACTCCAATTAATATTCCAGACATCCTTGTGCGCAGGAATCTTAGCAGATATACAGAAAAAGGCAAACATAGTACCAATCTATAAAAATAGTAGTAATAAGGAACCTCTAAATTATAGATCCGTATCATTAAAAAGTGTGGTAGTCAAAACTCTAGAAAAAATAGATAAAGCCATATGGGTTGAACACCTAGAGAGTAATGACATAACGACGGACAGACAGTATGGTTTTTGAACAGGAAGATCCTGTGTAACAAATCTTCTTTGTTTTTATGATAGAGCAGCAGAGATACTACAGGAAAGAGATGGTTGGGTTGACTGTCTATTTGGACCTAAACAACCAGCGTTGAATGTAATGAAACGCCATTTTCAGAGTGAGACCCGGAGGCTTCCCGGAGCTATACCGGGCTGATGTGTATATATTAGACAGTGGCAACAGTCAATCGAAGGAGTTCTAAGCCTACCGAGGACCAGAGCCAGAACCTGGCCCCCTAAAGAGTGGCACAAGGAGCAATGACCTAAAGACACCCCCGTGTAACTGGAAGCAGTCTTTGTCTGCCATCTACCAGGTCAGGCTCCCAGAAAGGTAGGAATTCCAAAACAAACTACTGCTGGTCAAAAATTGCAAACCAAAAGCCAAAATAGCAAACAGAACTCCCCAATCAAAAACAAGGAAACAAATATGACATCACAACCGCCGCACATCCGCCTGTGCAACCTAACCCCCTTTTCCCTGGGAGGGGGAGGGGGACGGGGAGAAGGAACAGACCTCCACGCCAGCAACTCTTCTCAGTTCAGAGGCCGAGTATCAAAATTGCAAAAAAACGCTGACGAGAGGGAGGGAAGATGCCAGGGAGGCTCTGGGTCTCACCCAGAAAATGGCGTTACTGGCAGAAAATTACATTCAATGCTGGTTTTCTGTGGAGAACCCCTTCGGTACCCCGGAGCTGCCTAACCAAAGATAACCAAAGGGAGATACCAGCAGCACTTAAATCTGCAGATATAGCTCCGTTGCACAAGGGGGGGAGTAAAGCCTTGGCAAAAAATTATAGGCCAGTTGCACTAACATCACACATAATAAAAGTGTTTGAAAGAGTGATTAGGAATCAAATTTCTAGTTTTATGGAAAACAATGAATTGCACAATCCAGGACAACATGGATTTAGAGCGGGAAGATCCTGTCTGTCACAGTTACTCAACCACTATGACAAAATCACAGAAGCCCTAGAAGAAAAGCAAAATGCAGATGTTGTATACACAGACTTTGCAAAGGCGTTCGACAAATGTGACCATGGGGTGATAGCTCACAAAATGAGGTCAATGGGAATAACTGGAAAAGTAGGACGCTGGATACTCAATTTCCTGTCGAACAGAACACAAAGAGTAACAGTCAATCAGATAAAATCGAGTCCAAGCGATGTTAAAAGCTCTGTACCTCAAGGTACAGTCCTTGCACCGCTACTGTTCCTTATTCTCATATCTGATATAGACAAAAATACACGTCACAGCTTCGTGTCGTCCTTTGCAGATGACACAAAAATCAGCATGAAAATTACCTCTGCTGAAGACATTGAAAAACTACAAGCAGATGTCAACAAAGTTTTTGATTGGGCAGCAGAAAATAACATGATGTTTAACCCTTAAACTGCGCAACGCGCCTGCAGGCTCACGTCTGGTTTGCGCAACGCGCCTCCGGGTATTTGTATTTTTCACGTTCCATTCAAAACTCCCGCGGCTACATGGGGTTCACATCAGCTTCCTCAGGGCTCTTGTAAACAGACGCCATCTTTAAAAAAAATCGTGGTCCACATTCCCGGGTGTGGGAGCCTCAGTAGTGTGTGAGCAACCAAGGCTGGTGCTCGCAGCATGAGCGCACAGCACTGCTGTTCAGCATGTGACCACAGCATCGCCTAATAATGCCAAAATATATATATAACTTGTATTATTTAGCTATGATAGTGTTATATTAGAGCCTGAGTGTGATAATGACTGGGTACAATGTTCAAATATCAGTGATTCAATGCTGTTCACGATGTTCACAGCGCTAGCCACAGCACCACAGCATTATTTCGTTCATCTAGGAATCTTCAAATGATTTCTAAGGTTCCTTTTCAAAATAAACGTGTGGTCAATTATTCATTTACAGGAATTAGTGACCAGGATTGTGATAATAGCAGGATTGTGGTTATAATTAGCGTTGTGCGTAGTATTGTGGAAGGAGGAATTTTGATGAGGGAGGGCGAGAATTGAGGTAGCCTCATTGTGTGTGTGTGGCTGCCACTCTTGTTTTGCTCACCATACTAGCTTATTGGTTCGCTATGGGCAACACATATGTACATGGGTATATATAGTGTGTGTATATAGTGTAAGAACAGCAACAGGAGAATGTTGAGAGGAGCTATTTCGGTGAGGGAGGTGACGTAATCGTAGCGTCGTCTGCTGTGTGATTTTTCATGCAGTGTATGGTGGCCACTGTACTGTTTGGACACAATACCGGCTTACTTGCATAGTTCTGGTAAATAAAACATGTAGATAGGCATATAGAACATGTGTAATAAGAACTATAATAATATGGTGGGAGGAACAATGTTGGCGAGTAAGATGTTGGAGTGAGGGAGACTGGCTGGGTGTGGCTGCTCTCACTCGAGGTGTTCTGAATGTGTTCATGGTCAAATGCTCATATTGGCCCATACGAGGCAGCTGCTATTGGCCCATACGAGGCAGCTGCTATTGGCCCATACGAGGCAGCTGCTATTGGCCCATACAAGGCAGCTGCTATTGGCCCATACAAGGCAGCTGCTATTTGGCCCATACGCGGCAGCTGCTATTTGGCCCATACGAGGCAGCTGCTATTGGCCCATACGAGGCAGCTGCTATTGGCCCATACGAGGCAACTGCTATTGGCCAATACGAGGCAGCTGCTATTGGCCCATACGAGGCAGCTGCTATTGGCCCATACGGGGCAGCTGCTATTGGCCCATACGGGGCAGCTGCTATTGGCCCATACGGGGCAGCTGCTATTGGCCCATACGAGGCAGCTGCTATTGGCCCATACGAGGCAGCTGCTATTGGCCCATACGAGGCAGCTGCTATTGGCCCATACGAGGCAGCTGCTGTTGGCCCATACGGGGCAGCTGCTGTTGGCCCATACGAGGCAGCTGATATTGGCCCATACGAGGCAGCTGCTATTGGCCCATATGAAACAGCTGCTACGCGGTGTTCTGAATGTGTTGATGGTGAATGTATATAGTGTGTAAATAGATTGTATATATACACAAATTAGCATGATACATAGTAAATATGTGCTGCATATGTGCGCACAAGTTTCATGCACGTAACACAGTGTCTACGGACAGTACGGATGTTGTACTGCGATATTATAGTGTACGTGTTCATTATACATTGGATTGGCACATAAAAACAATGAAAATGTATTTGGAAAGGTGCGCAAAAAATGAACGAAAATATATTCGCGGCAACTCGCGCACCCCGCCCCGAGCGCCCCACCGCCCCCAAGAGCTTACGGCACGGGCGCACGGGGAATGATGACGTCACGCCCCAACTTCCGGACCCCATAGCAGCCAAAGTAAGTACAATTTCGACTTTTTTTTTACATACCCATACTGAGGGAAGGGTTTTTGACACTTTAAAAAGAAAAAATAATTTTTTCCAGAGAATTTATTTCCTGCGCACTGCGGGGGTGTCACATTTGGAGGCAACGCAGTTAAGGGGTTAACAGTGATAAATTTCAGGTACTCAGGTACGGCAAAAATGAGGATCTGAAACATAATACAGGGTACAAAACACAATCGAATCTTCCCATAGTAGAAAAACAGCATGTCAAGGATTTGGGAATAATGATGTCCGACGATCTAACGTTTAGGGAGCATAACCAAGCAAATATCGCGTCAGCCAGAAAAATGATCGGATGGATTACGAGAACTTTCAAATCCAGGGATCCCATCACAATGGTTGTACTCTTCAAGTCACTTGTGCTGTCCCGTCTCGAGTACTGCTCAGTACTCACTTCCCCCTTCAGAGCAGGAGAGATTGCTGAAATAGAGGGAATACAGAGAACATATACGGCACGCATAGACGAGATAAAACACCTAAATTATTGGGATCGTCTCAAAGCTCTCCAAATGTACTCTCTAGAAAGGAGACGAGAGAGATACCAAATAATATACACATGGAAAATACTGGAGGGTCAGGTCCCAAATCTACACAGTAAAATAACAACGTACTGGAGTGAACGATATGGAAGAAAATGCAAGATTGAACCAGTGAAGAGCAGAGGTGCCATAGGCACAATCAGAGAGCACTGTATAAACATCAGGGGTCCGCGGTTGTTCAACGTCCTCCCAGCGAGCATAAGAAATATTGCCGGAACAACCGTGGACATCTTCAAGAGAAAACTGGACGGTTTTCTAAGAGAAGTTCCGGATCAGCCGGGCTGTGGTGGGTACGTGGCCCTGCGGGCCGCGTACCCACCACAGCCACACCGCGTACCTGCCTCTGTGGCAGAGCATCCTCTGCCACAGAGGCTGTGGCGCACAAATATCAGCAAAGAGCCACAAACGGACACAAAACATGATGCACCCCCCGGCCGAACCAACCAAGCATCAACCACCCAAGGACCCCTTCGGAAATCAGCAGACTCATTCTTCGGCAGAAAAGAAGGACACGGCTACAAATGAAGAAACTACCACCAGGACCGAAAGAGCAGAAACCCCTGCGCCGAAGAAGAGCATGAACCTCTCCGACCCGATCTCCAGAGGCCAATGCCAACAAGAAAAAAGCCGAAGAAAAACAGTCCTGAACTGAGAGGGCCACCACAAACCGAGGAGAAGAGACAAAAAAAGAACACCTGGTCCAACGACCAGGATGGCTCAGCCAGCGCATGAGCAGGACGGAGGTGAAACAATGCCCGAGTAAGCTTGCAGAACGGAGCAGAAGTGACATCCACACCAAATGCAAGCTGCAGTGGCTCCACCACCGCCGCACAATACAAGGCATAAGACGACGGTCCTGAAACAACAAAGAGAGAAAGGACAAATCAACTTAATCAGAAATCAAAGACAAGCTACAAAGAGACAGTACCAAAAGGACCGCCAGAAAATTTCATACTGCTGTCGAGACGAAACTAGCAGATGGGTCACCATCAATGAAGCCACCTGATCACTATACAAATAGTGTATCCAAGTGTCTCCAAGTGAGCAGGGACCTGGAGCAATAACCAAACCTGTGGGAAGAAGTATGGGTAACCCCACCTCCACCAGTCCAGCCGAAAGGCATCGATCCCGACGGCCTTGCAGTCTGGGAAGGGCGCCACATAAAATGGAAGATGCCTCGACCACATAGATGCGAAGAGGTCCACCTCTGGGTGCCTGTACGTCTGGCAGTGTCAACTGAATGATTCGGCGTCAACCATCTATTTCGTGGACAGGGAAATGAACCAAAACAGACCGTCTGCCAGAACGTTTGACACCCCCTGAACATGAACTGCCAGGAGAGCCAAACCCCGAGAACTCAGCAGACGAGTCACTTGAAGCGACCAGCCCCAAAGAACCAAGGACCGCTTCGAACCCCCCGGTTCAGACAATGAACCACTGGGGAGCAGTTCGAATGGAGCCGGATCGGACACAAACCCTCCGAAGCAAATGCCGTACTGCCGCGAACTCCCGCGCCGACCTGTGAGCCCGATGGTAGGACGGACCCCACTGACCCTAGCCAGCTTGGTGATCACTGGTCACTAAACCCCAGCCGAGAGACGAGGCATACGTGAACACATCGAGCTAGGGCTCAGGGAGGCATCAAGGGCACAGAACCCCGAAAAAACCCCAGAGGGAGCCGGCAACGTAGCAGCCGATGCAAGGCTCCCGGGATCCAAACCTAGCGATCGTGAGAGTGGCGGAAGGGACGCCCCTGAAGAAACCAGAACAGCCGCCGAAGCCGGATCCGACCCAATGGGAAGACCAGCACGCCGATGACCAGGCTACCGCACCGCTGCTTGAACAACCGACATGTGACCCGGGTGCCCTTCAAAAACAGTCGTACGCAGGACCGCAGCCGCAATAACGCCGCTGGAAGGAGAGCCAAGGAAACGGTCCAAGAGTCCCACACAAGACCCAGCACAGTCCAAACCTGAGAGGGAACGAAATGGGACTTCCTTCAGTACACCAAGAACCCGAACTCGGCGAGCTGGGAAAGAACCAAATCCCTGGCGAGCAGACACCCGTATTGGCTGGGAGGCCACATCGGCCAATGGTCGAGGTAACCCAGAACTCGAACCCCTATCAGAGGCTAACAAGTCACCACGACCAGGGTAAGGCGTGTGAACACGCGAGGTGCCAGATCCAAACTGGAAGGAAGGCAACAAAAGCGGTAAGCCTGTCGCCCCATGACAAATCAGAGCCTGTCTCTGAACTCCGGATGAATCAGGACGTGCCAATATGCATCCAGGAGGTCCAGAGACACCATCCAGGCACCCGGTGCCAAAAGCAGCCAGACCCGAGACTGCGCGGTCATCTGAAAGGAGGGCCAAAAGACCCAGGGGGGATCAGACGGGACAAGTCCAGTATGAATTGCAGATCCGCACAGTCCCGTTTCAGGACTGAAAACAGGCAGGACACCCACACCAAGATGACTTGACAGAGAGCAGGGGAAGAGGCCCACCCTGCTTGCCCCGATACCCCCGAAGGAGGAACGAACGAATCAACGCCACCGCAGGCCGGAGGAAACAACCCGAAATGCCTACGAATTGTGGGACCAGGCGGGACCAAAGAGCATATGCCTCCCCCCCCTATCACCCCGTCAACAGGGCGAACCGTGAAAGGGCCGACGACCCCTACAAGAGCCCAACCGACGATCAGAGTGATCACTGCCCCGATGAGGGACAGTGATTCAGGACTGGTCCTTCCTGTGGAAGGGCCAGTCCTGAATCTGGCACTACTGGCTTACGACAACTGAAGGAACCCCGAGACATGGTGCAACCCTTTTGGGCAGGACCACCATGCCCCCTCCCTCCCTGGCTCACACACCACCAGCACAGAGCAACACCACCAGTAAGCAGCACTGCGCAAAGAGTGGAGCGTAAAGATCTGGGATACCTCCCCCCCCCCCCCCCCCCCCCCCCGGGAAAGGTGTAGAGGGGGAGTTGCGCAGACGGATGTGCGGCGGTTGTGGTGACATTTGTTTCCTTGCTTTTGATTGGAGAGTTCTGTTTACTAGTTTGGCTTTTGGTTTGCAAATTTTGACGAGCAGTTTGTTTTGGAATTAATACCTTTCTGGGTGCCTGACCTGCTAGATGGCAGACAAAGACTGCTTTCAATTACACGGGGGTGTCTTTAGACCATTGCTCCTCGACCCCTTCTTGAGGGGGGCCAGGTTCTGGCTCTGGTCCTCGGTAGCCCTCGAACTCCTTCGATTGACTGTTGCCACGGTCTAATATATTCACATCAGTCTGGTACAGCTCCGAGGAGCCGAAGGGGCTCTCTACAGAAAAGGCTTTTGACAGAGTCCCACACAAGAGGTTGTTTTAGAAACCGAAACATGGTGGAGGGGTGACAGGGAGACTTCTGACATGTATGGAAAATGTTCTAACTGACAGCAAAATGAGGGCAGGAATGAGAGACAATGTATCTAACTTTAGGAGTATTACTAGTGGAGTACCAGAGAGTTCAGTTCTTGCACCAGTAATGTTCATCGTCTACATAAACAATCTACCAGAAGGAATACAGAATTATATGAACATGTTTGCAGACTATGCTTAGATACTGGGAAAGATAGGAGATGCAGACGATTGTCATGCCCTTCAAATTGACCTATATAAAATAAGAGCGTCAAGTGGAATTCAACGTAAGTAAATGTCACATTATGGAATTGAAAAAATACACCACACACAACTTACTAATTATGTGAAAAGGAATTACTGAACTCTAATAAAGAACGAGACCTAAGGGTGGTTTTGGATAGTAAGCTGTCGCCAGAGGAACACACAAAGAACGTTGTGGGAGAAGTGTATGCGTCGCTTTCTAACTTCAGACTTCCATTCAATTACTATACATGGATGATGAAATATTATAACTGTTCATGACTTTTTAGAGACTAAAACTGGAATATGTAGCAGTTGTATGGTGCCCAAATCCCAAAAAGCACATAAACTGGAAAAGGTGCAACGGCATGCTACAAAATGGCTTAAAGATCTGAAAAACAAGAGTTACGAGGAGAGACTAGAGGCGTTGAACATGCCAAAGATAGAAGAAAAGAAGGTGATATGATAACCACTTACAAAATACTAACAGGAATTGACCAAATTGACAAAGAGGAATTCCTGAAACCAGCAATTTCACGAACAAGAGGACACAGATTCCAGCTAAGTAAACAAAGGTGCCAAAAAACCAGCGTTGAATGTAATGAAATGCCATTTTCTGGGTGAGACCCGGAGGCTTCCCGGAGCTTATCCAGGCTGATATGCTAATGTCAGACTTTGGCATCAGTCATGTGTATGGAGTTCTGTGAGCCTACCGGGGCCCACGAGCCAGAACCTGGCCCCCTCAGAGAGGTACGGGGAGCAATGACCTATAGAAACCCCCGTGTGGTTATAAGTATTCTATGTCTACCATCAACCGGGTCAAGCACCCAGAAAGGTAAGCGTCCCAAAACAAACCCATATTCTGGTGAAAATTGCTACCACAAGCTGAACAAGTGGATAGAACTCCCCAAAATAACGAGCAAACGAGCACGACGTCACACGTCGCCGTGCCACTGTCTGCACAGCTCCCCCCCCCCCCCGCCCTGGGAGAGGAAAGGGGGATCCCCAGACTCCCGCCCTGCTATCCACCATTCAGTTCTGAGGCTGGATGTCAAAGCATGCGAAAAACCGGAGGAGAGCATTAAACCCACCGACTTGACCCCTAGATGCCAATGCCAACAGAAAAAGAGCCTCCGAGAAACAATCCCGAACCAAAGGGGCCACAACAAACCGTGGAGAAAAGAAAAAAAGAGCACTCTGCCCAAAGACCAGGACGACTCAGGCGCACGAGCAGGTGGGAGGTGAACAATGCACGAGACAGCTCGCGAAATGGCACAGACATAAAACCAATACTGAAAGCAAGCTGAAGCGGATCCACCAGCGCCGCAGGTGACAGTATGGGGGCAAGATGATGGCCCTGAACCTCCACAAGAAAACGACAAGACCACGCCAACAAACGCAGCAACCGAAGAAGGGACAGAAGGAAAAGGAAGGACTGCCAAAAAACCCCACACTGCTGCCAAGAGGAGGCACGCAAGTGGGACACCATGACCGAGACCAACCAACCACCATCAGAAGGCGAGAGACTCGATGCAGAACCGAACCAGTCCCATCATGGGCCAATCGAACCTAGAAAGAAGTGAAACCGAGGGAAGAACTCTGGTTCAACCACGGAGCCAGATGAGCCAAAAATCTAAGCCGGCAAAGGAGGAGATGGAACGTCTGCCGTACAGAAATACATCCCAACGCCAGCGAGCCTGCCATGAGACAACGGCTCCGATGCAAGGCTCCAGAGAAGGGACACCACGAGACTGTAAATTGCCAACAGACAGAGAAGCCAGGAAACCAGAAACCCGAACCTGGCAAGAGGAGAGCCAAAAGTACCCAACCAAGGAGTATGAGCGACGAGAACAAGATCACCACACTCAAGATTCTCAAAAGGAAGTGATAGGGTAGAGAAAGACCGACTACGGGATCCCAGGGGCCCCTGCACCAGGGGACCCCGGTGGAAGGAGAGCCCATTAAGCCAGAGAAACATTGAAAAGAAGGAAGCAGTGGCAGAGTAGGAGACAAACGGAACGCATGAGGAAGCGATGTGGTGGAGGATGACACCACACACAGCTTCAAGCGGAAACATGATAGAGCCCAGCAAGAACAAGAACTCGCACATCAGCGAATGACAGGTGAGAAGCGGGACCAAAAAGTCAGAGCTCAACTCCCGCAAACACATCTAGGAAAGTACAGAGAAACCCATGCATACGGATGGGCTAAGCCAGGCACTGCAAGACGGGCCAAACAAAACTCCACAACCAATTCCCAACACGCAACCACAGTAAGAAAACTGCAGCAAAACGTCACCTCATAACATCCTGACAGTAATATTTACCCCATAACATACACCCCACAATTGTACCTTGTAACCTGGTGGAGGTGGGGGCCCCTTGCTGAACTCAAGCATGGGTTGTACATGCATAAGAGTGGGACTGGATGGGTATAAATAGGAGCTGCCTCATGAGGCCCAAGAGGCCTGCTGCAGGCAACTGTGTTCCGATGTTCGTATATTTGCAGCCAAAAACCACAAACCAGCGACTAGCTGAAATAGAGACGCCAGACCACAGAAACTCACCTGCAGAGCGTAGGCACGAACGTGTCACGACACAGTGTAGCCGAGATGATGATGGGACCACCGCCAGTGGAAGAAGGCAAAGCCACTCAAAGGAGAAGAGTAGGGAAGAGGCAAAGGAGGAGCGCCCAACCCATACGCAGGGAAAACCCGGCATCGTCCCCATAGCGGCAATCCAGAACACCCCCAGTAGCTACAGGGCACGGACTGGAGAATTGAGAGCGAGAGGCGAAGCACCCGAGAAAAATGGACACAGAACACCACCACACGTGCACACGTGCATGTTTTGGACATGCAGGTTTGTGAACCTCATTCTGGAGACATTCTTGTATCAACACAAAGCAGGCCACAAGAATGAGGGAAGATGTACCGTCAGTACTGGATCTAGTATTCACCAGGAAAGAAGAAGAGATATTTGAGATCCTGTACCTTCCTCCCTTGGGAAAGAGTGATCAAGTCCTGTAATTACCTAAGTGAAATTACCTAAGTGTAGTTACAGGATGAGAGCTACGCTCGTGGTGTCCCGTCTTCCCAGCACTCTTTGTCATATAACGCTTTGAAACTACTGACGGTCTTGGCCTCCACCACCACCTCACCTAACTTGTTCCAACCGTCTACCACTCTGTTTGCGAAAGTGAATTTTCTTATATTTCTTCGGCATCTGTGTTTAGCTAGTTTAAATTTATGAAATCTTGTTCTTAACGTTCCAGGTCTCAAGAAATCTTCCCTATCGATTTTATCAATCCTTGTTACAATTTTGTATGTAGTGATCATATCACCTCTTTTTCTTCTGTCTTCTAGTTTTGGCATATTTAATGCCTCTAACCTCTCCTCGTAGCTCTTGCCCTTCAGTTCTGGGAGCCACTTAGTAGCATGTCTTTGCACCTTTTCCAGTTTGTTGATGTGCTTCTTAAGATATGGGCACCACACAACTGCTGCATATTCTAGCTTTGGCCTAACAAAAGTCGTGAACAATTTCTTTAGTATATCACCATCCATGTATTTAAAAGCAATTCTGAAGTTAGAAAGCGTGGCATAGGCTCCTCGCACAATATTCTTTATGTGGTCTTCAGGTGATAGTTTTCTATCTAGAACCACCCCTAGATCTCTTTCTTTATCAGAATTCTTTAAAGATTTCTCACATAATATATAGGTTGTGTGGGGTCTATGTTCTCCTATTCCACATTCCATAACATGGCATTTATTAACATTAAATTCCGTTTGCCAAGTGACGCTCCATGTACATATTTTGTCCAGGTCTTCTTGAAGGGCATGACAATCATCTAAGTTTCTTATCCTTCCTATTATCTTAGCATCATCAGCAAACATGTTCATATAATTCTGTATACCAACTGGTAGATCATTTATGTAGACAATAAACATCACTGGTGCAAGAACTGAACCCTGTGGTACTCCACTTGTGACATTTCTCCATTCCGATACATTGCCTCTGATCACAGCCCTCATTTTTCTATCAGTCAGAAAATTTTTCATCCATGTTAGAAGCGTACCTGTCACTCCTCCAATATTTTCCAGTTTCCAGAACAACCTCTTATGTGGAACTCTGTCGAAAGCCTTTTTTAGGTTCAGATAGATGCAGTCAACCCAACCATCTCTTTCCTGTAATATCTCTGTTGCTCGATCATAGAAACTGAGTAAATTCGATACACAGGATCTTCCAGATCGAAAACCATACTGTCTGTCTGATATTAAATCATTTCTCTCCAGGTGTTCTACCCATTTAGTTTTAATTATTTTTTCCAATATTTTGACTATTACACTTGTCAATGATACCGGTCTATAATTAAGGGGGTCTTCCCTGCTTCCACTTTTGTAGATTGGAACTATGTTAGCCTTTTTCCACACATCAGCTACAACTCCTGTATACAGGGATGCCTGAAAAATCAGTTGAAGAGGAATGCTGAGCTCAGGTGCACATTCTCTCAGAACCCATGGTGAAACTCCATCTGGACCAACTGCTTTGTTCTTATTTAGCTCCTTGAGCATTTTTTCCACTTCGTTTCTGGACACCTCTATGTGCTCTATGTTGTTCTCTGGAATTCTTATTGTATCTGGTTCCCTGAAGATTTCATTTTGTACAAACACACTTTGGAACTTTTTGTTTAATGTTTCACACATTTCCTTTTCATTTTCCATGAATCTATTTCCCATTTTCAACCTCTGAATATTATCCTTTACCTGCAATTTGTTGTTTATGAATTTATAGAACAGACCTGGTTTTGTTTTGCATTTGTCTGCAATCCCTTTTTCATAATTTCTTTCTGCCTCTCTCCTCACTGCCGTGTAGTTGTTTCTCGCATCTTTGTATCGCTGGTATGTTTGGGGGTTCGGCCTCTTCCTGTATTGATTCCATTTTTGTGTCTTTTGGTCTCTGGCCCTCTCGCACTTTCTGTTGAACCAATCCTGTTTCCTAGTTCTGCTTCTCTGTTTTGGTATAAATTTTTTTTTGCCTTTATCATATATTTCACAAAACCTGACATACATCTCATTCACTTCCTTGCCTAGCAACAAGTCTGTCCAATTATACTCGCTAAAAAATTTTCTAAGGTTGCCATAATGTCCTCTCCTAAAGTCAGGTTTTTAATTTGCATCGACCGTCATATTTTCTTCCAGATTATAACGCATTGCATAATTTATTCCCAAAAAGACATGGTCACTTTTACCCAAGGGAGGAAGGTACTGAATGTCAAATATTTCTTCCTCCTTTCTGGTAAATATCAAATCTAGCATGGAGGGGACGTCCCCTTCCCTCATCCTCGTAGCTTGTTTAACATGTTGATACAAGAATGTTTCCAGGATGAGGTCTACAAATTTACAGGTCCAGAAATCTTCTGTTTTAGCTTCACATGCTTCCCAGTCTATGGATTTAAAGTTGAAGTCGCCGACTATCAACAGTCGTGAACTATCGTTATCCGCTCTCGCAATGATCTCTCTCATTATTGTTATGAGACCTTCTCGTTTACTATCTAGCTCCTCCTTTGACCATGCGCTGCTTAACGGTGGACTATAAGCATTTATGATCATTAGTTTATCATCCTCATGGCAGATCTGTAGTGCTATTATGTCAACTTCTTGTGGATTGGCAGTCACTATTTCGTTCACCTTTAGGTGTTCTTTCACCAGCACAGCAACGCCACGGCCTTTCCTGATTTTTCTGTCCCGTCTCCAAATTGAGTAGCCCCTTGGGAATATGACCTCATTTAAAATAGCATCTTCAAGTTTTGTCTCCGTGAGTGCAACAATGTCTGGTGTCTGCAGCTGTATTATATCATTTAACTCCAGTATCTTTGATCTTACTCCATCTATGTTGGTGTATGCAATCTTGAGGAACTTGTTCCCCCTCTTCTTATTTTTCACTCCCCCTTTCTCTAATGATTTTGTTTCTTTGCCTTTATGTACCACTTTACTGGCCTGCCTACCCCTATCACTTTGTAGAAAAAAGAATTGATTTCTTCTTCATTCCTGCTCTCATTTAAACGTTTTGCCTCGGCGAGGTTCAGTTTCAGCTTCTCTCTATCTTCTTTTGAAAGATCTCGTCTTAACAACCACACTTTCCCATCCTCATCACTTTGTAATTTTCTAGCATTCCTTAATACTTCATACCTTTGTTTGGTACCATTTAGGGTGATCCTCAAAGGTCGATCTTTCCCTTTTACATATCTGCCTATTCTTCTGTAGTCGCAGACATTCTCTATGGTTGTAAGACCTTCCACGAGGCCAACAATTTTATCTACTACTTTTTCTTCTTCTACAGCTCTTTCTGACCTAGATGTTATCTCCTTTTCCTTGCAGCCAAAAATGATCAGGGACTTACTCCGATCAACTGTGTTTTGCACCAACTTCGGGTTAGATGCCAATTCTTTCCTCACTTCCAGCCTAATGTTTGTTTTATCTTGGTTGCTGCAGTGTTTGACTTCCTTTACTGCTGCTTCTATTTTTTCCTTCTCCTTGGCCACTTGTGCATAAGTGAGTTGCATATCTTTCTTGCACTGTTCTATTCCCTGTGTAACTTCCTCCATCTGTGATGACAAAAGCTGTTTCTCCTGTTGAAATTCCTTACCTAACCTATTGTAGTTATTTATGTTTAAATTTACTTTAACTTCTTCCAAAGCTATTTTTAAGAGTCTATTTTCTTCTTCCATGGCTTTGCAATTAGTTTCCAATTGAATCTTATCCTTGCGCAAGTCTTTCACTACACCCTCAAGACATACAACTTTGCTATTTAAATGGTCATTACTTTCTTTCAATTTACTAATTATTTCTACACGAGAGGTCACAATAGTATCTAATTTTACCACCTTGTTGTATAGACTGGTTATCTCAATGCTTTCTTCACTGAATCCAGCAAAATCAAGCTCTGTTTTGTATTTCCTCTTGCAGGCGGCCATCTTGAATGTTGTTTTCTGCACTGTAAACACTAGGGGTAACTTTTTCTCATCCACTATTTCACTTCCCTTGGCACATTCCTGTTATCTCACCTATTTTTCAAAAGCACTATACCTTTTAGACATTAAATATGCTTTAAGATATCATCTAGAAGAAAATGGGGACATTGAAACAGTTGATAAACTCGATTTAAGGAGAGGTCACTATGGGGAACTTCGAGAAAATTTTAATGAGTAACTGGACAGATTTGTTGCTAGGCAGGGAAGTAAATGAAATGTATGACAAATTTTGAAAAATATAAGATGAAGGCACACAAACATTCATACCATGCTAAGATAATAGGAAGGATAAGAAATTTAGATGATTGTCATGCCCTTCAAGAAGACCTGGACAAAATAAGTAGATGGAGCACCACTTGGCAAATGGAATTTAATGTTAATAAATGTCATGTTATGGAATGTGGAATAGGAGAACATAGACCCCACACAACCTATATATTATGTGAGAAATCTTTAAAGAATTCTGATAAAGAAAGAGATCTAGGGGTGGTTCTAGATAGAAAACTATCACCTGAGGACCACATAAAGAATATTGTGCAAGGAGCCTATGCTATGCTTTTTAACTTCAGAATTGCATTTAAATACATGGATGGCAATATACTAAAGAAATTGTTCATGACTTTTGTTAGGCCAAAGCTAGAATATGCAGCTGTTGTGTGGTGTCCATATCTTAAGAAGCACATCAACAAACTGGAAAAGGTGCAAAGACATGCTACTAAGTGGCTCCCAGAACTGAAGGGTAAGAGCTACGAGGAGAGGTTAGAAGCATTAAACATGCCAAAACTAGAAGACAGAAGAAAAAGAGGTGATATGATCACTACGTACAAAATAGTAACAGGAATTGATAAAATCGACAGGGAAGATTTCTTGAGACCTGGCACTTCAAGAACAAGAGGTCATAGATTTAAACTAGCTAAACACAGATGCCGAAGAAATATAAGAAAATTCACCTTCGCAAATAGAGTGGTAGACAGTTGGAACAAGTGAGAAGGTGGTGGAGGCCAAGACCGTCAGTAGTTTCAAAGCGTTATATGACAAAGAGTGCTGGGAAGACGGGACACCACGAGCGTAGCTCTCATCCTGTAACTACACTTAGGTAATTACACTTGGGTAATTACCAAAACAGATATGCAGGGCCAGAAAACAGGATTAGTTCACCAGAAATTGCAAGAAGACCAGAGACCAAAAGACACAAAAATGGAATCAATATAGGAAGAGGCCAAACCCCCAAACATACCAGCGATACAAAGATGCAAGAAACAAATATACGGCAGTAAGGAGAGAGGCAGAATAAAATCATGAAAAAGGAACAGCGGATAAATGTAAAACAGAACCGAGCCTATTCTACAAATTCATAAACAACAAATTGCAGGTAAAGGATAATATCCAAAAGTTAAAAATGGGAAACAGATTCATGGAAAATGAAAAGGAAATGTGTGAAACATTAAACGAAAAGTTCCAAAGTGTGTTTGTACAAAATGAAATCTTCAGAGAACCAGACACTAAGAATTCCAGAGAATAGCATAGAGCGTATAGAGGTGCCTAGAAATGAAGTGGAAAAATATGACAAAGGAGTTCAGTAAGAACAAAGCAGCTGGCCCAGATGGAGTTTCACCATGGTTTTTGAGAGAATGTACATCTGAACTCAGCATTCCAATTCACCTTATCTTTCAGGCATCCCTGTGTACAAGAGTTGTAGCAGACGTGTGGAAACAGGCTAACATAGTTCCAATCTACAAAAGTGGCAGCAGGGAAGACCCCTTCAATTATAGACCTGTATCATTGTTAAGTGTTACAGAGAATGTATTGGAAAAACTAATAAAAATAAAATGGGTAGAACACATGGAGAGAAATGATATAATAACAGACAGACAGTATGGTTTTCGATCTGGAAGATCCTGTGTATCGAATTTACTCAGTTTCTATGATCGAGACACAGATATTACAGGAAAGAGATGGTTGGGTTGACTGCATCTATCTGGACCTAAAAAAGGTTTTTGACAGAGTTCCACATAAGAGGTTGTTCTGGAAACTGGAAAATATTGGAGGGGTGACAGGTAAGCTAACATGGATGAAAAATTTCTGACATAGAAAAATGAGGGCAGTAATCAGAGGCAATGTATCGGACTAGAGAAATGTCACAAGTGGAGTACCACAGGGTTCAGTTCTTGCACCAATTATGTTTATTGTTTACATAAATGATCTACCAATTGGTATACAGAATTATATGAACATGTTTGCTGATGATGCTAAGATAATAGGAAGGATAAGAAACTTAGATGATTGTCATGCCCTTCAAGAAGACCTGGACAAAATAAGTATATAAGGCACCATTTGGCAAATGGAATTTAATGTTAATAAATGCCATGTTATGGAATGTGGAATAGAACATAGAACCTACAAAACCTATAAATTATGTGAGTAATCTTTAAAGAATTCTGATAGAGAAAAAGATCTAGGGGTGGTTCTAGATAGAAAACTATCACCTGAGGACCACATAAAGAATGTTGTGCGAGGAGCCTATGTCATGCTTTTTAACATCAGAATTGCTTTTAAATACATGGATGTATTTAATATCAATACTAAATGATCTAAATGATCAATACTAAATTCAATACTAAAGAAATTGTTCACGACTTTTGTTAGGCCAAAGCTAGAATGTGCAGCAGTTGTGTGGTGCCCATATCTTAAGAAGCACATCAACAAATTGGAAAAGGTGCAAAGACATGCTACTAAGTGGCTTCCAGAACTGAAGGGCAAGAGCTACGGGGCAAGGTTAGAGGCATTAAATATGCCAAAACTAGAAGACAGAAGAAAAGAGAGGTGATATGATCACTACGTACAAAATAGTAACAGGAACTGATAAAATTGATAGGGAAGATTTCCTGAGACCTGGAACTTCAAGAACAAGAGGTCATAGATTTAGAAGTAGCTAAACACAGATGCCGAAGATATATAAGAAAGTTCACTATCGCAAACAGAGTGGTAGACGGTTGGAACAAGTTGAGAAGGTGGTGGAGGCCAAGACAATCAGTAATTTCAAAGCGTTATATGACAGTGTGCTGGGGAGACGGGACACCACGAGCGTAGCTCTCGCCCTGTAACTACACTTAGGTAATTACACAGCCCACATCAAAACAAACTACCACGGCGCATGCGCAGGCAAGGATGCCAGATGTGGGTTGCGAGAAGTTTCGAGCTGATGAAAGAAAATTACGAAATTGACCAGAAAACTAGACAATATAGTGTTGTGAACGATTGAATCCCCTTTCAGAGTACACATGTCAGCTGTCAACAGTAAACGAAAAGAGCAGGAAATAGCAAAACATGCATAACATAGCCCGTCTGTGGCTACAAGGAGCCCAATCTGGCAACAATGTGCAGCGCAGGACAGTGCACAGAGAGAAGATACAAACACGAAAGAACTAAACAGGAACTAAACAGGAACGAAAACCGAGAAGAAGCATGGAGGAGGACCAACAAGCCTCAGAAAGGACTGGAGTGGAGCCACACCGGAAGTCGACAGGCATTCCAATAATACGGGAAGAAGCAAAAACCTTCCCCAACCTTCGAGAACACATAGAAAGAAGCAAGCGCAAAGCACGAAGGCACAGAAGGCTCACTCGCACCGAGACCAAAAGTTATGCAGAACCCCGAGAAGAGCAGAACATGACGGTGAAGGTCCATCCCAGGAAGAAGGGTGGAGAATCGTACCCATTGACAGGATGGAACCGACAGATCCAAGGGAAGAGGAACCGAACCAAGGGAGGGGCCGAATCCCAACAACACGTACGGAGAGGGATGAAGAAAAACCCCACTTCTCGGAACCGCAAGCCCGCCCAGAGGGTACAAAAACCCCGGTGGGGTCCAACGGGGCCCGAAGCTCCCCAAGTCAGCCCCGGGTACCCACAAGGCAAATCCCGGGGCCGAGCTGTCCCCCCATAGCTCTACCCACACAAGAAAAGTCGGGGCAGCGGGACAAGTACTAAGGAAGAGAGCCCACTGGTAGACTCATACAACACGGCTGGAGGAACAGGCTCGAATGCTCCCGTCGCTACCCCAGAAGGGGAACTGCCCGAGACCGCCCGAGTCTCAAGACCACCGAAGCTCCATCCCGACTCCGAACGCACAGACGGTAAGGATACGGATGCAGGGAGGAAGGGATGACCATAACAGGGGAAAACAAGGGGGCGTGGAAGGAAACAAAACCAAAGCAACCAACACCCCCAAGCACCGTCACACCAACGAAAACGGGGCAGCCTCGGGGCTTCTCGAGAGCAAGCAACCTAGCGTGTTGCCACCAGCAAAACCCAACGTGCAACGCCTGTGCTGCATCGCCCGCATAGTCCACATAAGACTGGGTAACTGAGTTACAAACAAGCAACAAAACTCGCAGGACTCTGGGCCGAAGGTGCCACCGACCCCACAGGCAGCAGACCGAGGCAAAGACAGGGAGAGTCACCCTGAGACAAAGAGGCAGAGCAACCCTCGAACTTGCACAAAGCGAGGGGACACTCCGGGGTCACATCCATCTAACCTACGCGTCCCCGTGGGGATTTCCAAGGACCTAAGACAGAATCACGCCCAGGTAATCCCAGGCAGGGCACTGCTAACCGGCACCCAAGTCTATCAAACAACCATCTAAGAACTGAACCCCTGGGACACTCACAGGGACCTAGCAGGGGGAACCACTGAAAGAAGGAAGAGTACTCGGTACAGAAGGGGCAAGAACCAAGGCAGATCCCCCCCCCCTCCAACCAGGCAGGCAGACAAAAAAAAAAAAAAAGAAGAAAACCCAGCAAGAGGGCAGCGTACCCAGGTGGAACAGAGCCGGCCACTATGATTGGTGAAAACAAGCTGCACAGTACCCTGCGCCCCACCAGTGCAAAACTGCCCATCACCCTAAGGCAAACAAGGGAGACAGAACACCCAAGCACACAAAGGGCGGCCGAAAACCAAGCAGTAAACGGCCTAGCAGAGGCAGAACCCAAGGAACTTGGGGAAGGTAATCCAAGCCCCAAGGGCAG
Source organism: Procambarus clarkii (assembly GCF_040958095.1). Classification (NCBI taxonomy): domain Eukaryota; kingdom Metazoa; phylum Arthropoda; class Malacostraca; order Decapoda; family Cambaridae; genus Procambarus; species Procambarus clarkii. Next base: position 33,742,093 of record NC_091165.1, on the reverse strand, counting down.
TACTTACAGGGCACCTAGGGAAGGAAACCCTAGGCGCATGCAGCCCAAGTACTGGGGAATCACTCCCGGCTCACGCACCACCTAGAAGATAGTCACCATACTCTAGGTACAGTGCTGAAACAACAACTGGAGCCGGAGCACACAACCATTGCCCATAGCATCAGCCTCAGAACTGAAGGGTGGATAGCCAAGCGGGGGTCTGGGGGCCCCCCCGTCCCCCTCCCAGGGAGGGAGGGAGCGCACAGACAGTGGCGCGGCGACGTGTGACGTCATGCTCGTTCCTTTTGGAGAGTTCTATCCACTTGTTCGGCTTTTGGTAGCAATTTTCACCAGAATATGGGTCTGTTTTGGGACGCTTACCTTTCTGGGTGCTTGACCCGGTTGATGGTAGACATAGAATGCTTGCAACCACATGGGGGTTTCTATAGGCCATTGCTCCCCATGCTTCTCTGAGGGGGCCAGGTTCTGGCTCGTGGTCCCCGGTAGGCCCACAGAACTCCATACACATAACTGATGCCAAAGTCTGACATTAGCATATCAGCCTGGATAAGCTTCTGCTCCCCAGATAATTATAGTTTTCTTTTGAAGGGTGGTAGACAGAACAATCTAAGTGAGGTGGTGGTGGAGGCTAAAACTGTCAGTAGTTTCAAATTGTTATACAATAAAGAATACCGGAAAGACGGGACACCACGAGCATAGCTCTCATCCTGTAACTGCATATAGGTAATTACACTCGGGTAATTAATAGTGTAAGCCACACTGACCAGGAACGACTTGTATATCAACTGACACGGGCCATCACATAAGGGGTTAAAGGATATATATAAATAGTATTACATTTTCCAAAAGCTGTCACAGCTCCCAATGGCACATACAATATTATTACAGCTATATATGGACCATTTTTCAAGCTAATAAGTTCATTCATGGATCTGAAATTTGTGCTCAATTTCATTGATGCCGCCCTTACCTCGCCTGCCAACAGTTCTGCGGAGACCTCGGGAACTTCATCTTCTATACTTGGTGGTGGAGGCGCCAAGTGGAAAGCATATATACTTCGTAGATTGTAATTAAGAAATTTGGTCATGTAGCTATCCTCCTGTAAATAAGAAAATGATAAGGTCCATCAAATGTTATTGAGCAGGCCATCCTCCTGTTTTGGTAGTACTGTACAGTACCTTTAGGTAGGACGAGGGTCAAAATACACATATCGACGTACAACACAATTAAAAGGTAGAAATTGGTACTATTGAATTTGGACAAACCGGAAAACCATTTTCTATTTATGTTGCAAAGACAAACTAAACAAACCTAACCTAACCTTTCTAGGCCCAAAACATGCTATCTGACATCTAATATAAAACCTGTGTGCTGTACTAGGCCTAATAATACTTAGGTTTATTATTTAGCTTCATTTTTTGGGCCTATAAAGGGAACAGTACAAAATTCTACCAAATTGCTTCGTACTTCGGTGTTTGTACTGTGGTGCACAGTTACAAAAAGTACCATCAAAACAGGAGGACGGGTTGTATCCAATGTGATGAAAAATTGAACACCAAGAGAAACAGGACTAAAAAAAAACAATAGCACAAAATTTTATGTGTTAATGCTTTGTCTTACAAGTTAAGAGGAGAAATATGAGGACTCTAATCCTCTGCATAAGACAGAGTAACCAAGTCACAAACAAGCAACAATACTCAAAGGATTCCGGGCCGAAGGTGCCTCCCACCCCACAGGCAGCAGACAGAGGCAAAGACAGGGAGAGTCACCCTGAGACAAGGGGACAGAGCAACCCTCGAACTCGCACAAAGCGAGGGGGTACTCCGGGGTCACATCCAATGAACCCATGCGCCCCCTAGCGGATTCCCAGGGTTCTGAGCGTTTACGGAATTCAATCCCAGGTAATCCAAGGCAGGGTACTGCTAGCTGCCACCCAAGTCTATCAAACAACCTTCTAAGAACACAATCCGCGGGACGTGTACACTCACGGGGACCTAGCAGGGGGAACCACTGGAAGAAGGAAGAGTACTCAGTACACAGGGGGCAAGAACCAAGGCTGACCCCCACCAGGTAGGCAAACAAAAAGAAAAAGAAAACCCCGCAAGAAGACAGCGTACCCAGGCGGAACAGAGCCGGCTGCTATGATTGGTGAAAACAAGCTGTACAGTACTCTGTGCCCCAGCCAGTGCAAAACTGCCCCTCACCCTAAGGCGAATAAGGGAGACAGAACACCCTAGCACACAAAGGGCGGCCGAAAACGAAGTAGTAAACGGCCGAACAGAGGCAGAACCCAAGGAACTTGGGAAAGGTAACCCCAAGCCCCAAGGGCAGTACTTACAGGGCATCTTGGGAAGGAAACCCCTAGGCACATGCAGCCCGAGTGCTGGGGAATCACTCTCGGCTCATGCACCACATAGAAGACAGTCACCACACTCTAGGTACAGTGCTGAAACAACCAATGGAGCTGGAGCACACAACCATTGCCTATAGCATCAGCCTCAGAACTGATGGGTGGATAGCCAGGCAGGGGTCTGGGCTCCCCCTTCGCCCTCCTGGGGAGGGGAGGAGCTGCGCAGACAGCAGGGCGGCTATGTGTCACGTCATGCTCGTTTGCTTGTTTCTTTTTGGGGAGTTCTATCCACTTGTTAGGCTTTTGGTAGCAATTTTCACCAGAATAGGGGTTTGTTTAGGGACGCTTACCATTCTGGATGCCTGACCCGGTTGATGGCAGACATAGAATGCTTCCAACCACACGAGGGTTTCTATAGGCCATTGCTCCCCGCGCCTCTCTGAGGGGGCCAGGTTCTGGCTTGTGGTCCCCGGTAGGCCCATAGAACTCCATACACATGACTGATGCCAAAGTCTGACATTAGCATATCAGCCTGGATAAGCTCCAGGGAGCCGAAGGGGCCCCCCCTAGAAAACTAGCGTTGAATGTAATGAAACACCATTTTCTGGGTGAGTCCCGAAGGCTCCCCGGAGCTATCCAGGCTGAATAGATATGTTAAATTTCTGGCATCAGTCAATGTGCTTGGAGTTCTTGCCTACTAGGGACCACGAGCCAGAACCTGGCCCCCCTCTGAAGAGGCACGAGGAACAATGGCATTTAGAGACCCCCCAGTGGTTGGGAGCATTTTTTGTCTGCCATCGACCGGGATAGGCACCCAGAAAAATAGGCGCCCCAAAACAAACCCCTATTCTGGTGAAACTATTGCTACCGAAAGCATCAACAAGTGGACAGAACTCCCCAAATGAAAACTGGCAAACGAGCATTACATCATCATGTTGCCGCACAGCTGTCTGTGCAACCCCCCCTCCCCGGGAGAGGGAAGGGGAGCCCCAGACCCACCCGTCGACGACTCAACCATCAGTTCTTAGGCTGGATGTCAAAAGTGCGAAAAACACTGCCGACCGAAGGGGAGGGAGGGATGCCACGGACTCACCCAGAAAATAGCGTTTCATTAAATTCAACGCTGGTTTTCTGGGGGGGGGGGGTAGCCCCATCGGCTCCCCGGAGCTAACTACCCAAAGATAAGAAAAAACAGGGACTTACCCGGGAGGCGGTCCGTCCTCACTCCTCAGCGCCAAGTTGAGACAAGTGGCCGCAACCGCCGACCCAAAGCAAAGCAGGCCCCACCAGGCTCAGGGACATTGACAAGGTAGGAAGCGGCCAGGACCCTGTTCAACCTCCAAAAACCCCAGGCCCGAATGTCAACCCAAGACATATTGCCAAAGACGGCAGTTAATAACCCTGCGGACGAACTGAGAAAACCGAGCCCAGGAAAAGGGAAGAAGGGAAACTGAGTAAACCCGAAGCGCATCCCCAATCACTGTGGCCGTGGTGTGCAAATAACGGCGGAGAGCCGCAAAAGGACACAAGACATGATACACTCCCGGCCTGACCAACCAAGTATCAATGACCCAAGGACAGCTCCGGAATGCAGCCATCTTATTTATTGCCAGCAAAGAAGGAGATGGCTGCAACCGAACAAACCTACTACCGGGACCAAAAGAGCAGAAACCCCTGTGCCGGAGGAGAGCATGAAGCTTCCCGACCCGACCCCCAGAGGTTAATGCCAACAGGAAAAAAAGAGCCTTGGATAAACAATTCTGAACCAAAGGGGCCACAACAAACCGAGAAGATAAAAAAAAGAGAGAACCCGGTCCTGGACCAGGACTGCTCAGGTGCGTGAGCAGACCGTAGGTGAAAAAACACACGAGACAGCTTGCAGAACGGGGCAGAAGTAACAACACCGAAAACAAGCTGAAGCGGCTCTGCCAGTGCCGCACTATAAGAGAGAACAGTATTCGGCAGAAGATGACAGTCCTGAAACAACCAAGAAAAAGACAAAACAACCCTACCAGAGAGTAAAGATAACCTATGCAGTGATAGGAAAAAACGGAAGGACTGTCAGGCAACTTCATACTGCCACCAGGACGAAGTGTGCAATTGGGAGACCAAGAACAAAGCCACATGCGCACCATGATAAAGGCACAAAAAAATTTATACCAAAACAGAGATGCAGAACTAGGAAACAGGATTGGTTCAATAGAAATTGCGAGAGGGCTAGAGACCGAAAGACACAAAAATGGAATCAATACAGGAAGAGGCCGAACCCCCAAACATACCAGCGATACAAAGATGCGAGAAACAACTACACGGCAGTGAGGAGAGAGGCAGACAGAAATTTTGAAAAAGGGATTGCGGACAAATGTAAAACAGAACCAGGTCTATTCTATAAATTCATAAACAACAAATTGCAGGTAAAGGATAATATTCAGAGGTTGAAAATGGGAAATAGATTCACGGAAGATGAAAAGGAAATGTGTGAAACACTAAACGAAAAGTTCCAAAGTGTGTTTGTACAAAATGAAATCTTTAGGGAACCAGATACAATAAGAATTCCAGAGAACAACATAGAACACATAGAGATGTCTAGAGACGAAGTGGAAAAAATGCTCAAGGAGCTCAGTAAGAACAAAGCAGCTGGCCCAGATGGCGTTTCACCATGGGTTCTGAGAGAATGTGCATCTGAGCTCAGCATTCCACTTCACCTGATCTTTCAGGCATCCCTGTGTACAGGAATCGTAGCAGACGGGTGGAAACAGGCTAACATAGTTCCAATCTACAAAAGTGGCAGCAGGGAAGACCCCCTCAATTATAGACCTGTATCATTGACAAGTGTAATAGTGAAAGTATTGGAAAAACTAATCAAAACTAAATGGTTAGAACACCTAGAGAGAAATGATATAATATCAGACAGACAGTATGGTTTTCGATCTGGAAGATCCTGTGTATCGAATTTACTCAGTTTCTATGATCGAGCCACAGAGATATTACAGGAAAGAGATGGTTGGGTTGACTGCATCTATCTGGACCTAAAAAAGGCTTTCGACAGAGTTCCACATAAGAGGTTGTTCTGGAAACTGGAAAATATTGGAGGGGTGACAGGTAAGCTTCTATCATGGATGAAAAATTTTCTGACTGATAGAAAAATGAGGGCAGTAATCAGAGGCAATGTATCAGAATGGAGAAATGTCACAAGTGGAGTACCACAGGGCTCAGTTCTTGCACCAGTGATGTTTATTGTGTACATAAATGATCTACCAGTTGGTATACAGAATTATATGAACATGTTTGCTGATGATGCTAAGATAATAGGAAGGATAAGAAATTTAGATGACTGTCATGCCCTTCAAGAAGACCTGGACAAAATAAGTATATGGAGCACCACTTGGCAAATGGAATTTAATGTTAATAAATGTCATGTTATGGAATGTGGAATAGGAGAACATAGACCCCACACAACCTATATATTATGTGAGAAATCTTTAAAGAATTCTGATAAAGAAAGAGATCTAGGAGTGGTTCTAGATAGAAAACTATCACCTGAGGACCACAAAGAATATTGTGCAAGGAGCCTATGCTATGCTTTCTAACTTCAGAATTGCATTTAAATACATGGATGGCGATATACTAAAGAAATTGTTCATGACTTTTGTTAGGCCAAAGCTAGAATATGCAGCTGTTGTGTGGTGCCCATATCTTAAGAAGCACATCAACAAACTGGAAAAGGTGCAAAGACATGCTACTAAGTGGCTCCCAGAACTGAAGGGCAAGAGCTACGAGGAGAGGTTAGAAGCATTAAATATGCCAAAACTAGAAGACAGAAGAAAAAGAGGTGATATGATCACTACATACAAAATAGTTACAGGAATTGATAAAATCGACAGGGAAGACTTCCTGAGACCTGGAATTTCAAGAACAAGAGGTCATAGATTTAAACTAGCTAAACACAGATGCCGAAGAAATATAAGAAAATTCACCTTCGCAAATAGAGTGGTAGACGGTTGGAACAAGTTAAGTGAGAAGGTGGTGGAGGCCAAGACCGTCAGTAGTTTCAAAGCGTTATATGACAAAGAGTGCTGGGAAGACGGGACACCACGAGCGTAGCTCTCATCCTGTAACTACACTTAGGTAATTACACTTAGGTAATTACCATACAAATGATGATAGACCTGAGTCAAAAACTCTAGACATGAAGACTTAAGGAGAAGACCGAACCAGCCTCGTACCAAACTGGCCCGATCTGCTGAAAGAGGTAGAACTGCGGGAAGATCCTCGGGTTCGGACACCGAGCAAGCAGCGCCTGAAACCAAGGCTGGGTTGGCCACCAAGGAGCCAGAAGGACAACTCTTCCCTGGTAAGTCTCCAAGCAAGCCAGGACCTGGAACAACAGCTGAACCAAGGGAAAGAGGTACACGTAACCCCACCTCGCCTAGTCCAGCCGGAAGGCATCGACCCTGATGGCTTCGCAGTCAGGGAAGGGCACCACGTAGCGAGCCTGGCCTCGGGCCGGGCTTGGGGAGTAGAAGAACTCCCAGAACCCCATCAACCAGGTATACTGGGAGACACCGCGACCGCGCAGACACGAAGAGAGCCACATCCGGAGTACTGAACGTCTGGCAGAGCCAACTGAAGGATACCTGGTTGATACCTGGTTGATGGGGTTCTGGGAGTTCTTTTACTCCCCAAGCCCGGCCCGAGGCCAGGCTTGACTTGTGAGAGTTTGGTCCACCAGGCTGTTGCTTGGAGCGGCCCGCAGGCCCACATACCCACCACAGCCCGGTTGGTCAGGCATTCCTTGGAGGAATAAATCTAGTTTCCTCTTGAAGATGTCCACGGTTGTTCTGGCAATATTTCTTATGCTTGCTGGGAGGACGTTGAACAACCGCGGACCTCTGATGTTTATACAGTGTTCTCTGATTGTGCCTATGGCACCTCTGCTCTTCACTGGTTCTATTCTGCATTTTTTTCCATATCGTTCACTCCAGTACGTTGTTATTTTACTGTGTAGATTTGGTACTTGGCCCTCCAGTATCTTCCAGGTGTATATTATTTGATATCTCTCTCATCTTCTTTCTAGTGAGTACATTTGGAGGGCTTTGAGACGATCCTAATAATTTAGGTACAGTAATTTATTGTGTCTATGCGTGCCGTATATGTTCTCTGTATTCCCTCTATTTCAGCAATCTATCCTGCTCTGAAGGGGAAAGTGAGTACTGAGCAGTACTCAAGACGGGACAACACAAGTGACTTGAAGAGTACAACCATTGTGATGGGATCACAAAAGGAGTCGGCGCCGACTGTCCATTCCATGGAAAGAGGAAGGAAACGAGACAGGTCGTCCGCCAGGACATTGGACACCCCCGAAAGTGAACCACCAGGAAAGCCAAACCCCAAGAACTCAGCAGACTAGTCACCCGAAGCGACCAGCCCGAAGAGTCAATGACCGCATCGCAACCCCTTCGGTTCAGGCTGGAAGCAGTCTGAATGAAGCAGGATCGTCGATCCGTGGCGACTCGAACCCTCCGGAGCAGCATCCACGAACTCCCAGACCGTGCTGTGAGCCCGATGGAAAGACAGACCCCCCCGCCCCTTGCCGGCCTAGTGAGCACTGGTCACAAAGCCAAAGACGGCGCGTCCGTGAACACATCGAGCGAGGGCTCGGGTAGGCGTCAAGGCACTGAACCCAGAAAAACCCGAAGACGAAGCAAGCGACGCAGCAACTGATGCACACCCCAGAGGCCTAACCCAACAGTCGCGAGATAGGTGGAAGGGACATCCCCGAAGGAACCAGAACAGCCGACGAAGCCACGCTCGATCCGGCAGGCAGACCACCGTGGCAAAGTTTAGGCTCCCGCACAAACTCTCCAGTAACTGTCGCGTGACCCGGAGCCCCTCGGGAACAGACGAAGGCAGGAACGCAGGCGAAGCAGTTGCTGGTGGAAGAAACAAGGAAGCGATACGAGTGTCTCAAACCAGACCCAGCCAAACCCAAACCTGAAAGGGAACCAGATGGGAGTTCCAACAGTTCACCAAGAGCTTGAACTCGGCAAGCTGGGAGAGAACCAAATCCTTGGCGAGCAGACAAATGGACTGACTGGGAGCCAAAACCAGCCAGTCGTCGAGGTAGGCCAGAACCTGAACACCTAACAGACGCAGGCGGGCCACCATGACCCGAGTAATGAACGTGAGAATGCGAGGCGCCAGATTAAACCTGAAGGGAAGACAACGAAAGCGGTAACCTTGACGCCCCACAACAAAACCGAGCCAGTCCCTGAACCTCGGATGAACTGGGACATGCCAATACGCGTCCTTTAGGTCCAGGGACACCATCCAAGCGCCTGGCTCCAACAGAAGACGGACCTGGGATAGAGAAGTCATCCGGAAGAAGGGGAATAAACCCACCAACTCAGACGGGACAAGTCCAGAATGAACTGGAGATCCGTGCAGTCCCATTTTGGGACCGGAAACAGGCGGGAAACCCACCTGAGGAACGTCGTCGTTTCGACCACGCCCAAGCAAACCCACTCCGAGATGACCCAACAGAGCGCAGAAGAAGAGGCCTGCCCCACCAGCCCCGAACTAAGCGGTGGACAAGGCGATCCCCGCGCTGACCAGAAAAAGACGGAACCGGAGGCTGCATCTGCCCCGAAGCTGGCACTACTAGCCTACCACGACGAACAGAACCCCAAGCCCTGGCACGATCCTTCTGGGAAGACCCCAACAAATCAGACATAGGCCGACAACAAACCGAAGCCGCCTGCAGATACTGCATCACTGCAGACTCTGCAAATAGCAAAGGACAAAAAGGCGAAGACAACTGAAGAGCCAGAGCCCAAGCGGATTCCAAGTAAGAAGCAAGCACCCCCTGCCGACACGCGAGGTGAGAAGCATAGAACCGTGAATGATGTGTGATGTGAATGCGAAATGCATTTCGCATGATGCGAAACCGTATCACGCATGAGTGATGCGAAGAGCTTCAACAATGCAGACACACCGCCAAAGGCAGCGCACCAGACCCGGCAGCAACCCCAAGCGCCACCCACATCCAACTCAAGCCAATCCAAGGACAGCTCAAAGAGGGAAAAGAAACGCAGGGCCGAAGCAAGCAGGCCCCGAGTTAGCAAATCCTCCGCAGCCAAGGCAGCCGAAAGGGAAAGAACCTGCACATGAAGCTGCACCATACCAACATCCCGCGGAAGGGGAGGGGCGAACAAACAAGCATTGAGGTGTTCGAAGTCACCCCCCCCCCAGGAAAACACGAAATGCCATTTGAGTCCCTCGCCACTCAAGCGCGCGGGACCGACAAAATGTGTGTCAAGCCGATAATGAAAAAAAGAGGACAGTCTGCCAACCAGGATGACTCCGGAACTTCATAATGAACCCAGAACTGACAAGATGAACCATATACGAAGGAACGCAGATCCATCACAAAAGCATAATCCGGGTCGCACAGAAGGTAAGCCGCAAGGGCTTCCCACACCTCAGAAAATGGGACGCAGGAAGCCGAAACCCTCCGGAAAGAAGGAATCGAGGAACCTGGGGGATCACGGAGCAATAGTTTCACCAGGATAGGGGATTTATTCTGGGGGTGCCTACCTCTCTGGGTGCCTATCCCGGTTGATGGCATAGAATAATCCCAACTACACGGGGGGTCTCTATAGGCCATTGCTCCTCGTGCCTCTTCTGAGGGGGGCCAGGTTCTGGCTCGTGGTCCCCAGTAGAACTCCAAGCACATTGACTGATGCCAGAAAGTTATACATATCCATTCAGCCTGGATAGCTCTGGGGAGCCGACGGAACTCCCCCCAGAAAAAAAATCTACCACTTACGGGCTATTCATGCCTGTGCCACCTCTTGGGTGGCTTAATCTTCATCAATCAATCTCGTTATGGACTCCTCAGAGAAGGAAATCTTAGTAGGAGCTCCACCGCCGCATCACTAATACGACACTTACTCGGTACAAGTCTTCCTCATGGAGGCCACCTCACCATGGTGAGGTCGACAACGACGGCACGGCCATATCAACTCGCAGAAAGTCTCAGCCAAAGAGGAAACTGAAGACCTAGAGGTCTATACTAACCTACCAACTTCATTACTGGTACAGCAAGCCCTCCGAGGCTGAAATCCACCATGAAGACCCTCATCCATCCACAGATCTCTAATATCAGCTACTGGTACTGGTAATGGCATGAAAGAGCCTCCACTTATGGCCTACTCATGCCCGTGCCACCTTCAGGGTGGCTTAATCTTCATCAATCATCATCTGCAGTCCTTGGATTGGATTAGCACATCCACGGACTCCATCCCCAGATCTCCAGTATCAGTTATTGATACTGTACTGCTGCTGATACTGTAATGCTGCAAAGAGCCTCCACTTGTGGAGTGAAGAATAAGGAGAGGGGGAACAAGTTCCTGAAGATTGCATACACCAACATAGATGGAGTGAGATCGAAGATACTGGAGTTAAGTGATGTAATACAGCTGCAGACACCAGACATTGTTGCACTCACGGAGACAAAACTTGAAGATGTAATTTTAAATGAGGTCATATTCCCAAGGGGCTACTCAATTTGGAGACGGGACAGAAAAATTAGGAAAGGCGGTGGCGTTGCTGTGCTGGTAAAAGAACACCTAAAGGTGAAGGAAATAATGACTGCCAATCCACAAGAAGTTGACATAATAGCACTAGAGATCTGCTATGAGGATGATAAACTAATGATGATAAATGCATATAGTCCACCGCCAAGCAGCACATGGTCAAAGGAGGAGCTAGATAGTAAACGTCAAGGTCTTATAACAATAATGAGAGAGATTATAGCGAGAGCGGATAACGATAGATCACGACTGTTGATAGTCGGTGACTTCAACTTGAAATCCATAGACTGGGAAGCATATGAAGCTAAAACAGAAGATTTTTGGACCTGTAAATTTGTAGACCTCATCCTGGAAACATTCTTGTATCAACATGTTAAACAAGCTACGAGGATGAGGGAAGGGGACGTTCCCTCCATGCTAGATTTGATATTTACCAGGAAGGAGGAAGAGATATTTGACATTCAGTACCTTCCTCCCTTGGGTAAAAGTGACCATGTCTTTTTGGGAATAAAGTATGCAATGCATTATAAGCTGGAAGAAAATAAGGAGGTTGAAGCAGTTGAAAAACCAGACTTCAGGAGAGGACATTATGGTGACCTTAGAAATTTTTTTAGTGAGTATAATTGGACAGACTTGATGCTAGGCAAGGAAGTGAATGAGATGTATGGCAAGTTTTGTGAAATATATGATAAAGGCACAAAAAAATTTATACAAAAACAGAGATGCAGAACTAGGAAACAGGATTGGTTCAATAGAAATTGCGAGAGGGCTAGAGACCGAAAGACACAAAAATGGAATCAATACAGGAAGAGGCCGAACCCCCAAACATACCAGCGATACAAAGATGCGAGAAACAACTACACGGCAGTGAGGAGAGAGGCAGAAAGAAATTTTGAAAAAGGGATTGCGGACAAATGTAAAACAGAACCAGGTCTATTCTATAAATTCATAAACAACAAATTGCAGGTAAAGGATAATATTCAGAGGTTGAAAATGGGAAATAGATTCACGGAAGATGAAAAGGAAATGTGTGAAACACTAAACGAAAAGTTCCAAAGTGTGTTTGTACAAAATGAAATCTTTAGGGAACCAGATACAATAAGAATTCCAGAGAACAACATAGAACACATAGAGGTGTCTAGAGACGAAGTGGAAAAAATGCTCAAGGAGCTCGGTAAGAACAAAGCAGCTGGCCCAGATGGCGTTTCACCATGGGTTCTGAGAGAATGTGCATCTGAGCTCAGCATTCCACTTCACCTGATCTTTCAGGCATCCCTGTGTACAGGAATCGTAGCAGACGGGTGGAAACAGGCTAACATAGTTCCAATCTACAAAAGTGGCAGCAGGGAAGACCCCCTCAATTATAGACCTGTATCATTGACAAGTGTAATAGTGAAAGTATTGGAAAAACTAATCAAAACTAAATGGGTAGAACACCTAGAGAGAAATGATATAATATCAGACAGACAGTATGGTTTTCGATCTGGAAGATCCTGTGTATCGAATTTACTCAGTTTCTATGATCGAGCCACAGAGATATTACAGGAAAGAGATGGTTGGGTTGACTGCATCTATCTGGACCTAAAAAAGGCTTTCGACAGAGTTCCACATAAGAGGTTGTTCTGGAAACTGGAAAATATTGGAGGGGTGACAGGTAAGCTTCTATCATGGATGAAAAATTTTCTGACTGATAGAAAAATGAGGGCAGTAATCAGAGGCAATGTATCAGAATGGAGAAATGTCACAAGTGGAGTACCACAGGGTTCAGTTCTTGCACCAGTGATGTTTATTGTGTACATAAATGATCTACCAGTTGGTATACAGAATTATATGAACATGTTTGCTGATGATGCTAAGATAATAGGAAGGATAAGAAATTTAGATGACTGTCATGCCCTTCAAGAAGACCTGGACAAAATAAGTATATGGAGCACCACTTGGCAAATGGAATTTAATGTTAATAAATGTCATGTTATGGAATGTGGAATAGGAGAACATAGACCCCACACAACCTATATATTATGTGAGAAATCTTTAAAGAATTCTGATAAAGAAAGAGATCTAGGAGTGGTTCTAGATAGAAAACTATCACCTGAGGACCACATAAAGAATATTGTGCAAGGAGCCTATGCTATGCTTTCTAACTTCAGAATTGCATTTAAATACATGGATGGCGATATACTAAAGAAATTGTTCATGACTTTTGTTAGGCCAAAGCTAGAATATGCAGCTGTTGTGTGGTGCCCATATCTTAAGAAGCACATCAACAAACTGGAAAAGGTGCAAAGACATGCTACTAAGTGGCTCCCAGAACTGAAGGGCAAGAGCTACGAGGAGAGGTTAGAAGCATTAAATATGCCAAAACTAGAAGACAGAAGAAAAAGAGGTGATATGATCACTACATACAAAATAGTTACAGGAATTGATAAAATCGACAGGGAAGACTTCCTGAGACCTGGAATTTCAAGAACAAGAGGTCATAGATTTAAACTAGCTAAACACAGATGCCGAAGAAATATAAGAAAATTCACCTTCGCAAATAGAGTGGTAGACGGTTGGAACAAGTTAAGTGAGAAGGTGGTGGAGGCCAAGACCGTCAGTAGTTTCAAAGCGTTATATGACAAAGAGTGCTGGGAAGACGGGACACCACGAGCGTAGCTCTCATCCTGTAATTACACTTAGGTAATTACTTAGGTAATTACTTACGGGCTCACCATAGCCCATGCTACTTGAAACTTTTTGTTCTGAGTAGCTGAATCTAAAAAAAACGTCGTCACCCTGAGACCAGGCAACGACTAACCTTCAAACTCGCACAAGGCGAGATGGGACTCAGAGGACACATCCATCAGTCAACCAAGCCTGACAGCGGTTTCCAGGGGCCTGTAGGGGAATGAGTCCCTACGAGAAGCCCAGGCTGCCAAAGCCGGTTCATCCCTGTATGTTAACCGGGCAAACTGGCCCCCCCCGTGAAGGGGGCAACCATGGCTGCCCAGAGGAGGACCTCCTTACTGAACCTAGGTATCACCTAATAGGAACACCAGCAGCCTCTCAACAAACAAAGAAACTAAAAGGAGGAAAAGAACCAAGAAAACACCACAACCCAGGAGGCCAGAGAGAGAGAGAGAGAGAGAGCCGTTGCGGTTATGCAAACTGTGCAGCCCAGTGCGCCCCAACCAACAACCACCACTCCATACCCATGGTCAAACGTAAGCATCAAGACCTAAGCTGACCCCCAAGGGCGAGGCAGAAATCCAGCGACCGCAACCTCTACGGAAGTGTGGAACCTGAAAGCCCCAGGGAAGGTAATCCTGAGGTGCAGGGGGTGTACTTAACCCTTTAACTGCGCGGCCTATAAATATGACCCAGTGCGCAGGAAATAAATTCACTTGAAAAAATTCTTTTGTTTTTTAAAGCGTCAAAAACCCTTCCCTCAGTATGGGTATGTCAAAAAAATTTCGAACTTATACTTACTTTGGCTGCTATGAGGTCCGTAAGTTGATGCGTGACATCATTATTCCCCGTTCGCCCGTGCTGTAAGCTCCCGGGGCCAGTAGGGCGCCCGGGGTGGGGTTCACGTGAATTGCCGCGAATATATTTTTGTTAATTTTTTGCGCACAGTTCCAAATACATTTTATTTGTTTTTATGTGCTAATCCTATGTATAATGAACACGTACACTATATTATGGCAGTAAAAGATCCATACTGTCTGAGGACACAGCGTTATGTGCATGACACTTGTGTACACATATGTTGCACATATTTACCATGTATCATGCTAATTTATGTATACTGTATATACAATCTATTTACAGACTATACACTGTCACACACTATATACATTCACCATCAACACACTCAGAACACCGCGAGTGTGAGCAGCCACACTCAGCCAGCCCTCCCTCACTCCTCCAGCTCGCCAACATTGCTCCTCCAAATCATACAGTTATTCACACCAATGTTTCAAGTTCATTTATGTACTGTATATTTACAACATATGTACACACTATACACTGTCACACAATATATACATTCACCATCAACACACTCAGAACACCGCGAGTGTGAGCAGCCACACCCAGCCAGTCTCCCTCACTACAACATCTTACTCGCCAACATTGCTCCTCCCACCATACTGTTATTGTATTTATTACACTATTTACACATGTTATATATACCTATCTACATGTTTTATTTACCAGAACTATGCAAGTAAGCCGGTATTGTGTCCAAACAGTACAGTGGCCACCATACACTGCATGACAAATCACACAGCAGACAGCAGACGACGCCACGATTATGACGTCACCTCCCTCACCAAAATAGCTCCTCACAACATACTCCTGGTGTTGTTATTACACTATTCACATACACTGTATATACCCGTGTACATGTGTGTTCCCCATAGCGAACCACAAAGCTAGTATGGTGAGCAAAACAAGAGTTACTGCCACACAGTGAGGCTACCTCAATTCTCTCCCTTCTTCCCTTCCTCACCAAAATTCCTCCTTCCTACGCACAACGCTAATTATAACCACAATCCTGGTCACTAATACCTGTAAATGAATAATTGACCACAAGTTTATTTTGAAAAGGAACCTAAAAAGTCGTTTGAAGATTCCTAGATGGACGAAATAATACTGTGGTGCTGTGGCTAGCGCTGTGAACATCATGAACAGCATTGAATCACTGATATTTGAACATTGTACCCAGTCATTATCACACTCGGGCTCTTCTATAATACTATCATGGCTAAATAAAACAGATTATATATATATTTTGACAATATTAGGCGATGCTGTGGTCACACGCTGAACAGCAGTGCTGTGCGCTCATGCTGCGAGCGCCAGCCTTGGTTGCTCACTCACTACTGAGGCTCTGACACCCGGCAATGTGGACCATAATTTTTTTTAAAGATGGCGTCTGTTTACAAGAGCCCTGAGGAAGCTGATGTGAACCCCATGCAGCCGCGGGAGTTTTGAATGGAACGTGAAAAATAAAAACACCCGGAGGCGCGTTGCGCACCCAAAGCCTGGGCCTGCAGGCGCGTTGCAAAGTTAAAGGGTTAAAGAGCACGTAGGGAAAAAATCTTAAGCGCATGCAACCCTGGGTACGTAACATCTGGCCACCGCACCAACACACAGCAGGTACCACTGCATGGGTGAAAATCATGTCAGGTAATTTGCGACCAGAAAAGACAACCAGCCCAGCCGGTTTCAGTCGACGAACTAACGGTCCGGCGCTGGGGGTGGGGGTGGGGGTGGGGGGAGTCGACACGACTGGGCGGCGCACAGTGTGATGACATGTTTGCTATCTTGTTTACCTTGGGGAAGTTTTTAGCCTTTGTTTGGTCTCCGGTTGCAATTTTATTACCAGTTGGGGTCTGTTTTGGGGCGCCTACCTTTCTGGGCGTCTAATCCCAGTTGATGACAGACATGACAGCTCTTATACAACGGAGTTTCATATGCCATTGCTCCCTGCACCTCTCTGAGGGGACCAGGTTCTAGCTCGTGGTCCCCAGTAGGCTCGAACTCCTTAAGACTAAAGCCCCAGACTAATATAGCTAATATCAGTCCAATAGCTCCAGGGAGCTGACGGGGCTCCCACACGGAAAATGGTACGAGTGGTAACTTCATTCATTTTCCCCAGAATGATCTTTTGAGGTGGAACTATATTATCAAGGACATGGCTAATTTTGGTGGTCCAGGGCCACCTACCTGAAGTATAACACATTGAGCTGATGAAAAATCTGTACACCGAGTTGTGAATGTTAGATTTGAGAACTTCTTTTCTAAGTGCATCCCATTTATAATGGCTTCTGGATAATGTTGTCATACCTTGTGACACTTGTCAAACAGGACCAAACGACTAATTACAAGAAAATGAAAACATACTTTATCTGTCTACTATCCTCTGGCCACAAGGGACCCTTCAATGCATCCCAGCTAGACTCTGCATCAGTGGAATACACAACCCCTCCAAAACAACAGCGCTGCATTCCAAAGAGGGGGTACAAGAAGACTGAAAATATCAGATTTACAACTTGCTTGGGGCCTGAAATAATGAAGATAAACAACAAAGACCAACCAAGACATGTCAGCCTAATACCACTTAATTAAGAGGGAAGGAATAATAGCAAATACAAATACAAAAACACAAGATATTGTGAGGAACATATCATATGAACAACAGCAGAAAAAAACTAGGGAGAAAAACTATTCCGATCTGTTATGTAATATCGCCATTCAAAAGACAATATACCATTAGTTAAGTCTCATTGCTTGGTCCTGTCCAGGAGATTTCCCATACAGTACTGTATTTTGCTTCCGATATTTGTTTAAAGGATGTAATGTATAAGATTACTTATTTTACTACAATTCTATCTTATTTCAGAGATCAAAAATTATTACCAGGAAGTTATGGTACCAATTCAAAATATGTATACATATAACTTAAAATTAGCCCATTCTTTAAAAATGTGTCCTTGTGTTGTAGGAGAAGACGCACATTGCCAAGTATTGGAATAGCTTAAACTAACTTGTAAGACAAAACAAATACAAAAGTGCTAGGAGAAGGAATGCTCATATTAGAGTACAGTATAACAACATTGGATTCCTACCACTATGCGAGCGATGTGGTTGTCAAAAACCTCGGCTGTAATGAGATGATCTGCCGAGTTTAGACCCACTACTCTGCAGAGAGCATCTTTGAGGTCACTCATGTAAGACACCTTGCACAGAGTTATGAGGTAGCGAGTGGGAATGCTACCACAACTGGGAACGTATGTCACAGCTGCAAGCAAAATGTATAATGAGCAACACAAAACAAGATACCAGTATGAAAAAAATTGTAAGGTAGTAATATTTTGATTTAATGTAACAAATTGAATTTTGTAACAAATGCATACCCTTAATTTTTACTATGAAGCACATTCCTAGATGTTACAGTATGTTATTTAAAATAATATATCAATACCAACTGTTAGTAGCTTGTATTTTGCTCTAGTGGCCTTACTGAAACACTTCTGCCTTTAAATCAGTCCCATAATGATAAGAGACACAGGAATATTTAAATTAAACTGCAGAGCAATCGAATGTACGGAATAAGGATGGGGGAATGCAAAAAACCCAGCATTGAATGTAATGAAATGCCATTTTCTGAGTAGAGTCCCAGAGGCTTCCTGGAGCCATCAGACTGATATTAGCTATATTACTCTGGGGGCTTCAGTCTTATGGAGTTCCAGCCTACCGAGGACCATGAGCCAGAACCTGGTCCCCTCAGAAAGGCACAGGGAGAAATGGCCTATGAAACTTCCTTGTATGAAAGAATCCTGTCTACCATCGACCGGGGTTAGACACCCAGAAAGGTAGGCGCCCCAAAACAGACCCCAATACGGAGAAAAATTGCAACCTGAAACTGAACAAAGGCTAGAAACTCCAAGGAAAATACAATAACAAGCAACACGTCATCACACTGCGCACCACTCGTTCACGTTGCCCCCAGACAGCCAACCGCTGGACAGCTAGTTTGGACGCAGCAACCGACGCAAGGCCCAAGGGGGACGAACCCATCGATCGCCAAAGCGGCAAAAGGGACGGCACCAAAGGAACCAGAACAGATGTCACAGCCAAACACGACCCAGCAGATAAACGATCACAGCAAAGTTCAAACTTTCACACAGCTGCTTGAGAAACTGTCGAGTGACCTGGGACAACCTTCAGAAACAGCCGACAGCGGGACTGCAGCTGGAGCAATGCCGCCTGAGAGACAAGGATGCTGTTCAGGAATCCCGGACAAGGCCCAGTCAAGACCAAATCTGAGACAGAACCAAATGGAATTTTCTCCAGCTCACCAGGAACCCAAACCCAGCGAGCTGGGAAAGAACTACACCACTGACGAGCAGACGAGCGGACTGACAGGGACACAATTAAGTTAATACACAATTAAGCCATTTTCTTTTTCACTGAAGTTACATAAGAAAACAGCTTTGCAAATTTAAATGATTTTCCAAAATGAAAGCTTCAGAATGATAGGGGGAACTTTTAGTTATAGACATTATGGGTTTTATAGCCCACTTATGAAAATTTTTAGAATCAACTGTACTTTTGATTTTGATGGTTTGGTTCTTGGGTTAACTTTTAGCAACACCTGAACCATATTTTTAAAAATTGTTACACAAGCCTTGTACAGTAGTCATAATTATAATGTTCTGTAATATTGGGATTTGTAGCCCAATATGGAACCACTTGGTAAATTGGGTAAATTGCCCACACCAACCAGTCCTCAAGGTAGGTGAAAACTCGAACACCTAGCAGACGCAGACAGGCCACCATGATGTGTGAAAACCTGAAGTGCCAGATTCAGCCTGAAAAGAAGGCAACGAAAGTGAAAAGCATGCTGCCCCGACCAACAAACCTAACCAGTCCCAGAACCCTGTATGAATAGGAACATGCAAATACCTGTCCCAGAGGTCCAGAAACCTCATCCACAAACCCGACTCCAAGAGAAGCCAGACCTGGGATAGAGTCATCATTTTCGGATGACCTGGTGGTCATCCGAAAGTCGAGGCAAGGAATCCAGGAGTTCAGCAGATGGCATAAGTCCAGAATGAACCGCAGATCCGCACAGTTCCGTTTCGGCACTGGAAATGAGCAGGAAACTCACTTGAGGGAAGAGGTCGTTTCGACCATGACCATGCGCGCACACTATGACGACCCAACAAAGCGAAGGGAAAGAAGCCTGCCTGAACCGCCCACGAATCGTGGGACAGAGCACGGGTAAACAGAGCCAGCTTCCCCCTCAGCGCCCCGTCAACGGGACGACTTGCGAAAGGGCCAGTGTCCCTTCCAAGAAACCAAATTGCATGCTGAGCGCCAACCAGACGAAGACTGTTTTGGAGCAGGCACCAGCTCAGAAACTGGCACCAAGGGCCTACCTCGACCAGCAGGTACTCGAGCCCTGGCATGACCCTTCTGAGAGTCTCGAGAGCGCGCATCCCAAATCACCGACAAATCTGAAAGAGGGCGGCAACTAGCAGAAGCTGCCTATGATACATTAGACCAGGGCTCTAGTCAATGGAGTTCAGCCTACCAGGAAACATGAGCCAAAACCTGGCCCCCTTAGAGAGGCAAAGAGCGCAATGGCCCATAGACACCCCTGTGTGGTTGGGGGCATTCCATGCCTGTTGTCGACCAGGGTTGGCACCCAGGAAGGTAGGCATAACAAAACAAACCCCACTTGGTAAGAAAATGCAACCGAAAACCAAACAGAATGGCAGAACTCACCCTACAACTTAAGGAAACAAGTAAACATCACACCTCATAGCTGCACCACCTGTCTGCACAGCTCCCCCTCCCCCAGATCTCCCCCCCGTCCCCTGACTACCCAAGCCATCCAGTTTGGAGGCTGAGCATCAAAAATGAAACAGAACTGCCAACTGGAGGGAGGGAGGGAGGGAGGGCTGCCAGGGAGCCTCCAGGACTCACCCAGATAAGTGTGTTTCATTACATTCAATGCTTGTTTTCTGTGGGGAGCCGAGCCCCTATGGCTCCCTGGAGCTACATCACCAAAGAGAATTAATTAGGGCCTTACCCGGGAGTCGGTCGCCACTCGCTTGCCAACATAAAAGTCAAGACAACTGGCTGCAACCTGTGACCCAAAGTCGCACATGGACGACTAGGACCAGAAATGACGAGATAACGTGCGGCCAGGACCCTGTCCGACCTCTAAAATCCCCGCGCCCGAATGTCAGCCCAGGACATATTGCCGGAGACAGCAGTCAAAGCAACAAACTTTTGCAAACGTCATGGGCACGAGGATAGACTGCAGGCTGGCTAGACTTGATGACCCTGCAGACGACCTGGGAGACCCGAGCCTTGGAACAGGGAATGAGGGAAACCAGATTAACCCAAAGTGCATCCCAGTCCCCAGAAGCCAAGGCGCGCAAGTAACAGCGAAGAGCTGCAACTGAACAACACATGATGCACCCACAGCCTAACAAACCAAGCATCAATAACCCAAGGACCCCCTCCGGAAAATGGCCAGCTTGTTCATGACCAGAAAAGATAGAGAAGGCTGCAATCGAACAAACCTACCACCAGGACCGAAGGAGCAGAAACCCCCTACACCAGAGAAGAGCATAAAGCTCACAACCCGACCCCTCAGAGGCCAATGCCAACAGAGAGAGGGCCTTGGAAGTACAATCTTTAACCGAAGGGGCCACATTGAACCGAGGAGAAGACAGAAAAAAAAGAGCACCCCTGTCCATGGGCCGGGATGGCTCAGGCAGCGCTTTAGCAGGCCAGAGGTGAAACAAAGCACGAGAAAGCTTACGAAATGAGGCCAAAGAGACATCCACCCTGAACACAAGGAGCAGCAGCTCCGCCTGCGCCGCACGATATGAGGTGACAGTATTTGGCATCAAATGAAGGTCCTGAAAAAGCCAAGAAAGAAAGAACAAGACAACCCAATCAGAAACAGAAGACAACCTACGAAGAGAAAATGGTAGAAAGAACACCAGGAAACTTCCTACTGTCGCTGAGACGAAGCTCTCAGGTCAACGAAGCCACCCGATCACCATACAAATGGTGATGAACCTGTGTCAAAAAGACCAGACACGAGGAGCGGAAAAGAAGACCGAACCAGCCAGGTACCTGACTGGACCGATCTACTGAAAGAGGCAGAGCTGCGGAAAACAACGCAGGTTCGGACACCGAGTAAGCAACGTCAAGCAGCTATAGGCAGGAGCGGGGAGCTGTACCAAGAAGGGAGGAGGATCCAAGGCTAGTTCCCTTAACAGTGTGGCGAGTGATCCCGACTTAGGTTGCCCCGTGGGAACAAGGAGATACATTTTTTTTAGGTAAGAGAGTGTCTTATTGCTTCTGTGTTGTAATAGTTTTGGCGGAAAGCCCAAGGGACAAGTGTGTACAGTTAAATGCCACGCCCACCTGAGCTACACCCCCTTGGAAGTGTGCTTGGGGAAACGTAAGATCCCAGGAGGTGGGTGGGCTATGGGCGCGTAGCGCAGCCCCTGAGAATGAGGGAGGCATGGAGCCAGCTCCTTCCTTGTAAGTACCCCAGCACACGCACACAGCCGACGCAATATAAGCGGCGGGCGTTTTTCCTCCATACAGAAATCTTTGTTTCCAAGCAGGTCCATTTTCTGTGCTTGAAGGAAATTCGCCTTAGAATGGGGACTTTATTAATTAAATTTAATTATAGTTACAAGCAATAAATTCTTAATTGCTACTAATTACAATTAATAGATAATGGCTTAGTTGTTTGAATGTACCTAGCAAATGTACAGTCTTCCCATAACTCATATTTGTTCAGTGTTAATTTAATCCTTATAAGCCTTAAACATTGGCTTGATTAAGTATGTGATAGATGAGTTAGGGTATTTTTAATAAGCTATGCAACTACTTCTATTACCAGTAGTAGGGCCGGCCACCAAGGGGGGCCAATAGGACTACTCTACCTTTGTAAGCCTTCAAAGGAGCCAGAACCCTTAGCAACAGCTGGACCAGGGGGAAAAGGTACAGGGAACCCCACCACAAACAGTCCTGCCGAAAGGCATTACTGCGACAGTCTCTCAGTCGGGAAACGGTGCCAAATATATTGGGAGACGCCGAGACCACACTGACGTGAAGAGGTTCACCTCCAAGCGCCCCTACGTCTGGCAGAGCCAACTGAAGAAATTGGCGTCAACTGTCCATTCCGTGAACAGGAGAATGAACCGGGGCAGACCGTCCGCCAGGGCATTGGACACTCCCCAGACATGAACTGCCTGGAGAGCCAAACCCCCAGAATTCTGAAAACGAGTCACTCGAAGCGACCAGCCCCAAAGAGCTAAGGACCGAAGAGAACAGACTGAATAGAGCCAGATCTTCAACCCCCGAGTGACCCGAACCCTCCAAAGCGATAGCCACACCGCAGCAAACTCCTGCACCGTGCCGTGAGCCCAACAGAGGGACTGACCCCGCCGCCCCTGGCCGGCCTGGTGAGCACTAGTCATAGAACCCCAGCTGAGAGATGATGCACCCGCATCCGAGCCCTCGCTCAACACATTGAGCGAGGGCTCGGGTAGGTGCCAAGGTACTAAACCCCTAAAAACCCAAAGAGGAAGCCAGCAACGCAGCAACCAACACCGAATCCAGTGATCGCTAGAGAGGCAGAAGGGAGTACCCCCTGTAGGAACCAGAACAGACTTATTTTGAGGTTATCTTGAGATAATTTCGGGGCCTTTAGTGTCCCCGCGACCCGGTCCTCGACCAGGCCTCCACCCCGAGGAAGCAGCTTGTGACAGCTAACACCCAGGTACCTATTTTACTGCTAGGAAACAGGGGCACAGGGTGAAAGAAACTCTGCCCATTGTTTCTCGCCGGCGCCTGGGATCGAACCCAGGACCACAGGATCACAAGTCCAGTGTGCTCTCCGCTTGGCCGACCGGCTCCCTCAGACGCCGAAGCCAGACCCGATCCAGTGGGTAAACCAACACGACGAAGTTCAGACTCCCATACAACTGCTCGAGCAACTGCCAAGTGACCCGGGAACCCTCCAGAAGCAGGACTGCAGCCACAGCAACGACTCGGGAGGGAGAGACAAGGAAGCAGTCCGAGAGTCCCATACAAGACCCAGCCAGGTCCGAACATGAGACGGAACCAGATGTGACTTCCTCCAGTCGACCAGGAAACCGAAACCAGCAAGCTGGGAAAGAACCACACCCCTAGCAAGCAGACCGGCTTGAAGCCCGCACCAACCAGTCGTTGAGGTAGGCCAGAACCCGAACCCGTAGCAGAAGCAGACAGGGGTCACAGCGACCCGGTTAAGATGCGTGAACACACGAGGTGCCAGATTCAAGTCAAAAGGAAGGCAACAAAAGCAATAAGCCAGATGCCCCACCACAAACCTAATCAGTCCTTGAACCCCGATTGAATAGGAATGTGCCAATATGCACCCGAGGTCCAGGGGCCCAATCTAGGCACCCGGCTCTAACAGAAAACAGACCCAAGACTGAGCAATCATCCAAGGAATCAAGGGTTCAGTGGGACAAGTCCAGAATGAATCGCAGGTCTGCACAGTCCCGTTTCAGCACTGGAACAGGCGGGAAACCCATCTGAGAGGCGGGGTTGTGTCAACCATGCCCAACCGCACCCACTTGAGTGCAGATGACCCAACAGAGTGCAGGGGAAGAAGCTCGCCCCGAGCCCCCCCCCCCACCCTGAAAGAGGAGCTGCCACCCAATGTCACCACAGGCCAAAGACACGATCCGATTGCCCACGAAGCGTGAGCAAACAGAGCGAGCCTTTCCCTCATGCAAGTCAACGGGGCGACCTGTGAAGGAACCAGTGCCCCTGAGAAAAAAAAAATGTATAAATAAAATAAAAAAAATAATAGAAAAACAAGAATCTGACTGGCGAGCAGAGCGAGCACAGCACCGGCCAGACAAAGAAAGCACAGGAGGAGACACTGGCACAAAAGCTGCACCAAAGGCCCACCTCAACAACAGAAGCTGAAGCCCCAGCACGACCTCAAAACACATGCCATGACCCAAGAAGAGCAGTCTGCAAGCCTGGAAGACCCTGGAACACTAGAAAAGGAATATCCGGGGCACACACAGGAGATAACTAAGGGCCTCCAGAACCCCAAAAGGGAACCCGAGAGGAAGAAAACCTAAAGAATAAAACTGAAGAGCCCAAAGGAACCCGGAAATGAACCTGGGGGGGTAAGGCCAGACCACCACATTTGCTGGCAGAAAATGCCCCACACAGACAGGAAGAGCAAATCACACTACCTAGACTGAACCCCCAGTTAAACAGCTAGATATGAACCAAAAACCAAGGGACATAAGGGGTGGGAGCAAGCAGAGCAAACGACCAGACACACCAGGCCCAAAACCCAGTCCAAGTCACAAGACAGAAAACACAAAACCAGGCAAACAAAACAACACCAAAGCATTCCTAGAGAATATGGGAAAAATGCTCTAGAAGAAATAACAAAACAGAGAAAAGGCAACAGGAGGCATAAAAAACACCCCCAAAACACGAGCGCACATACTTAAGACACATGTAAACATACTGCAGTGTCGTCCTGGCGGCCAGAAAAGAAAATGGCACCCAAAAGAAAAAGGAGAAGCGGCTGACACAAGGGAGCCAAAATCACGCCATCATATGTGGGAAAATAAAGCAGACAAGAGGAGGGACGAAAAACCTTAACAATAAAAACATTAACAAAAAAGTTGCCATTTGGTAACACTTTTAATAATGATACGAAGCTTGAATTTATCATCATACAGCATATAACTTCAGTTTCAAGTCAATATGGTGAGACAGACAATAAGTACTGCTGTACATTTCTGATGACCCTACACAAGTGCTGTACATTTATGTCGGACATTTCCGACACCCTTTACTAACTACTAACATATTATGTACGGTAATTACTGTTTTATGTTAGGTAAACACTAATGCAAATTAGAACAAAATATCTTGGAAATAGCTCAGGAAATAAATTTCAAAAAATAATTTGGAAACAAATTTGTGAAAATTTGCCACATAATCGAAGTAGTTCTCTAATCTGTGGTTGGTTATGTCCAGAAAAATTTCCTGGTACAGTACAACATTATTGTCTGCTATTCTCCATCTTAGATGGAGAATAGGTTAAACAGGTTAAAGTTACCTAGGAAAATAATATCAAGTATTGGGTTTGCCAAATTATCAAGGCTATTCTCTATTTTGTTTATCTATTCTGTGAATTCCTCAGTCGTTGCATCTGGCAGTTTACATATTAGAATAATAACAAAGTTTATTTTCTCTATTTTTACTCCCAGTACCTCTACCACCTCATTTGTATAGTTAAGGAGCTCCAAGCAAACAAGGTCTTCCCTAATATACTGTCCCACTCCACCATATGACCTATTTACCCTATCCCACCTGAATAGATTATATTCTAGTATCCTGGTATCCAGATCTCACTGTCCACGAACAAAACACAGCACATCTTAGTTAACCATATTGAGAAAACCGTGAACAAATCCACAAGGGCCGGGATGAGGGTTCGAACCTATGCCCAGGATGATGCCAGACGCACCTTAGTCAATTGCGTCATGACATAGTCAAAAGAATTGCAACCGGGAGTGCTCCCGGATGGGTTCGAACCCTCATCACAGCCCTTGTGGATATGTTTATTTGATGTGTTTTGGCGTCTCTTGCCAGAAAACGAGATGTATTGCCATGTCCCTGAATTATATACACTTAAATATTACTAAAATCATCTAAAACACCTATCTAGGAATTAAATTGAAAAAAAGAAGTATTCTCTAAGACTGGATATAATTAGCTAACAAATAAAATCAAGGTCTCTTTCCCATTGTCAACAAGTGGACAGAAATAGAACCGTTCCTGAAACACGTTGCTTGAGCAGGGAGGAAGGAGACGCCATTGTTATTTACGATTACTCGCAAGAGACCACACGCCTGCGTGAGCCTCCCACTAATTATATTGCGTTTTACACCAGAGACGTTAATTGTAGCCAAGACTACGCTAAACATCGGGATAAACACCTGCATCCGGTTAACTAGATTTAAGTACCGAAGAGCATTTTTGGCCAGTCTTGTTATACCTGGTTGATGGGGTTCTGGGAGTTGTTCTACTCTCCAAGCCTGGCCCGAGGCCAGGCTTGACTTGTGAGAGTTTGGCCCACTAGGCTGTTGCTTGAAGCGGCCTACATACCCACCACAGGCCAGTTGGTCCGGCACTCCTTGGAGGAAACAGTCTAGTTTTCTCTTGATGTCCACAGTTGTTCCGGCAATATTCTGATAGTCGCTGGTAGGACGTTGAACAACTGCGGACCTCTGATGTTTATAAAGTGTTCTTTGATTGTGCCTATGGCACCCCTGCTCTTTACTGGTTCTAATCTGCATTTTCTTCCATATCATACACTCCAATACGTTGTTATTTTACTGTGTAGATTTTGGACCTGGCTCTCCAGTATTTTCCATGTGAATATTATTTGGTATCTCTCTCGTCTCCTTTCTAATGAGTACATTTGGAGAGCTTTGAGACAATCCCAATAATTTAGGTGCTTTATCTCGTCTACGCGTGCCATATATGTTCTCTGTATTCCCCTTTATTTCAGCAATCTCTCCTTTTCTAAAAGGGGGAAGTACTGAGTACTGAGCAGTACTCAAGATGGAACAACACAAGTGATTTGAAGAGTACAACCATTGTGATGGGATCTCTGGATTTAAAGGTTCTCGTAATCCATCCTATCATTTTACTGGCTGATGCAATATTTGCTTGGTTATGCTCCCTAAGCGTTAGGTTGTCGGACATCATTATTCCCAAATACTTGACATGCTGTTTTCCTACTATGGGCAGATTCGATTGTGTTTGTACCCTGTATTATGTTTCAGTGCCTCATTTTTGCCGTACCTGAGTACCTGGAATTTATCACTGTTAAACATGTTATTTTCTGCTGCCCAATTGAAAACTTTGTTAATATCTGCTTGTAGTTTTTCAGTGTCTTCAGCAGAGATAATTTTCATGCTGATTTTTGTATCATCCGCAAAGGATGACACAAAGCTGTGACTTGTATTTTTGTCTGTATCTGATATGAGAATAAGGAACAGCAGTGATGCAAGGACTGTACCTTGAGGTACAGAGCTTTTAACTGCGCTTGGACTAGATTTTATTTGATTGACTGTTACCCTGTGTTCTGTTCGACAGGAAATTGAGTATCTAGCATCATACTTTATCAGTTATACCCATTGACCTCATTTTGTGTGTTATCACTCCATGGTCACAATTGTCAAATGCCTTTGCAAAGTCTGTGTAACAACATCTGCATTATGTTTTTCTTCTAGTGCCTCAGTGATTTTGTCGTAGTGGTCAAGAAGTTGTGAGAGGCATGATCTTCCCGCGCTAAATCCATGTTGTCCTGGATTGTGGAGGTCATTGGTCTCCATGAAACTAGTGACCTGACTCCTGATCACACTCTCTCAAATGCTTTTATTATGTAGGACGTTAGTGTAACTGGTCTATAATTCTTTGCCAATGCTTTGCTTCCTCCCTTGTGTAGAGGGGCAATGTCTGCTGCTTTAAGTGCATCTGGTATCTCTCCTGTGTCCAAGCTCTTCCTCCACACTACACTGAGTGCCTGTGCTACTGGCACTTTGCATTTTTTATAAAATTTGAATTCCATGAGTCTGGACCCGGGGTTGAGTGCATGGGCATGTTGTCAATTTCTCTTTCAAAATCTGCTACGCTCGTGTTGATATCAGTTATATTTACAGGTGTTTGGATATCACACATAAAGAAGTTGTCTGGGTCTTCCACTTTCATGCTGTTTATTGGAGTGCTAAACATGTCCTCATACTGCTTTTATAGGATTTCACTAATTTCTTTGTCATCCACAGTATATGAACCTTCACTAATACTAATAGGTCCAATACTGGCAGTGGTTTTTGCATTTGATTTAGAACATATGAAGAAATATCTTGGGTTTTTCTTTATTTCTTGAATTGCTTTCTGTTCTAGTTGCTTTTCTTCGGTCTGATAGGAATGCTTCAGTCTCTGTTCGATTTCTTCAATCTCCTTGTTTAAATTATTCCTCATTTGTATGGAAAGTCGCATCTGCTTAAGCATTTCCGTTAATTTCTTCCATCTTTTGTAATGTCGTCTGCGTTCTCTTTCTACATTGAACCTCTTTCTGGCTTTCCTCAAAGGAACATGTTTCAGACAGACTTCATATGCTTCAAAAGTCAGTTTTTCTATTCCTTGTGTAGGATTTTTATTTCTTACAACATTTTTCCATTGAATGTTTGTAAATTCCCTATTTATTTTCTCCCAGTCTATCCTTTTATTATTAAAATTGAATTCACTGAATAACCCTTCTCACTTGTTGTTTCTCTTGGGCCTACTACTGTTATCAATGTTAGTTTGCAATTCAATGAGCTTGTGGTCCGAGTACGTAGTATCTGAGACAGCAATGTCTCTGATTAGTGCATCAGTGCTCGTGAATATCAGGTCCAGCATGTTTTCGTTCCTAGTTGGTTCTGTAATCTGACTGAGCGAGAATTTATCACAGAATCTCAGTAGTTCTCTGGCCTGTGGTTGGTTATTTCCAGGTTGAATTCCTGCTATAATGTTACAGTTTACTATTCTCCATTTTAAACTGGGTAGATTCAAGTCCCCAAGGAAGATATCTGGTACTGGGTTTACTAGGTTATCGAGGATATTCTCTATTTTGTGGATCTGTTCAGTGAATTCCTCAACTGTTGCATCTGGCAGATTGTTTATTAAAATCATAATTAGATATATTTTCTACTTTGATTCCAAGTACCTCTACCACCTCATTGCTCGAGTTCAGGAGCTCTGTGCGTGCCAGCTCTTTAATATACAGGCCTACTCCTCGACTTGACCTAATTACTCTGTCACATCTATATAGATTATAGTTTGGAATCCAGAAACTTATTGTTAACAGTATCGACGGCCATGGATGATGCTCATGTCCACTTTTTTTCTTTTGAGTCCTAGCTGTGGACAGCACTCGCATCCAATACAAAAATATTTGTATAAAATTCATTTTTTATCCGATCGAGTTTGGAATAGTTTCAAAATAAGCGCCCTTAGAGTGTACACAATTTGATACCAAAATGAAAGATGTAACACGAAACATGATGTCAGAACATTTGAAAGATTATAAATACGTTTTTGGTCAAAATATTAAAATATTTGTTAAAATTCTATTTATTGTGCTATTATTTTGGAACTAGTTTTAAAATGCGCATCTTTACATTGCGAACAATTTGATACCAAAATGAAAGATGTAACACAAAAATTTATGTCAGAACACTGGAAAGATATAATTTTGTGATGAGTGTACAAAATTAAAATATTTTAAAATTCCAGTTATTGCTCTATTATTTTGGGACTAGTTTTAAAATACGCACCTTTATATTACGAATAATTTGATACCAAAATTAAAGATGTAACACAAAAATTGATGTTATCAAACTGAACGAGTACACACATTAGGTTGTGGTGTGCCAATTGGTGCTCATTTACGGGTAACTTTAGGCTTTCCTGCAGGGATGCAGGGAATCACGCCGGGCTTTTGTACATTCTATGCATATACACCTGCAGGGAATTTAATTGTGAACACAATGATAGCGAAACGAACGACATAGCACAAGCATTAAGGCGAGAAAACTGAAATGAGTAAACACATTTTACTGATTTCGTGCCCTC
This sequence comes from Procambarus clarkii, assembly GCF_040958095.1. NCBI lineage: Eukaryota > Metazoa > Arthropoda > Malacostraca > Decapoda > Cambaridae > Procambarus > Procambarus clarkii. Next base: position 33,711,904 of record NC_091165.1, on the reverse strand, counting down.
ATGGGTAACTTTTGCTGAATTTAGGCTTTGCTGTTGGGAGTCACACCAGGCTTTTGTACATTTTATGCATATACACCTGTAGGGAATTTTATTGCGAACACAATGATACCAAAACTAACGAAGCAGCACGAGAATTAAGGTAAGAAAACTAAAACGAGTATACACATTTTAGTGTCGCCGCACACTCGCCCGCACATTGGGAACGTGACCTCTAAGTTGGCGGCGCGCATACCCGGCACGCGATAGTGTTAACTGGTTATGTTGCAGGAACTGCCACCCAGAATGGGTAAGCATCTACTAAGAAATTAACAACTTTTCCTCATGGCATATCTGCCATATATTTGTTGTTACATCTCTACAGTGTAAACTTTTGCCAGGTGAAATTGTGAGGGAAAAAAATACTGGCAAACTCCTGATTGTTTATCACATGACACGGGACGATGTCACGAGCCTCATGGTCAATGAGAAGACCGAGTTCACGTGGTCTAGATACGTCCATTACTGTGATACAGGATGCATTCTACAAATGCAGCCTTGGCTACATTCTAGCCAAGTCTTAAATTAACTTTCGTGTAATCGTAGATTAATCAGCAGAACTTATAAATCAACCAATTTTGATTGATAAAACATATAATTAACCTCCCCAAATATGTGAAGGGAAGCTACTAGTGGGACAATTCAAACCATACAGTCCACTCTCAAGTAAAAATTAATAGCAAATTAAATATAAATAACTTAATAAATAATAATTAAAATAAATAATTAAATCCTGCTAATGAGTTTTCCCCACAATTTCTTAGGACCATACACATGTGCTGTACATTTCTTATGATCATGACCACTTATGACCGATCAGGCGGCCTGGTCGACGACCGGGCAGTGGGGACGCTAAGCCCCGGAAGCACCTCAAGGTAACCATAGGGCATTATTGAAATTCAAAGGGAAAGGAAATGGAATAAAGCAAAAAAAGTTTAAGTATGATGGATTCCTACATAATGTCGATATGTAACTGCACCTATGCAATTTAAACCACAGATTAAACAGAAAAGTAGTTTTCCCTTTCCCCAATTTTATATATTCATCAATAATCAGTACTGTACTTACATATCTGAATTTGATTAGCATATGGAAGAGGCACAGAAAGGGTTCCAAATGGATCATATTTGACAGACTTGTGTCCACACGCAGAGCACACCATCTGTTGTAAAAATATAGTAATAGTTACAAATAAATGTATTATGTAGAAAATAATGCTTAACATATTATGATTTACTGAAAATATATACCATTTTAAGACATTACAAATTAATACTTTTAAAATTCAAACTATGAATCCAACTACAGTACAACTAAGGTTACCACTGACATTGACTAAGAAAAATCAGTACAAAACTAACACAAATTTAAATAAACATAAATAATTCTAGCACAGCTTACCGAGCTCTTAAACTGTCCATAAAATGTTTCTACAACAGCACTTTTGGCATCACCTATAAAAGATCGCCACGTTAACTCGGCTTGGCGCTGTTCGTGTGAGGAGACTGAAGGAGTTGGAACTACGTGCAAATCACTTCCAGAGAGAGATGTCGAGCTATCCACAGTTCTTTCCACTGCCACTTGGTAATTTTCTAACTCGTATTGAACATTTTTCTCATCCAGACGTATGCGTTTGTTTATTAAAAGATCATCCCTGTTATCTACTTCCTCACTGTCAGATTCTCCTTCAATGACCATCGAATGGCATCCTCTCTTTTCATGAAGAAGATTAACTTCTTTAACACGTTTTGTTCCAGATTTACTTAAGTTATCTAAACTATTTTTTAACCTTGATTTATCATATTTAGCATATTTTTCAGAGTCAAATAAAAGTTCATTATTTGCTGGATTATCTTTCACTAAAACATTAACATTAGAAGTTTTTGTCTCCTTAATAATATCTTCTAGTTTAACCAGAGATGAATGAGAAACTGAACCACAAGGTAGTTCCAGATCACTAGGCTCAGTTTTTTCTGTTCTAATGGCTAGCAAGCGTTGGTTCTTTTCATGCCTGAGAGAATCATTAAGGTGATTCTTCTCCAAGCTAGATGAGGTATCACAGTGTAGTGTTTGAAGACCACTGTTGGGCACCAGGTTTTGAGTAGTGCCAATATCACAGTCTGAACTATCACACACGTCGCCGCTGCCTCCTAAGTGATTGTACCGCCGCACACTACTGCTACCACACACTTCTGCTGGATCCGAAATATCTGACGTCACACTCTCGGCATCGTGGCAACTGGTGGGAAAAAATTTAACTTTTTTACCTTACTACATACTTACTGACAAGTTATTGAATAACTGCATTAAAGCTTTATTCACAATTATCCAAAAGCTAGAACCTCTTAGTTTATATAGGTAATAATAGAACTTTGGAAATATTACTACAATACAGCTAAAGTATTTACAGTAATGCTGTTCCTCCATGACAGTAATTCAGTTAAGCGCTATGGAACATGATGTGCTACTAAAGAACTATGCAATTTGAGGAAAAATTATCACAAATTATTTAACAAAATATTACAATACCATAAACTTACTTTAAGTCAAAATTAAAACTAAACTTAAAAGCTACATTCAAATCATTTAATTTATCTAACATGGAATGAAACCAATAATGTCTTGCACATTAAAAGATGAAAAAGACACTGGACCCAAGATGGTGGGTCTATGATTCAGAATAATTCTTAGGGTATACCGGGAGAGGGTTCTGGAAGTTCTACTACCCGAGCCCGGTTTAGGGCCAGGCTTGACTTGTGTTAACTTGGTCCAACAGGCTACTGCTTATCCACTACAGCCCAGTGGGTCCAGCACTTCTTGCAAGAACTTATCTCACAGCTTCTTGAAGACATCCACCTTTTTTCTGGTAATATTTTTAATGCTTGCTGGTAAAATATTGAACAGCTGTGGACTTCTGATGTTCAGACAGTGCTTTCTAGTTGTACCCATAGCATCTCTACTACGAACTGGTTCTATTCTGTATCTTTCATTCCAGCATTTTGTTGTTCTACTGTGCAAATTTGGGACCTACCCCTCCAGTATTTTCCATGTACAGCATATAATTTGATAACTCTCTCGTCCCCTTTCCAAAGATTACATTGAGAGCATCGAGACGGTCCCAATAACTTAGGTGTTTTATCATGTCGATGCATTTGATATGGGGTCTCTATATTCCTTCTATTTCAGCAATCTCTCCTGCTCTGAATGGGAAAGCGAGAACTGAGTAGTACTCAAGATGGGACAGCCCCAGTGATTTAACAGTATTATCATTGCTGTTGGATCTCTGGATTTGAATGTTCTCATATTTCATCCTATCATTTTCCTGGCCGCCACTATATTTGTTTGGTTATGTTCACTAAATGCCAGGTCATCAGACATCATAATTACCAGACCTTTTACATATTACTTTCCGTCTATAGGCAAGTCTAGTTGAGTCCCGTACTCTGTATTTCATTTAAGTTCCTCACTTCCACCATACCTAAATAATACCTGGAACGTATCACTGTTAAACGTTATTTTCCGTTGCCCAATCAAAGGTTTTATTAATATCAACCTGCAGTATTTCAGTGTCTTCTACAGAGGAAGTTTTCATGCTGTATCATCTGCAAAGGATGCATTAGTATCTGCAAAGGATGACACAAACCTGTGATTAGTATTTTTGTCTATGTATCCAAGATAAGAATGTGAAAAAGCAGTGGTGCAAGGACTGAGCCTTGGGGCACAGAGCTTTTCACTGCATTTGGACTTTATCTTATTTGACTGACTTTTACTCTTTACATTGTCTGACAAAGATTAAAATCCAATGCCCCACTTTACCCATTACAGGGGTACCTTGGTTTAAGAATTTAATACATTCCTGGAGACGGTTCGTAACCCAAAAATTCATAAACCGAAGCAAATTTTCCCATGAGAAATAATGGGAATGAATTAATCCGTTCCCGACTCCCAAAAACTTCACTTCAAAGTAAATTTTATACCTAATACACCCAAATCTTCATTACAAAAGTATGTTCAAGTTATTACTTACCCTTGCTGATGACTCCTGTTGGGGAATGGAAGATGGTGAGGAGCGAGGAGGAGGAGAGGTATTACTGTTTGGAAGGGGAGTCCCCTTCTATTATAACATCAAGCAGTGAAGATTTCTCTGGAGTGCATTCTCTGGCACGTTTTGCCTGCCTACCACTAGGTCCTGGTTGTGGCTCACTGCTTGATTTTTTCACTTTTCTCACAAGGAAACATTCCATTGAAGATTGTTTTTCCCATCTTTGCAACACTTCTCTGTAGTGAGGCATCACATTGTCATTAAAATGATCAATGCAACGGCCTACTACAGCTTTATCTGGGCGATTTTTTTTTTTAGCAAAACTTTGCAGTCCTTAACATATTACACACATTTACTTAATTAATGCGGAAGGGACATTCTCTACTGCCTCCTCTTCCTCCCCTGAAGATTTGTTGTACTGCCTAGCTAGTTCAACATCACGAGCACCATTTTCATGCTTACGAATGATCTCTTGTTTTTCCTCTATGGTCATTCTCACAAGTGATTTCTTGCCTTGAACCTTAACACTGGCTTTCTTGGGACCCATGGCGAGATATATAATAACTTTTATGCTCAAATAGCCAAAAATCCCACCAAAAACTGTAAATTCTTGTTAAGAATTCAGGAGGGATAGTCACTGGGTGCGAGGCACTGATAAACTGAGGCGCGATCGCTGTGCCACCATGCACTAGGTCAGCCGTATGCATATCAACAAACTCGTATCTCGATGCAAAATTCGTAAACAGGGACGTTCGTAACCCGAAGTACCACTGTATTCCTATCCATCTCATTTAATGGGTTATCACTCCATGGTCACACTTATCGAATGCCCTTGCAACGTCGTCAGGATATACAACATCCACATCTTTTTTTTCCTCTAATGCTTCTGTGATTTTGTCATAGCAATTACAAAAGTGTAATATGTAAATGTAGTTACAGGGTGAGATCTACGCTCGTGGTGTCCCGTCTCCCCAGCACTCTTTGTCATATAACGCACTGAAACTACAGTACTGACAGTTTTGGCATTCATCACCTTCTCACTTAACTTGTTCTAAGTGTCTACCACTGTTTTGTGAAAGTGAATTTTCTTATATTTCTTTGGCAGCTTTGTTTAGTTAGATTTAAACTATGATCTTTTGTTCTTGAAGTTCCATGTCTCAGGAATTCATCAATTTCATTTAGGAATTCTATCAATTTTATCCATTCCAGCTACTATTTTGTACACAGTGATCATATCACCTCTTTCTTCTATCTTCTAGTTTTGGCATATTTAATGCCTCTAACCTCTCCTCATAGCTCTTGTCCTGCAATTCTGGGAGCCACTTAGTTGCCAGTCTTTGCACCTTTTCCTGTTTGTTGATGTGTTTAGGATATGGGCACCTAATCACAACAAAATACAGTCAAATCATAACTGAACGAAAAGGCAATGTAAAGGATTTTGGTGTACTCAAGTCAGAAAATACGCCTTTAACCACTTAACTGCGCCAGCCGAGTATTCTCGGTTGGCGGGAAACTGCGCCAACCGAGAAAACTCTTGATTTTTCAGTACCCATTCTAAATGTGTGCGAGGTTGGTTGTGTACGAAATGGACTCTTAGGACCTCCAGTGAGAGGCAGACATCTTGGAAAACATTCCCAAAATGCCCTAGGACTGCTGGCTAGGTTAGTACTGAATAACCAACCATAGATGGCGCACGCGCCTCTGGCTCCCAAACACCTGTCCGACGCGGTGTTGAAAGATAACTCTCTGTCGGTGAAATTCAAACCTAATTGTTTGAAGAACATAAGGGTCATAATATTGGTGAAGCTAGGCACAATAAGGACCTAACACAAAGGTCAGGTGCAAGTGATACAGCACCTATGAGGACGATACAGCGAGCGTATCCAGTTGTAGCTCTGAGCATCACCCTTGCAATCCTATGCTATCTCCAATTTATTTAGATGATACATAGATGAATCGTTTTCTGCATTCAGTGATGATGCATCTGATACAAGTAGCATAGATGAACAGTGTTAGCGGCTTCCATGGTGGTGTTTTCCATATATATTTTCAAGAATACCTGAATCTCTTCCTGACTGATGGACACTCATTGAGGCTAGCTGAATCTCTTCCTGTGTGGGATCATACAGAGCGATCTTTTCAAGACTACCTTACAAATTGATTTTTTCCTATAATCTTTTCAATACTACCTTATGCTTTGCAAGCTTGACTACATACATCCTACAAGTACTAAAGCCAAGGATGTACGTGAGTAAATTATTTGCAAGCACACTAAATGAAGAAACAGGAAGCGAAAATTTATCTGTACCTGGTGCAACGAGAGCAAAGTCGCGCTGTGCACCATGGACTACTTTGTTGATTATCACTCACTTCTGAAGTACTGAGTGTGTAATACAGTGTATTACTGTGTAAATAGTGTGTGAAACTGTATATACTGTAACCCCGCGATTATCCGGGATTCAAACATCCGGAAAACGCCCTTATACGGCCAAAATCGTGATCGGATAAAGTTATCACAATATCCGGCCAAAATGGCCACAGGAACCGGATAAAAGCTGGTTTGGCCGGATGAATATTTGGCCATACCGTATTAATCCCGTCTGTGGCTCTAGACGCATGGTGGAGGAGGGGTTGGGGTGGTTGGGTGGGGTGCGTCGGAAGGGACCACCTGGGTACAGGAATTACCATTAATTTTAGAACACTTAATCATAGCCAAAAACAAATAAAATAAGTACTAGTAATTATGTAATAAATAAATAAGTTTCCTAAAAGTAATGTGCACAGGCTGAAGTTTCCTTCAAAAATATTGTGAGTTTTTTTCCTCCTGGCGGCCTACGTAACGTGTTATAGATACCCCAAGTGGACCCGTCCAGGCCTGGTCAACCAATGTGCTCCCGTCACTCGTGTTATACACAGTGCTGCACCATTAGTGAAATATTTTTTTAAATAACTTTTTTATTTTCATAGTAACTTTGAACATTTTTGGCCAAGACTATGTCTGGTAGCAGCATCAATCGTTCTGGAGGTGTTAAGAGGAAGAAAGTTGTCCTAACAATTAAAGACAAGTTACTGTTATACACCTCAACCAGTGCGGCGTCACAGTGCTGCTCCATTAGTGAAATATTTTTTTAAATAACTTTTTTATTTTCATAGTAACTTTGAACATTTTTGGCCAAGACTATGTCTGGTAGCAGCATCAATCGTTCTGGAGGTGTTAAGAGGAAGAAGGTTGTCCTAGCAATTAAAGACAAGTTATGTGTTGTTCAACCAGTGAGGCGTCACAGGCAGCCAAATGCCTTCAACAAGTGAGGTGTCACAGGCAAGCCAAGCGCCTTCAACAATTGAGGACATGCAAGCACTTCAACAAGTGAGGTGCATGCAAGCACCTTCAACAAGTGAGGCCTCACAGGCAACCCAAATGCCTTCAACCAGTGAGACTTCAGCAGCTGGCAGTCAAAACTAACTTTGCTTAATGAACTGTACAGTAATTTTAAGTGTTAATTTTAGTGTTGTGTTAGTATAGGCTACGTAAACAGTCAAGAATTCTTAACTTCAAGATGTGTGGCATCAATCAAGAAGACGAACACCAACAAGGTAAGTTGAGGTTTCTAGTTGAATATTTAATAATTAGATGTGGCAAGGCAATTCAAATTATGTTGTTTGTAGTATAAAAGTAGTTGGAAATAGTCACTTTTGGACTCGTAGGTGAAAAGTACTATTATCCGAAAAATGTGATAATCCGGCTGGGGGTCCTTCCCATATAGTCCGGATGATCGAGTGGAGACAGTATTGTAATTTTAGTGAATTTTTAACAAGTAATATTTCAACAATAAACATTTATTGTGGACACATTACTGACATGTATCACAGTTCCATGGATCATTATGAACATTCTACTGTATACATATTGTAAAGGACACAATTATGCATCATATACGATTAGAAAAACAAATAAAACCGCATTGGAAATACATAGAACAAATAATTGAAAATATATTTGTGGCAACACCCGGTGCTTGAATGGCCCGGGCGACCATGTCTGGGCAATTCATGCATGGGCGACCAGGCCCTGATGACGTCACAGCACACTTTGTCCATGTCCCCACAGCCAAAGTAAGAGGAATTTGGTGTTTATTTTTACATAGACATGTTCAGGGAAGGGAATTTATAATTTTACTAACACTTTCGCGCACCCCGCGCGCCACCCCTCAACTGTGCGATATGGGACCCAGGGTGTCACGGGAGCGCGCGTAAATTCTGAAAAGTGTATACTCTCTTCAACTTTGTCACCTTAATTCTCGTCCTAAGAGATTAAATTTTGTATCATTGTGTTCGCAATAGAATTCTCTACAGCACTAAATGCATATAAACTCCAAAAGCCTGGCTAATTACCCGCAGCAAACAGAGAAAGTGCGAACGAGTTACCCAGGAGCGCACAAAAGCGATAAAATGTTTTCACTATTTTCACTCTGGTCACCTCAATTTTCGTCCTAGGTCTTTCATTTTGGTCTCAATGGGTTCGCAATAGAATTCTCTAGAGGAACATTAGCATATAAAATAAAAACCTGGTCACGCTCCAACCGCCGACGAGTTGAAGACGGGCCACGCGTTAGCCGCAAGTGAGCGCTCAGACGCCTTCCAGCTACACTCCCAATTCCCGCCCTTTTCAAGCCTTTCTTTCGCAATTTTCTTCCTGGAAGGGCCTTGTTCATGATCACTGTCCATTGTGGAGTAAGCGTAGATAGTTTCTAAAGCCGCAGTAAGAAATACAGCCACGGAAAATAGCCGAAATGTTCACACGTTTGAGATGCGAGGGGAGGCAACATTGGTCACAACAGTGGAGTGAAAACAATGGGCCCACGGCGTGTGCCAAGCCGCCTGAGGGCCACGAGGCTCAACAAAGAAAATGGGAAGACATCGGCGCGCATTTTAAAACCAGTACCAAAAAAATCGGATAAAAACCTGATTTTTGGCGATTATTTAAAGTGGATGACGCAATGCTGCGTCATCCCCGGTATTACTGCCAGTAAACGGATGACGCAATTTTGCGTCATGCCCGGGCGAAAGTGCTAAGAAAATTGGGGGAACACTTTATTTTATGCGCACCGTGGGAATTTCACAATAAACTTTGCGCAGCACGGTGGTTAAAATTAGTCCCACAATAATAGAACAATAAATGGAATTTTAGCAAATATTTTAAAATTTGGACTTCAAAAGTATTATCTTTCCAGTGACACTGACACTGGATTAATTTTTGCGTCACGTCTTTCCTTTTGGTATCAAATTGTTCGCAATATAAAGGAGTGTATTTTAAAACATGTCCCATAATAATAAAACAATAAATGGAATTTTAACAAATATTTTAACTTTTGGACGCTCATCACAAAAATTTTTATATCTTTCCAGTGTTCTGGTATCAATTTTCGTGTTACGTCTTTCATTTTGGTATTAAATTGTGCGCAATCTAAACATGCTCATTTTGAAACCTCTCCCAGATTGATCGGATAAAATGTAAATTTGTAACAAATATTTTAATGAGTGACTCGGGACCTTGTCGTCTGAGACGACTCAAGAGAAAAATGAGTGGCGACGGGTGGAGGCAACGGAGTGCCTCCGCCCGTCGTTAAACACTAGTTATCGCAAGCAATTTATTGGAGAAATTATGTAAACAGAAGAGAGATGGTTGGGGTGACTGTGTATCTGGACGTATAATTAAAAAAAAAAGGCTTTTGACAGAGTCCCACACAAGAGGTTGTTTTGGAAACTGGAACATGCTGTAGGGGTGACAGGGATACTTCTGACATGGATGAAAAATTGTCTAACTGACTGACAGATGAGGGACGTAATCAGAGGCAATATATCTGACTGGAGGAGTGTTACTAGGGGAGTACCACAGGGTTCAGTTCTTGCATCAATAATGTTCTCGTCAACATTAATGCTCTACCAAAAGGCATACATAATTACATGAACATGGTAACATGAACATCCATGGGCACCCGACAGCTGGGTGGACAGCGCTTCGGATTCATAGTCCCGAGGTTCTAGGGTTCGATCCCCGGTGGAGGCAGAGACAAATGGGCAAAATGTTTCTTTCACCCTGATGCCCCTGTTACTTAGCAGTAAATAGGTACCTGGGAGTTAGACAGCTGCAACGGGCTGCTTCCTGGGGGTGTATAACAAAAAGTAGGCCTGGTCGAGGACCGGGCTGAGGGGACGCTAAGCCCCAAAATCATCTCAAGATAACCCTACTATGGTTGGTAATGATAAGATACTGGAGAAGATAGGAGATGCAGACAATTGCCATGCCCTTTAAATTGATCTAGATAAAATAAGTGCTTGGAGCAACATTTGGCAAGTGGAATTCAATGTGAATAAATGCCAAGTTATGGAATATAGAAACAGAGAAAATAGACCCCACACAACTTACAAATTATGTGGAAAGGAATTTAAGAACTATAATGATTCGGTATTAATAACATAAGGGGAACAGATACTAAACCACAAAACACATTAATAAACACTGTATTTATTACTTGACATATTTATTGATATCAAATGAAATATACCTACTCTAAATTCCCAAGAGGCAATGGTCTGACTCAGTGATCGACATAATACTCAAGCACACTTTACCTTATCCTGTAAAACCGGCACCAGATGTTGAATGGCTGCGCTCCAGGTCATAAACCTGTATCCCAGTCAAGCCCAAGACACACTGATGACAATTTCCTTTGACAACCCCAGGGAGGCTATCGTTCCCACGCTCACATCCCAGGGAAACCCGGGGCAGGGAGTATGTATATGGCACCGGCTGAGTTTACCGCCCCTCAAATTTGTCAATAGCTATAGGAAGGCAAGGGAGAGGAGAAAGAGTGGGGGTAGAGAGAGAGAAATGAGTGGGAATGGAGTGGGCACAGAGAGGGCCAAGAGAGCGACTGTCCAGCCTCCAGGGGTCTCTTTGACTTCATGGTTCATGACTGGTGAAGGCTGGACTGTAAGACATGGGAGGGGAGGGGGAAGAAAATAAGGGGAGGGATGAACAAGAGAGGGGAAGACAAATGAAGGCCAGGAGAAAGGGGAGAAGCAATGGTCTGAGCATAGATCACTACATACTGACCCTCCACAAGTTACAACCCCACAACAGTTCCTTAACACCTGGGTACTTATTTACTGCTAGGTGACCAGAGGCATCAGGTGAAAGGTAACATGTCCAAGCATCTCTGTCCTCCCCAGGGACCAAACCCGGGATCCTCTATCAAGTTGAAAAAGTATCCCCACTGTACTAGAGAGACCCTTACTGTACTAGTAACAAGAAACACAAATAAAAAAAAAACTTGACTGATCAACATATACTGTACTGTAATACAGCAGTATAGTGCAATTAAGCCTAAGAAAGCATTGGTGCAAAGAAGAGTATTCAACATGTTATATGGGTAAAATGGATAGCAAAAGTCTATCCCAAATTATAATAAATGGTCAGTAAAATAGTGGTCCACATTATACCCAAACATATGAACAAAAAAAAATTACCTTGTAGTACCCGCAAGAGACAGATCATCATAGGAAGCATTCATACGATTGGGAATAAGGGCACGAACTTCTTCAGGTATGGGTTGCAATCTAAGGTTGACAAGATGGGCATCTACAGAGCTGCTTGATACACTGCTCTTAGGTGAAGCAGCACCACTGTCTAAACCAACAGTTTCCTGGAAAAAAAATAAACATAACGTTTATTCTAAAAACAATCCTGTGTTAATTCAAGTGGTGACATGATGCAAAGTATGATCGTGGAATTTTGCTGTTTAAGAAGTTCGTAATATTAATTTAACCCTTTAACTGCACAACACATCAATAGCTGTGGTGAGTAACTGTTGCAGAATTGCACACCACAGGTATTGACGTGTTGGAGTACCATGCAAGATTTAAAAGTCTAGGCTACACGTGGTTCACATCAGCTTCATCAGGGCTCTTGTAAACAGATGCCATTGTAAAAAAAAAATTGTGGGCAACATTCCCGGGTGTAAGAGCCTCAGTACTGAGTGAGCAACCAAGGTTGGAGAACGTCAGTTAACGGCAATGCTGTTCAGCTTGTGACCACATCATCGCCTAAAAATGTCAAAATATACTGTATATGTAACTGGTATTATTTAGCAATGGCAATGATGCAATATAGCAATATAGCAATGATAGTATTATAGAAGACCCTTGACTGTGATAAAAATTACCAGGATTCTGATAATAGCAGAATTATGGTGACATTTAGCGCTGTGCATAGTATGGTGGGAACAGAGATGCTGAGGGAGGGAGGAAGGTAGGTAGCTTTGTCTGCTCACTCTGTAAGGCCATCTGTTATTCTTTAGAATCACCATACCAGCTTAGTGGTTCGCTATGGTGGGCACAAATGGAGTGGAGTGGAGTGGAGCAACACACTGAGGAGTCACACTGCTGCAGGCTCCAGGAGAATTCAAATTATCTAAGTGTTGAGAGTAGGGTGAGGGCTGCAAGTGGTGTCCCAGAATACATGAAGGTGTAGGGAATTTGAAAAGAAACTAAGATAAGAAATAAGTGTTAGTGAATGAAAAATCTATGGTAGGAAAGTTGAACTTTCAAAACAGCAGAATGTCAACAAAAATGGCCACCACCACTGGGGAGGACAGTACCCCATCAAAGGAATATTTTGCAGGTTTCTCTCAAAAACATGTAATGAAAGGTGGTTTTCTTGGCAGGTTAATAATTCTTGAGGACATGCTAAAGAAATATGAAGAAAGGGTAATTAAATTAGAACAAGAAAAAGAATGTCTCAAGATTGAGTTTGGTAATTTAAAAGGAAATATTTTCCAGCAAGGTAAGGAAATTAAGATTGTGCTCTGAAGATGATTCTTGAATATTTGGAGATCAAGTCTATGCTCAATAATCATATGAGGCTCACCTCTCTATAAGTTAGCTGGACACATATTTGTCAAATTTTTTACTGGAAAATTCCAAAAATGAACATGTAATTTTTTGTACTACAACCAACACAGTTGGTAATTTCCACATGTATTAAACCTAAATGTACATTGTCAGGGGACAATCTTCATATACTTAAAGTACAAACAGTACTCTAGTAATGTTTTGACAGTAGAAATTTAGAAACTTCCCTTGTTTGAATTTGTCAGCTTACTCGATGAAGGACTTCAATGTTGTTTACCTAACCTAAGACAATGCAACACAAAAATTTTGTTACATAAGCTTGGCAAGGTCAATTCTGACTGTCAGTGGCTGAGGCTGCACAAAATTTTTCACCAACAGTTGTCCATGTCATGATGTTGTGCCTCAGTTTAAATCTGCCAATCAAACTATCACTTGTCCTGGAATCTGATATTCAATGGTTGGTTGCAAACCTGCTTGCACCATTGCAGGGAACGAATAAACCAAGACCTAGCAGACTAATGCTGGGAAGAACAACCACGTAATGCAGATTTAAACCAGTGCTTCGAGAAAATAGGCACAGTAGCACTATAAATATGTAGAAAGCATATATATATACAGTGGTACCTCGGAATGCGATTGTCCCTGTATGCGAGATTTTCGGAAGGCGAGGTGTATTTACTCCAAAAATTTGTCTCAGAAGGCGATGGTTACTTCGGGAGTCGAGTTTGAACGCGAGTTTGTTGATACGCGTACAGCCGACCTAGCGCGTGGTCGTTCGGCGATCGTCGCCCCTCTGCCCCGCTGCCCCTCAGTTCACCATTGTCTCGCGCGCAGTGACTACCCCCACATCAATTCTTGTCGTGAATTTTCAGTGTTTTGTTGGATTTTTGGTGATTTGTCTATACAATTTGTTATTATATATCTCACCATGAGTCCCAAGAAAGCCAGTGGTAAGGATAAAGGCCAGAAAGCTCATGTGAGGATGACAATAGAGGAGAAACAAGAGATCATTCGAAAGCATGAGAACGGTACACGTGTTGTTGATCTTTGTAGGCAGTACAACAAAGCGACATCAACAATATGCACTATACTTAAGAAGAAAAATAAGATTATGAGTGCTAATGTGGCAAAAGGAGTAAGAACATTAACGGCACAAAGACCACAAATACTTGAAGAAGTGGAAAAGTTGTTATTAATTTGGATACACGACAAGGAGTTGAGGGGTGATAGTGTTTCGGAGGCCATTATTTCTGAGAAAGCCAGGGTGTTGCACGAAGACCTTCTAAAGAAGACCCCTGCAACGAGTGATGCAGATAAGAAAGAGTTTAAGGCAAGCAGGGGCTGGTTTGAAAAATTTAGAAAGAGAAGTGGTATCCATAGTGTTACAAGGCATGGGGAGGCAGCCAGCTCAGACAAACCAGCCGCTGGACGATTTATTGACGAATTTAAAGAGTTTGCACAGGCTGAGGGATACCTACCGCAACAAGTGTTTAATTGTGACGAAACAGGACTGTTTTGGAAAAGAATGCCTAAGAGGACATACATTACCAAGGAGGAAAAATCCTTGCCTGGACACAAGCCTATGAAAGATAGGTTTACGCTTGTGCTGTGTTCAAATGCGAGTGGCGATTTAAAAATTAAACCCTTGCTAGTGTATCATTCTGAAAATCCAAGGGTTTTCAAACAGTATAATGTGCAGAAAACCCGTTTGTCTGTGATGTGGAAGTCTAATAAAAAAGCATGGGTGACTAGGCTTATTTTTTCGGAGTGGGTGAATGAAGTGCTGTGCCCTGCCATAGAAAAATATCTGCAGGAGAAACAATTGCCACTCAGAGCCGTGCTTCTCCTTGACAATGCTCCTGCTCATCCTCCAGGCTTGGAAGATGATTTGATGCCTCAATACAATAAATTCCTCACAGTTAAATTCCTTCCTCCTAACACCACTCCTCTAATTCAGCCTATGGACCAGAAAATCATAGCGAATTTTAAGAAACTGTATGAAAGGGCACTTTTCCGGAAATGTTTTGAAGTGACTGAAGCCACAAACCTCACCCTCAAAGAGTTCTGGAGAGAGCATTTTAACATTTTTAGTGCTTTAAAACTCGTTGACAAAGCCTGGCAAGAAGTGACTCAAAGAACCCTGATCTCTGGCTGGAGAAAATTGTGGCCTGAAGGTGTGAGAGAACTAGACTTTGAGGGGTTTGAGCCTATAAATGATGCGCCTATTGTTGAGGAAATTGTTAGTCTAGGCCAGAAAATGGGCTTGGAATTGGATGGTGATGATGTGGAGGAGTTGGTGGAAGAACACAACGAAGAACTGACCACCGAAGAACTCCTAGCCCTTCAACAGGAACAGCAAGCCAACACAGCAGCTAATGATTCTGCAGTGGAGGAGGAGGTGGTGGCAGCAGCACCAGCGAATGTCCCTTCTGCAGTAATTAAGAAGGTGTGTCAGATGTGGGAAGAGATTCAAACATCTATTGAACATACTCACCCAGACAAAGCTGTAGTAGGCCGTTGTCTTAATCTTTTCAATGACAATGTGATGCCTTACTACAGAGAGAGCTTGCAAAGAAGGGAAAAGCAAGCTTCCATGGACAAATATTTGGTGAAGAAATCGAGCAGTGAGCCTCAACCAGGACCTAGTGGCACTCAGGTTAAACGTCCCAGGGAGAGCACACCAGAAAGGTCCTCACTGCCTGATGTGATTATGGAAGGGGACTCCCCTTCCAAACAGTAACTCCTCTCCTCCTCCCCCCTCCTCACCATCTTCCATACGCCTACAGCACTCGACAGTAAGGTAAGTAATAACTGGAACATAGTTTTGTAGGTTTATTTAGATGAATTAGGTAAATTAGGTATAAAAATTTAGTTTGATGTGGGGTTTTTGGGGTAGTCAGGAACGGATTAATTCATTTCCCTTTATTTCTTATGCGGAAATTCACTTCGGAATGCGAGTTTTCGGAAGGCGAGGCGTCTCCAGGAACGGATTAAACTCGCATTCTGAGGTATGCCTGTACCACTAAGAAAAACAGAGAAAAAGATGCAAACTAGAACGGGAACAGCGCTCCCTCTATCGCCGAAGAAAACAAATTGTAGAACATCTCAAATGCTCCACTCTATCCCAACGACGACAAGGAAGACTGTGTAGGGAAAATAGAAATGATTGAGCTGAAGCGGAAAAAATTGCATCAAATCCAAGAAAGGCAAAGAGAGCAAAATGCCATAAGTGAAATGGAGAGGAACCCAAAATACTTTTTCTCGTATGTAAAAACAAGAACAAAAACTACATCCAGCATTGGGCCCTTAGGCAAGGGTGATGGAACCTTCACAGATGACAACAAAGAAATAAACTTATTTCTTGAAAGGTAATCACTGGTATGGCATTCCTTGTTTGAAAGGTTCTTGTTATCCAACCTGTATTTTTTCTTGCAGTCATGACAGCTACCTTTCTGGGAGAAGCCCCATCGGCTCCCCGGAGCTATACCAGGCTGATATGCTAATGTCAGACTTTGGCATCAGTCATGTGTATGGAGTTCTGTGGGCCTACCGGGGACCACGGACAGAACCTGGCCCCCTCAAAGAGGCAAGAGGAGCAATGGCCTATAGAAACCCCCGTGTGGTTGGAAGCATTCTATGTCTACCATCGACCGGGTCAAGCATCCAGAAAGGTAAGCGTCCCAAAACAAACCCCTATTCTGGTTAAAATTGCTACCTAATGCCGAACTAGTGGATAGAACTCCCCAAAAAGAAACGAGCAAACTACCATGACGTCATCATGCCGCTGTCTGCGCAGCTCCCCCGTCACCGGGAGTGGGAAGGGGGAGCCCCAGACCCCCATGCCGGTGATCCACACCCCAGTTCTTCGGCTGATGCTAAAGGCACCGGTTGTGTGCCCCGGTTCCAGTGGTTGTTTCAGAACTGGACCTAGAGTTTGGCGTCTGTCTTCTAGGTGGTGTGAGAGCCGGGAGTGAGTCTCCAGTACTCGGGCTGCATGCGCCTAGGGTTCTCTTCCCTAGGTGCCCTGTAAGTACTGCCCTTGGGGCCACCTTCCACAAGTTCTTTGGGGCCTGCTTCTGTTAGGCCATTTACTGCTTTGTTTTTTGCCGCCCTTTGTGTGATGGAATTCTGTCTTCCTTGTTCGCCTTAGGGTAAGGGGCAGTTTGCACTGGTGGGGCGCAGGGTACTGTGCAGCTTGTTTTCACCAATCATAGCGGCCGACTCTGTTCTGCCTGGGTACGCTGTACTCTTGTGGGGATTTCTTTTTCTTTTTGTTTGTCTACCTGGTGGTAGGGGTTTGCCTTTGGTTCTTTCCCCCTTTTTGTACTTAGTTCTCTTCCTTCTTCCGGTGGCTACCCCTGCTAGGTCCCCATGAGTATACACGTCCCGGGGGTTCAGTTCTTAGAAAGTTGTTTGGTAGACATGGGCGCCGGTTAGCAGTACCCTGCCTGGGATTACCCAAGTGTGAGTCCTTTTATAGTAAATGCTCAAGACCCTGGGAAACACCCTAGGGGGAGCGTGGGTCCGATGAATGTGGCCCCGGAGTCCTCCCCCTCGCTCGTGCGAGCTCGAGGGTTGCTCTATCCTTGTGTCTCAGGGCGACTCACTGTTTTGCCTCAGTCTGCTGCCTGTGAGGTCGGTGACACCTTCGGCTTGGAGTCCTGCGAGTTTTGTGGCTTGTTTGTGACTCGGTTACCCAGTCTTATTCTGTCTATGTGGGTGCAGGCAGCACGGGTGTTGCACGTTGGGTTTTGGTGGCAACTCACTAGGTAGTTTGCTTCCTGGAAGTCCTGAGACTGCCCAGTTTTGGATGGTGGTTTTGTCGGGGGTCCCCCCTCCTTCCTCCCTGCATCCAGGTCCTTACCGTTTGTGGGTTCAGGGTCAGGGCGGCGCTTCCATGGTTTTGAGACTCCGTTGGTCTCGGGGAATTCCCCTTCCGGGGTAGTGATGGGGGCATTCGAGCCAGTTCCTCCAGTCGTGTTGTATGAGTCTGCCAGTGGGCTCCCTTCCTTTGTGCTTTTCACGGTTGCCCCGGTTTTTTCTTGCGAGGCTCGGGCCTGCCGTGTGGGTTTCCGGGGCTGGGTAGGGGCTGACTTGGGGGGGGCCTCAGGCCCCGTTGAACCCCGCCGGGATTTTTTCTACCCTCTGGGCGGGGCTTGCGGTTGCACGGAGTCGGGTTTTTCCTTCCCCACTCTCCGCACAAGTTGTTGGACGTCGGCCCCTCCCCGGGCTTGGTTCCTTGTCCCTTATACCCATTGATTCCATCCTGTCGGTGGGTGCTCTTCTCCACTATTCACCCCTTTTTCTTGGGACGGGACTTCTTCGTGATGTTCCCCTCTTGGGTTCTGCATTACTTACGGTCTCGGGTGCGACTGGGCCTTTCAATGCCTTCATCATTTGTGCTTGCTTCTGTGTTCTCAAAGGTTCAGGATGGTTTTTGCTCCTTCCCGTATTATTGGAACGTCTGTCATCTTTCGGTGATGCTTCCCTCCGGTCCTTTCTAGGGCTTGTTGGTCCTCTTCCATGCTTCCTCTTGGTTTTCTGCCCTGTCTCGTTTTGTTCATGTACCTTCTCTCCGTGCTGTGTCTCGGACCTGCTCGTTTTCCTTCCATACTCCTGGTCCGGGATGCCAGGTTGGGCTGCTTGTGGCCCGGTTGGGCTACTGGTTGGCCGGTTGGGTTCCAATTTGATTCGTTGTTTTCGTTACATTAGCCGGCAATGTGTGTCTTTGCTTACTCCTTTTGGCTTCTGTTCCCGTGCATTGGGCTGTTTCTTCTCTTAAGTGAATCACTCTGGATACAAACTGTTGGGCTGCATTTCTTTACTGTCCTGCGCATGCACCGTGGGAGTTTTTGGTTCGGGCGGTGTTCTTCGTCCATTTTGTCTCGAGTGCTTTGCCTCTCGCTCTTCTCATTCTCTAGTCCGTGCACTGTTTCTCCTGAGGGTGTTCTGGCGTGCCGCTATGGGGAGGACGCTGGGTTTTCCCTGCGTTTTGGGTGGGGGCGCCTCCTTCGCCTCTTCCCTGCTCTTCTGCTGCACG
Source organism: Procambarus clarkii (assembly GCF_040958095.1). Taxonomy (NCBI): domain Eukaryota; kingdom Metazoa; phylum Arthropoda; class Malacostraca; order Decapoda; family Cambaridae; genus Procambarus; species Procambarus clarkii. Next base: position 33,692,873 of record NC_091165.1, on the reverse strand, counting down.
AGCGGCTCTGGCCTGCTTCCGTGGGTGGTGCTCCCAGTTTTTTCAGCTGTGGGTGCACGATACCCTAGCCGCCTCCGGCAGCACCAACCTAGTAAAATTGTCATGACCCTTCTGTGTTTTGCAGGTGAGTTTATGCAGTCTGGCGTCTCCTTCGTGCAGGCGCTGGTTCATTTTGCGGGGTACGAATGGGAGTACATACGTTCATGAGAACATAGAACATACAAACGGGTACCTGCAGCAGGCCTATTGGCCCATAAGTGGCAGCTCCTGTTTCTAACCTCCCGATTCGAATGTCAGAACACAGGTGACTGTAGGGGGACCTCTTGGCCCATACGAGGCAGCTCCTGACTATGCCCATTCAGTCCCTCTACTATACGTGTCCATCCATACTTGTGTTTCGGGGTGTCACCTTCACCGTGTTCCAAGGCGCAAAGGTGGAGGTGCCCGATATGTGGTACGTGCTCCTGTGTCCAGGGTGTTCTGTGGTGACGTTTTGCTGCGGTTTTGATATTGCGGTTGCATTTTGGGGTATGGTTGTGGTGTTTTGTTCGGCACTTCCGTGCTTCTTCCTGAGGCCTTCCTTGTTTGGGTTCTTTGTTCCCATGATTTTCTGGGTCCCTCATTCCTTGTCAGTCTTGCTGTATCAGGCTTAACTTTTCCATGTACATCAGATTCTCTGTACTACCCTAGTTGTGCTTGCTGGGGATGAGCTTTGGCTCTTAGTCCTGCCTCTTGCCTGTCATTTGACTTCTGTACAGGTTCTTGAGCCTTCTAGGCTCTCTTCACTTGACGCTGGGTGTGGGGTTGGCCTCCGCCACATCCCTTCCTCATGCATTCCTGTTGTCTCCTACTCTGACACTAGTGTGCTTCTCTCTTTTCTACGGCTTGTTTGGGGGTTCAGTTCAACATGTTTCCCCCGTTACGTGTGTCCCATTTGTCCCTTGGCTTGTATTTCTCTACCCTGTCACTTCCTCTGAGGATTTTGCTTGTGGTGGTCATGTCCCCTTTGGATCTTCAGTCTCCCTATGACATGTTGGGACATGTCCAGTGGCTTTTGGTGTTGGTCCGGTCCCTTCGTTCCCGTTTGCTGCCTACCTTCTTCCTTCCTCAGCTTCCTTTTGTCCTACACGTTGTGTGTTTTGTTTGTGCCCTTTGGCTCTCCTATTGTCAGGTTTCGATTCTGGTTCCTGGCTTTCCCAGCATGTTGGCGGAGTCTCGCGGTGTCCCTTCTCTGGAGTCTGTCGGGGTCTTGGCATCCAACCTCCTGGCGGCTCGCTGGCGTTGGAATGTTTTTCGGTATGGCGGACATTCCATCTCCTTTGCTCGCTCGGGTTTCCAGCTCTGCCTGCCAGCTCGGTGGCCGTACCCGGGGTCTTCCCGCGGCTCAGTCTTTTCCTTGGCTCGTTCGGCTCTGCCTCGAGTCTAGCCTTCTGTTGGTGGTCAGGTGGCTTCGTTGCTGGGGTCCCACCTGTGTGCTTCTTCTTGGCGGCAGTGTGGGTTTTTTGGCGATCCTTCCTTTTCCTTCTGTCCCTTCTTAGGTAGCTGTGTTTTGTTGGTGTTGTCTTGTTCCCCTCTTGTGGGGGTTTGCGGCTGTCATTTTGCCGCATACTGTCGCCTCGTATCGCCCGGCGCTGGCGGAGCCGCTTCCGCTTACGTTCGGTATTGATGTTACGTCTGTGCCGTTCCGCAAGCTGTCTCATGCGTTGTTTCACCTCCGGCCTGCTCATGTGCCTCCTGTGCCGTCCTGGTCATTGGACAGAGTGCTCTTTTCTTTCTTCTCCTCGGTTTATGGTGGCCCCTCCGGTCCTGGTTTTCTGCTCCTTCGGTCGGGGCGGTAGGTTTGTTCGTCTGCAGCCATCTCCTCCCTATCTGGCAAAGATTGAGACTGCTGCTTTCCGGAGGGGTCCTTGGGTTTTTGATGCATGGTCGGTTAGGCCGGGGGTGCATCGTGTTTTGTGGCCCATGGCGGTTATCCGCCATTTTTTGCGTGCCTCACCTTCTGTGTCCGTGGACGTGTTTTGGGTTGCTTAGGTTTCCCTTCCCTGTTCATGGGTGCGAGTTTCCCAGGTCGACTGCAGGATTCTTCCGGCTAGCCAGCGTGCGGTCTACCCCGTGCTCGTGACGTTCGTAAGTTCGCGGCTCTTGCCGCGGTCTTTGGCAACGTGACCTGGTTTGACATTTAGACGCAGGGTTTTCTGGGGGGAGCCCCAACGGCTTCCCGGAGCTTACTAGGCTGATATGCTAATGTCAGACTTTGGCATCAGTCATGTGTATGGAGTTCTTATAGGCCTACCAGGGACCATGAGCAGGAACCTGGCCCCCCCTCTAGAGAGGCAAGGGGGAGCAATGGCCTATAGAAATAGGTTTTTTAGGTTTTTTGGTGGTCAAACGGGTTCCTGGCTGCTCATTATCTCGTACTTGTTCCTGGGCCTAGTCGGGCCTGTGTCGCCTGGGGTCGGCGGTTGCAGCCAGTTGTCTTGGTTTTGAGTTGCAGAGCGAGCAGCGATCGCCTCCCAGATGAGTCCCTCTACTTTCCTCTGTGGGTAGTTAGCTCCAAGGACCCAATGGGGCTCCACCCAGAAAACCAGCGTTGAATGTAATGAAACGCCATTTTCTGGGTGTGACTTGGAGGCTCCCCTGGTCTTCTACCCATTTAGTTTTGATTAGTTTTTCTAATACTTCCACTATTACACTTGTCAATGATACAGGTCTATAATTGAGGGGGTCTTCCCTGCTGCCACTTTTGTAGATTTTAACTGTGTTAGCCTGTTTCCACATGTCTGCTAAGATTCCTGTATACAGGGATGCCTGAAAGATCAGGTGAAGTGGAATGCTGAGCTCAGATGCACATTCTCTCAGAACCCATGGTGAAACGCCATCTGGGCCAGCTGCTTTGTTCTTCCCGAGCTCCTTTAGCATATTTTCCACTTCATCTCTAGATACCTTTATAAGCTCTATGTTGTTCTCTGGAATTCTTATTGTGTCTGGTTCTCCGAAGATCTCATTTTGTACAAACACACTTTGGCACTTTTTGTTTAATGTTTCACACATTTCCTTTTCATTTTCCATGTATCTCTCCCCCATTTTCAACCTCTGAAATATTATCCTTTACCTGCAGTTTACTTTTAATTATCAGTCAAGCTGTTAACACTTCCGCTCGGTAACGATGCAGCATTGTGTTGTTTTTTTTACTCGCGGGTGGTCCGGTAACAACGCAGCATTGCGTCGTTTCCGGCGGCAAATTGGCAGTGGCTTCGGGAGGGGGCACGCCACAGTTTTGGACATTATATGCATATACATCCGTAGGAAATTTCATTGTGAATACATTGATACCAAAATGAAAGACCTAGGACCAGAATTGAGGTAACAAAGTTGAAAAGAGTATACCCATTTTATTGCTATTTATTAGTGCTCACTGCGGTAACGCACCGTCATGTTCTCTGTTGCTGCGGGTGGGACCCCGGAGTTTTGGACTTTATATTTGCATATACTCCTGTAGGGGATTCTATTGCGAACACAATGATACCAAAATGAAAGATCTAGGACGAGAATTGAGAAGTCTAAAGGGAAGAGAGAGTACATATTTTATTGCTCTTGCGCACTCTCGGGTAACACGCTCTCACTTTCTCACCAGGCTTTTGGGTTTTATATGCATTTAGTCCTGTAGAGAATTCTATTGTGAACTCATTGATACCAAATTGAAAAACCTAGGACGAGAATTGAGATGACAAAGTTGAAGAGGGTATACACATTTCGGTATGACCGCACGCTCTATTGTAATGAGAGGCGCCTTGGGGTGGTGCAGCGCTCTCTTTCTGGTAACTTTCATCTTGTCGGCGGTGGAGCGCACTGCTGTTTTTGACATTATATGTATATATTCCTGTTGGGAATTCTATTCCGAACACATTGATACCAAAATGAAAGACCTAGGACGAGAATTGAGGTGACCAAAGTGAAAGGAGTGTACACATTTTATCGGTCTTGCGCGCTCCCGGGTAACATGCTCTCACTTTCTCAGTTTGTTGCAGATGGTACGCTGGGCATTTGGACTTTATATGTCTTATGGCTTAAGTCCTGTAGAGAATTCTATCACGAACACAATGATACCAAATTGAAAAACCTAGGACGAGAATTGAGGTAACAAAGTTGAAAAGATTATACACTTGACAGAATTACCGCGTGCTCCCACGGAATGCCCAAACCCACCCTGGGCATGTGCGCCCAGACCATCAAAGTGTTAACTAATGCCATGTATTCTCCAATACCTGTATTATCATTGCAAAGTGGGCAACTCTGCATTTAAAACAACCTATATAAAAATTTAATGAAATCTATAACTATTAAAGCTTGTTTTCCTACACTTGCATATCACTTGTCATTCAACACATTTAAAGAAGACACTGCTCAACATAACAGGCCTATTACACTTGATTAATCTTTGTATGTGCTTCGTCCCCCCCCCCCCCCCCATTTATCCCCTATGTATTCCCCTTGTCTTTTCCTTTATTGTACTTGTTTATCACCTGACCCCGTACTGGTATAAATTAACGAGTTCTGTAATTTCTTTTCACTTGAGAATGAACCATGGAGGTTCGAAACGTTGTACGATTTTATAATTACAGTACAACCTCGATTCAACGTACTATATGGGACCAACCCCAGTTCGTTGGAGCGTTGGATTCGTTGCAAGAGGTGACCTTCACGAGGCATTTGTGTCGGTGTCTTTTTTTCTTGTACACAATAAAAATGCATTATCATATTACATATTGTACCTATATATTACTTCTCTACTAAAAAATACTGTAATTCATAAATTTACCTTATTGTTGAAGTTATGTCCATCTTGAAGTCTCATGGAGTTGTGAATGCTGTACAGTAAATAAGTACTGTAGTGTATTATACTGTTAGCACTGTGTTGATTAACCCTTAACCCTTCAATTGCGCATCGCATCATATGATGCTTTGACCGACTTGCAGTAAATTGCGCATCACATCGTGTGATGCTTTGGAGTACTACGCAAGATTTAAACGGCCCGCGGATACACGGGCTTCACCACACCTTCATCAGGGCTCTTGTAAACAAACGGCATTTTAAAAAAAAATCGTGGGCCAAACTCCCGGATGTTAGGGGCTTCAGTATTGAGTCAGCTACCAAGCCTGACGCACGCAGCATGAGCTAACAGCACTGCTGTTCAGCTTGTGACCACAGCATCGCCTAAAAATGCCATAATATACTTGTTCATGCTATTATGTATCGATGATATTATTACAGAAGACCCCTGACTGTGATAAAACTGACCAGGGTTCTGATAATAGCAGGATTGTGGTGATATTTGGCGCTGTGCGCCATGGAGGGAGGAGCAATGCTGTGGGAGGGAGGATGGTGGCTTTGTCTTTCGAGTGTGTGTGGCCACCTTTTATTGACTGCACTCACCATACCAGCTTAGTGGTTCGCTATGGTGAACACAAATGTAGATACTTATATATAACGTGTGTATAGTGTGAGATAACAGCGAGAGTAGGAGGTTGGGAGCCGCCATTTTGGTGAGGGAGGAGAGTCGTCTGCAGGACTTATCATGTTGTTTACTGATGACCACGATGGTCTTTGGGCACCATACCAGTTTACTTGTACAAGTATGGTGAATAAAACAGGTAGATATTTATATATAATGTGTGTATATAGCATAATAACACCACAAACAGTATTGTTGGAGGAGAAATATTAGTGCGTCTGGCCTTGAGGGCGGCCGCCACCAGCTGACTGTGTGAGGTCCTACGTCTTTGTGCCTTTACTCACCATACAAGCTTAGATGTTTTGTTCACCATAACTGTACATGTAAATACTTATATATAACGTCTGTATATAAAAGCAAAAACAGTATGGTGGGTGGAGAATGGTAGCAAGTCAGGTGAGGTGAGGTGAGGGAGGGAGTGGCAGCCAGTCACTGCCTGCCACTGCCACTCAGCATACCAACTTAGTGGTTCGTCATGGCGAACAAAACATGCAGATACTTATATATAACCTGTGTATATAGTGTATTAACCGACAAAGTATTTGTTCACTGTTTGATGAACATAATTGAATCAACAATATGCCCACCATATTTTTGAGTACAGCGATGATTCACTCATTTTATTATATAAATATATCACACTACACACTATTGAATAATATTACAGCAAAAAAACTACAAAAAATCAATCAGAGACATTGAAATAATTAGGTAATTATCTCTTTGTGGAAACTCTGGCCTGACAGCTGGCGATCAACAGACCGCCTGGGACGCACGCTGAGTCAGCGCCTGATTTTTGCCAGAATTCCCCGCCCTATAGTGGGCAATATATGCCACTTACGATTTTTTTATTATTTTTCCCATGATGAGTGAACACAAATTAACAGGTTAGGAAGAAAAATAATATTTTTTTTTTTTGGTATGCGCCTGTGGGTGTCAAATGGTATATAGCTATGCGCCATTTAAGGGTTAAAGTGCGCATCACGTCATATGACATGTTGGACGTTGTTCCAGTCAACTGCGCATCACATCATATGACGTATTGGAGTATTAAGCAAGATTTAAACGGCCCGCGGATACACGGGGTTCACCACACCTTCATCAGGGCTCTTGTAAACAGACGCCATTTAAAAAAAAATCGTGGGCCAAACTCCTGGGTATTAGGGGCCTCAGTATTGAGTGAGCTACCAAGCCTGACGCACGCAGCATGAGCTAACACCACTGCTGTTCAGCTTGTGACCACAGCATCGCCTAAAAATGCCATAATATACTTGTTCATACAATAAAATAGCGATGATATTATTACAGAAGACCCTTGACTGTGATCAAACTGACCAGGGTTCTGATAATAGCAGGATTGGGGTGATATTTAGCGCTGTGCACCATGGAGGGAGGAGAAATGCTGTGGGAGGGAGGGAGGTGGCAATGTCTTCTGACTGTGTGTGGGCACCTTTTATTGACTGCACTCACCATACCAGCTTAGTGGTTCGCTATGGTGAACACAAATGTACAGTAGATACTTATATATAACGTGTGTATAGAGGGTATAAACAGCAAGAGAAGGTTTGGAGCCGCCATTTTGGTGAGGGCGGTGTCATCGTCTGCACGACGCTACTGTGCAGACGATGGTGTTGTTTACTGGTTACCACGATGGTCTTTGGGCACCATACCAGTTTACTTGTACAAGTATGGTGAATAAAAAAGGTAGATAGATATTTATATATAATGTGTATATATAGCATAATAACACCACAAACAGTATTGTTGGAGGAGAAATATTAGTGTGTCTGGCCTTGAGGGCGGCAGCCATCAGCTGACTGTGTGAGGTCCTACGTCTTTGTGCCTTTACTCACCATACAAGCTTAGATGTACAGTTATGGTGAACAAAACATGTAAATACTTATATATATCGTCTGTATATGTAAAAGCAAAAACAGTATGGTGGGTGGAGAATTGTGGCAAGTCAGGTGAGGTGAGGGAGGGAGGGAGTGGCAACTGTGCCTGTCACTGCCACTCAGCATACCAACTTAGTGGCTCGTTATGGTGAACACGAATGTAGATACTTATATATAGCGTCTGTATATAGTGAATAAAAGCAAAAACAGTATTGTGGGAGGAGAATGTGGGTGAGTCAGGTGACTTGAGGGAGGGCGTGAGTGGCTGGCTGGTACAAGGCGGTCACTCCTCGTTACTTTTTGACTCATAATAGCTACTTAGTGGTCCGTTATGGAGAACAAAACATGCAGATACTTATATATAACCTGTGTATATAGTGTAATAACCGACAAAGTATTGGTTCACTGTTTGATGAACATAATTGAATCAACAATATGCACACCATATTTTTGAGTACAGCGATGATTCACTCATTTTATTACATAAATATATCAAACTACACACTATTGAATAATATTACAGCAAAAAACCTATGAAAAATCAATCAGAGACATTGAAATAATTAGGTAATTATCTCTATGTGGCAACTCCAGCCTGACAGCTGGCGAGCAACAGACTGTCCGGGACACACGCTGAGTCAGCGCCTGATTTTTGCCAGACTTCCCTGCCCTATAGCGGGCAATATATGCCACTTACAATTTTATTATTATTTTTCCCATGACCAGTGAACACAAATTAACAGGTTAGGAAGTAAAAATATATTTTTTTTTTTCAAAATTACATGCACCTGTGGGGAACAAAGGATATTATACCCCTAGCATGTTAAGGGTTAAAAGTAGTTCTGCTGTATGTTGAGTACTACAATACAGTTTATGAAAACTATTGTACACTAAAATTACTGCAACTTTAATTTTAACACTATGCACACACTTAAATTTAACACTTGTTCTATATATTCACGCCACACACGATGTTCTTAGATGTTTGCATCAGCTTTGCTGGTGCTTGCTGCTGCTGCTATGGCTTCAGCTGCTGCTGAGCTGGTGCTGGCTGCTGTTGTACCAGTGCTGGATACAGCTGTGCTCGTGCTGGGTACGGCTGTTCTCGTGCTGGGTACAGCTGTGCTCGTGCTGGGTACAGCTGTTCTCGTGCTGGGTACAGCTGTGCTCGTGCTGGGTACAGCTGTGCTCGTGCTGGGTACGGCTGTGCTCGTGCTGGGTACGGCTGTTCTCGTGCTGGGTACGGCTGTTCTCGTGCTGGGTACGGCTGTTCTCGTGCTGGGTACGGCTGTTCTCGTGCTGGGTACGGCTGTTCTCGTGCTGGGTACGGCTGTTCTCGTGCTGGGTACAGCTGTTCTCGTGCTGGGTACAGCTGTTCTCGTGCTGGGTACAGCTGTTGTACCAGTGCTGGTTACAACTGTGCTCGTGCTGGGTACGGCTGTTCTCGTGCTGGGTACAGCTGTTCTCGTGCTGGGTACAGCTGTTCTCGTGCTGGGTACAGCTGTTGTACCAGTGCTGGTTACAACTGTGCTCGTGCTGGGTACGGCTGTTCTCGTGCTGGGTACGGCTGTTCTCGTGCTGGGTATGGCTGTTTTCGTGCTGGGTACGGCTGTTGTACCAGTGCTGGGTAGAGCTGTGCTCGTGCTGGGTACAACTGTGCTCTTGCTGGGTACGGCTGTGCTTGTGCTGGGTACGGCTGTTGTACCAGTGCTGGGTACAACTGTGCTCGTGCTGGGTACGGCTGTTCTTGTGCTGGGTACGGCTGTTGTACCAGTGCTGGGTACAACTGTGCTTGTGCTGGGTACGGCTGTTCTCGTGCTGGGTACGGCTGTTCTCGTGCTGGGTACGGCTGTTCTCTTGCTGGGTACGGCTGTTCTCTTGCTGGGTACGGCTGTTCTCTTGCTGGGTACGGTTGTTCTCGTGCTGGGTACGGCTGTTCTCGTGCTGGGTACGGCTGTTCTCGTGCTGGGTACGGCTGTTCTCGTGCTGGGTACGGCTGTTCTCGTGCTGGGTACGGCTGTTCTCGTGCTGGGTACGGCTGTTCTCGTGCTGGGTACGGCTGTTCTCGTGCTGGGTACGGCTGTTCTCGTGCTGGGTACGGCTGTTCTCGTGCTGGGTACGGCTGTTCTCGTGCTGCGTACGGCTGTTCTCGTGCTGGGTACGGCTGTTCTCGTGCTGGGTACGGCTGTTCTCGTGCTGGGTACGGCTGTTCTCGTGCTGGGTACGGCTGTTCTCGTGCTGGGTACGGCTGTTCTCGTGCTGGGTACGGCTGTTCTCGTGCTGGGTACGGCTGTTCTCGTGCTGGGTACGGCTGTTCTCGTGCTGGTTGATTTTCTGCTACTAGTTCTTACAAAATATTGCTTTATTTTTGGCATTAATAAAGCACTATTAGTAAGCCCCTGAGGCATTTGGTTTTATAACCAAAGAGCTGTAGTAAAAAAATGGTCAATTCCACAATTATTCTTCCACCGGCAGATAAATACTGTACGTCAATCGCAGACGAAGCTAAGGGCACTGAGTGCATCCTGTACGAATGCAGACTAAGTCTATATGTACACCCTTCAATAGGCTTGTGTTTAACCCTTAAATGGCGCATAGCTATATACCATTTGACACCCACAAGCGCACACACAAAAAAAATCTTTTTCTTCCTAATCTGTTAATTTGTGTTCACTTATCATGGGAAAAATTTAAAAAAAAAATGTAAGTGGCATATTTTGCCCGCTATAGGGTGGGGAAGTCTGACAAACAACAGCCGCTGACTCAGTGTGCGTCCCAGGCGAGCCAGCTGTCAGGCCGGAGTTGCCACAGAGATAATTACCTAATTACTGTAACCCTGCGATTATCCGGGATTCAAACATCCGGAAAACGCCCTTATACGGCCAAAATCGTGACCGGATAAAGTTATCACAATATCCGGCCAAAATAGCCACAGGGACCGGATTAAAGCTGGTTTAGTCGGATAAAATGTTGGGGCTCGGTTAATTTTCTGCAGAAATTACACTATCCGGTCAGTCGCCCGGATAATCATGACTTTGTCCGTATATGAAAACATGAGGCGGGCCATACGGTATTAATCCTGTCTGCCCGTGACTCGAGGCGCATGGTGTAGGAGGGGGTGGGGAGGGTGGGTGGTGTCGGGAGAGAGGGGAGCGTTGAGAGGGACCACCTGGGGGGATAAGGGGGGGAGGGGGAGCGGCCTATACACTACAGTACAGTAATTACTATCAATTTTAGAACAATTCATCATAGCCAAATCAAAAGAAATACTAGTAATTATGTAATAAAAAATTTATTACAAGTTTCCTAAAAACAATTTGCACAGGCTGAAGTTTCCTTCAAAAATATTTTTTTTTTCCTCCTGGCGGCCTACGTAACGTGCCTCCTCCCTGCCCCGACTGGACCCGTCCAGGCCTGGTCAAGCCATGTGCTCTCTAACCTCGTGTTACACCACAGTGCCGCGCCATTAGTGAAATATTTTTTTAAATAACTCTTATTTTCATAGTAACTTTGAACATTTTTGGCCAAGACTGTGTCTGGTAGCAGCATGAATCGTTCTGGAGGTGGTAAGAGGAAGAAGGTTGTCCTAACACTTAAGGACAAGCTACGTGTTATACAACTTTGTGAACATGGCCGGTCGACCTCAAGTGTTGCCAAGGAATATAATATAGGCACTAGTACTGTTTCTGATATAAGGAAACAAAAAGAGAAACTTATGCAATTCATTTCAACCTGTGAAAGTGAAGGTGCAAGCACAAGCAGAGGCTGTGGTAGAAAAACTATGAAAACTTCGACGCATGTGCAGTTGGATGAGGCTGTGTACAAGTGGTTTGCTCAGCACCGCACAGCTGGCGTGACAATTCGCGGCCCAGAAATACAAAATGCTGCAAGCAGGTTTGCTGCAAGCCTTGGAATAAAGAATTTCGAAGCGAGTGAAGGGTGGGTTGCAAGGTTCAAGGGTCACAATTTCCTCTTCACAATATTGTGAAGAGGAAAATTGTCGGTGAAAAATTGAGTGCAGATGAAAGCAGTGTAGAACCATTTAAACATAAATTACGAGAATATATTGTGGCAAATAGTATATATTCGTATCAAATTTATAATGCAGATGAAACTGGGTTGTATTGGAGGAGTTTACCAGAAAAAACTCTAGCAATGAGGAGTGAGGGTTGTGTGCCAGGACATAAGGTCAACAAGGACAGGCTCTCAGCCATGATGTGTGCGAATACCGACGGCACAGACAGAATCACGTGTGCAATTGTTGGCAAATCTAAGAAACCAAGAGCCTTGCAACATTGCATGGACAGACTGCCAGTAAAATATTATAACTCAAAAAATACATGGTTTACACAGGAGATCTTTCTTTCCTGGTTTCATGACGTGTTCTGCAAGGAAGTTCGTGCCTATCAAATTAAGAAACTCAAAATAAGGCCAAGCGAAGTTCGGGCTTTACTGTTGCTTGATAATGCGCCTGCCCACCCTAGAATTGACACGTTAACCTCACATGATGGCAAGATAATGTGTATGAGTTTCCTCCTAACACAACCTCTCATTCAGCCTATGGATCAGGGAGTTATCTGTGCTACGAAGAGGTTGTAGACCAAAAAAATGCTAAACGAAGTTTTGGTGGTTTTGCCTCTTCCGGAAGATATTGAACTCGGTGTGGATAACAGGGCTAAAAAAAAATTTCAGAATTTGAAGAACTATACAATCAAGGAAGCCATCTATAACTGGGCCAAGGTGTGGAGTGAATTAAAGGAATCGACTTTGAAAAATTCCTGGAAAAAACTCCTCACGTCTACGGTCAGAAATGAGGAGGATAAAGAAATGGATTTTGAAGGATTTACAGATGAAATCCATGGAATGTTTAGAAATGCCGGCGAAAACTTAGAAAGACAGGATGTGGTTGATTGGCTTGAACAAGATGTCAATGATCCAGGATATGGTGTGATGAGTGAAGACGAGATTCTACAGTCTGTTACTGGTGAGGTCGACGAAGAGGATGAAGAAGGCAGTGAAGAACCAACACCAATGACCACGAAATACAGTGTACTCATGACGTATGTTGACGGATTAATAAATTTTTCATCTAATTGTGCTCATCCAGAGGTTGGAAACGTGAGGCGGCACGCACATCCCAAGCGCCTTCAACAAGTAAGGCGGCACACGCAACCCAAGCGCCTTCAACAAGTAAGGCGGCACATGCAACCCAAGCGCCTTCAACAAGTGAGGCGGCACACACAACCCAAGTGCCTTCAACAAGTGAGGCTTCCTCAGCAGACAGTGAGAACTAACTTTGCCTAATGAACTGTACAATAATTTTAAGTGTTAATTTTAGTGTTGTGTTACTATAAGTTACGTAAATTGTCAAGAATTTTTAACTTCGAGATGTGTCATCAATCAAGAAGACGAACAACAAAAAGGTAAGTTGAGGTTTCTAGTTGAATATTTAATAATTATATGTGGCATGTCAATTCAAGTTATGTTGTTTGTAGTATAAAAATAGTTGGAAATGGTTAATTTTGGACTCGTAGGTGAAAAATTACCATTATCCGAAAAATGTGCTAATCCGGCTGGGGGTCCTTCCCATATAGTCCGGATGATTGAGTGGAGACAGTTATTTCAATGTCCCTGATTGATTTTTCATAGTTTTTTGCTGTAATATTATTCAATAGTGTGTAGTTTGATATATTTATATAATAAAATGAGTGAATCATCGCTGTACTCAAAAATATGGTGTGCATATTGTTGATTCAATTATGTTCATCAAACAGTGAACCAATACTTTGTCGGTTATTACACTATATACACAGGTTATATTTAAGTATCTGCATGTTTTGTTCTCCATAACGGACCACTAAGTAGCTATTATGAGTCAAAAAGTAACGAGGAGTGACCGCCTTGTACCAGCCAGCCACTCACGCCCTCCCTCAAGTCATCTGACTCACCCACATTCTCCTCCCACCATACTGTTTTTGCTTTTATTCACTATATACAGACGTTATATATAAGTATCTACATTCGTGTTCACCATAACGAGCCACTAAGTTGGCATGCTGAGTGGCAGTGGCAGTAGCAGCCCGCCACTGGTTGCTACTTCCTCCCTCCATCAAGTCACCTGAATCACCCACATTCTCCTCCCACAATACTGTTTTTGCTTTTATTCACTATATACAGATGCTATATGTAAGTACAGTATCTACATTCGTGTTTAACATAACGAATCACTAAGTTGGTATGCTGAGTGGCAGTCAGTGGCAGCCAGCCACTGGCTGCCACTCCCTCCCTCCCTCACCTGGCTCGCCACTATTCTCCACCCACCATACTGTTTTTGCTTTTATATACAGACGTTATATATAAGTATTTACATGTTTTGTTCACCATAACTGTACATCTAAGCTTGTATGGTGAGTAAAGGCACAAAGACGTAGGACCTCACACAGTCAGCTGGCTGCCGCCCTCAAGGCCAGACGCACTAATATTTCTCCTCCAACAATACTGTTTGTGGTGTTATTACGCTATATACACACATTATATATAAATATCTACCTGTTTTATTCACCATACTTGTACAAGTAAACTGGTATGGTGCCCAAAGACCATCGTGTTCACCAGTAAACAACATGGTAAGCCATGCAGACGACGCCACCGCCCTCACCAAAATGGCGGTTCCCAACCTACTCCTCTTGCTGTTTATGCCCTCTATACACACTTTATATATAAGTATCTACATTTGTGTTCACCATAGCGAACCACTAAGCTGGTATGGTGAGTGCAGTCAATAAAAGGTGGCCACACACAGTCAGAAGAAAATGCCACTACCCTCCCCTCCCACAGCATTACTCCTCCCTCCATGGAGCACAGCGCTAAATATCACTACAATCCTGCTATTATCAGAACCCTGGTCAGTTGTATCACAGTCAGGGGTCTTCTGTAATAATATCATCGCAACATAATAGCATGAACAAGTATATTATGGCATTTTTAAGCGATGCTGTGGTCACAAGCTGAACAGCAGTGCTGTGAGCTCATGCTGAGTGCGTCAGGCTTGGTAGCTCACTCAATACCGAGGCCCCTCACACCCGGGAATTTGGCCCACGATTTTTAAAAAAAATGGCGTCTGTTTACATGAGCCCTGATGAAGGTGTGGTGAACCCCGTGTATCCGCGGGCCGTTTAAATCTTGCGTAGTACTACAAAGCATCATATGATGCGATGCGCAATTTACTGCAAGTCGGTCAAAGCATCATATGATGCGATGCGCAATTTAAGGGTTAAGCCAGATCCAGTAACATAAATTTCTCTTAAATATTCGATTTACATCAAATTATATATTTTTGGGTTATATATTTAGTTTAGCAACATTATTACAGTAATAAGAGCTATAAAAAATACTTACTTTGGAACTGATTTATTAATTTGATTATTTCAAAGCCGTAGATCACTGAACTGTGGCAACAAAATTGAACAAAACAAGCATGTTGTTGTGTGGACACAGATTAGACCCCTCCACTCACGCTGGAGTTGAGTTGCCAATAACGTGAATAATTTCTCAAATAGCAGATATCTATCATATTACAGTATATTTTTGGTTTTATTTAGTTTAGTTTAATTAGGATAATAAAGAGTTATTAATTAACACTTTCGCGCTCTCCACGAAGGTCAGGGAAACAACCGTAAGTGTTCGCGGCGTTTTGCCGCGTAAGCGTAAAAACAAAAATGTGTATACTCTTTTTACTCTCATGACCTTAGTTCTCGAGCTACGTATTTCATTTTGGTACCAACGTGTTCACAATAAAATTCTCTAGAAGAACATCAGTAAAAAAAGTCACGAAACGTATAGGGATACCAGCACCAAATAAATAACTACGAAGATGACTCGCCATGAGCGCCCAACAGCAACAACATGTTTTTACTCTTGGGATTGTTATCACCTCCACACTTGTCCTACAGCGTTAATTTTGGTATCAATGGACTCGCAATGAAATTCCCAACACGGTGATATGAATATAAGCGTAGAATAATGATTGCGGCCCGCCTGCAAGAGTGTGGGAAGTGGTGAAATTGTTACCCGGTATCGGTGACGGGACGACGCACGGCGCTTTGAAAGTTTATACTTATTTCACTCTCATGACATTAATTTTCTATGTACGTCATTCATTTTTGTGTCAATGTGTTCGCAATAGAATGTTCTATGAGCCCATAGGTAAAAAAGATCAACAAAGCGTAAGATAGAATAGCGCCAAATATAAAACAACGCTGGAACATATCAGTGAGCATCAAACACACACGAAATGTTTTTACTTTTGTTATGTTTGTCAAGTTTATACTTGTTGCACACAGTTATTTTTGGTTGTACATTGATCGGAATAAAATTCCCTAAACAGACATATGCATATAATGCATGATATGGGGGGAAGCATTACCAGTATAAACGGCTAAAGTCACCCACCTGCAACCCGTTAGGGACATAATACCATTTGATCGAAGTGGTCCACACCTTTCATGAACTTATTGTACCATGCAGCCTAGTAGTGAGAAAGAGAGCCTCATGGCGCGCAGTATGAAACAAACTTAAAGTAAATCGGATAAAAATTGAATTTTATACAAATATTTTAAAAGAGGACATAACTTTATGTCCACTATGCGGTAGCGTTAGGCGAAACAGGACGCAGCGGTGAGTCCGGTTAGCGCGAAAGTGTTAACACACCAGTTTTAGAAATGATTTATTAATGTGAAATGTTCAAAGTCATGGGTCACTGAACTATGACAACACAGACGAAAGTGAGTGAAACCTCACTTTACAGTGAGGTTTACTGTACAGTATTCCCTTATCTGTCCACCCTCCCTCGTCTTGTTTCATCACAGAAAATGTATATAAGAAGATTTCAACATATTAGCTAGCTATTCACGCTTCAGCCTTTAAATTAATTTACAAAGATACGTGTGCCACAAATCGGTGAACGAAAATCATTGAAACTCAGTCGTTCACTTGTGTGGACAACTCTGGCTGGTGTTTGGTTAATATGCGTCACTTCTTGTGGACCATTCTGGCTGGTGTTTGGTTCATATGATTCACCTGTTGTGTGGTCCACTTGTGTGATCCAACTTGTCATATGAAGGAATTATTAATTGTAATCTGTGATGGTAGGGTAAAGTTTTCCACCACTCTGTGAACTCCGTACCAAGATCGTAAGCTTGTGGACCACTTGAGTGGTCCACTTGTGTGATCGAACTTGTCATATGAAGGAATTAATAATTGTAATCTATGATACAATGTGAAAGTTTTCTACCAGTCTGGAAACTCTGTCTGGACGTCGTAAGCAAATCCGAACATCATCCGCTTCGGTGAACCATTGTTCGTCGAACCGGGTGAGTAAATCCGGCCTGAAAAGTGTGCGAACTAGCCGGAGAATCGTTGAATCGGGGTACGTTGAATCGAGGTTGTACTGTAGTGTAATATATTCTTCAGTTATTCAATTCTTTTCTTCACCCAAAACAATATGACTTTTGGTGAACTCGTCTTCCAGCTGAACCCTGATGCAAGAGCATTAGTAAGAGGGATAGAAGCCCTAAACCAGAAAATAGTAAATACGGAATATGCTGTCATATTCAATGAGATATGCATTAAAGTAATTACTGTACCTCTTAGTGCAATACAACTGGCAATTGTACATTATTAAAGTCTTCATTAAAACTGAATTTACCTCATGTGAATCACTGCGAAGTTCTAGAGGCTGCTTGAGTAAATGAAGCGAGTGCGGAGAGTTTGGAGAGTGCGGTGACTGAGGGGAGGCAGGACAATGAGGTGACTGGGGAGATGAGGGTGAGGAGCAAGATTGACTCTCTCTGCTGCCACTTGCTCTATTGCTACTGCTAGTACAACTGCTGCTACTTCTGCTGTTACTGCTGCTGCTACTACTGCAGCTGGCCACTCCACTGTTGTCAAGTGAGGTATTCCTTGCTTTCTGACTCTTAACATTATCCAGGCTTAAACCTCCCCCTCCGTCATCCACTAGGCACATCTGCTTGCGTAATGTTTCAAGGAGAAGTGTAACAAACTCTTGACAGTCATGCTGAAAAACATCACATTAATGTAGTAATTGTTCAAAGAATGACAGATTCATCAAGTGTATTATAGTATTGATATCCTACAATTTCTTCTGTTTCCTTTATTGCTACTGCTATTACAACACACATTTTGAAAAGGTGACACCCCTAGTGTCAACAACTGCATCAGAGGAGCTCCAGCATATTTCAACAATCCTAAGTATTGTAGTACAGGTTGATAATAGTGAGTGGTGACCCAGGGAACACAAATGTATGGTGCTTTTGAAAAATAGGCAAGATAACACGAATGTGCTAAGGGAAGTGAGAAAATTGCACGAGAAAAAGTTGCCTTAGTGTTTCCAGTGCAGAGAAGAACATTAAAGATGGCCACCAGCAAGAGGAAAACAAACCAGAACTTGGTTTTGAGGGATTAAATGAAGAAAGCATTGACATAAGCAGTCTACATAACAAGTTGACAAAATTAGATACTATAGTGAACTCTAATGTAGAAATACTCAGTAAATTGAAAGTAATGACCATTTGTGTAGCAAAGTTTTATGTCTTGAGGGTTTAGTGAAAGACTTGTGCAAGGACAAGAATCAATTGGAAACAAATTACAAAGCCATGGAAGAGGAAAATAAACTCTTAAAAATAGCTTTTGAAGAAGTTAAAGTAAATTTAAACATAAATGACTACAATAGGTTAGGTAAGGAAATTCAACAGGAGAAACAGCTTTTGTCAGTACAGATGAAGGAAGTTACTCAGGGAATAGAACAGTGCAAGGAGGATACACAACTCACCTATGCACAAGTGGCCAAGGAGAAGGAAAAAATAGAAGAAGCAGTAAAGGAAGTCAAACACTGCAGCAACCGAGATAAAGCAAACATTAGGCTGGAAGTGAGAAAGGAATTGGCATCTAACCCGAAGTTGATGCAAAACACAGTTGATCGGAGTAAGTACCTGATAATTTTTGGTTGCAAAGAAAAGGAGATAACATCTAGGTCAGAAAGAGCTGTAGAAGAAGCGAAAGTAGTAGATAAAATTGTTGGCCTCGTGGAAGGTCTTACTACCATAGAGAATGTGTGTGACTACAGGAGAATAGGCAGGTACGTAAAAGGGAAAGATCGACCTTTGAGGATCACCCTAAACGGTGCCAAACAGATGGAAGAAGTACTAAGGAATGCTAGAAAATTACAAAGTGATGAGGATGGGAAAGTGCAGTCATTAGGACGAGATCTTTCAAGAGAAGACAGAGGAGCTGAAACTAAACATCGTAGAGGCAAAACGTCTAAATAAGAGCAGAAACGAAGAAGAAATCAATTCTTCTTATCTACAAAGTGATAGGGGTAGGCAGACCTGTAAAATGGTACAAAAAGGCAAACCAACAAATTGCTAGAGAGGGAGGTAGTGAAGACTAAGGAGAGGGGGAACATGTTCCTGAAAATAGAATATACCAATGTAGATGGAGTGAGATCGAAGATACTGATTTGATAAAGATTTTCTCTCTACGGTCCGATACATCTAACACTTTTGACTTTCTTCTCCTCAACATCAACGCATCTCCCTATGTCTGTCCTGGAGCAGTTATCGGGAGGGTAAACCCTTCATGCAAACTGCACCTATTCTCAAGAAGAAGATACTGGAGTTACGTGATGTAATACAGCTACAGACACCAGACATTGTTGTACTCACGGAGACAAAACTTGATGTTATTTTAAATAAGGTCGTATTCCCAAGGGGCTACTCAATTTGGAAATGGGACAGAAAAATTATAATGATTGATAATGAATTGATTGATAATAAAATTACAACGATAACGAAATAATGATTGCCAATCCACGAGAAGTTGACATAATAGCACTAGAGATCTGCCATGAGGATGATAAACTAAAGATTATAAATGCATATAGTCCACCACCAAGCAACACAAGGACAAAGGAGGAGCGAGAGAGTAGAGGAGAGGGTCTTATAACAATAAAGAGAGAGATTATAGCGAGAGCGGATAAAGATAGATCATGATTGTTGATAGTCGGCAACGTCAAATTGAAATCCATAGACTGGGATGCATATGAAGCTAGAACAGAGGATTTTTGGACCTGTAGATTTGTAGACTTCATTCTGGAAACATTCTTGTATCAACATGTTAAACAAGCTACGAGGATGAGGGAAGGGGACGTTCCCTCCATGCTAGATTTGATATTTACCAGGAAGGAGGAAGAGATATTTGACATTCAGTACCTTCCTCCCTTGGGTTAAAGTGAACATGCCTTTTTTGGGAATCAAGCATGCAATACATTATAATCAGGAAGAAAATAAGGAGGTTGAAGCCGTTGAAAAACCTGATTTCAGGAGAGGACACTAAGGCGACCTTAGAAAATTTTTTAGTGAGTATAACTGGACAGACTTGTTGCTAGGCAAGGAAGTAAATGAGATATGTAAAGTTTTGTGAAATATATGATAAAGGTACAAAACAATTTCTACCAAAGCAGAGATGCAGAACTAGGAAACGGGATTGGTTCGATAGAAATTGCGAGGGGGCCAGAGACCAAAAGACACAAAATGGAATCAATATAGAAAGAGGCCAAACCCCCAAACATACCAGCGATACAAAGATGCGAGAAACAACTATACGTCAGTGAGGAGAAAGATAGAAAGAAATTTTGAAAAAGGGATTGTGGACAAATGTAAAACAGAACCAGGTCTATTCTATAAATTCATAAACAACAAATTGCAGGTAAAGGATAATAGTCAGAGGTGAAAATGGGAAACAGATTCACGGAAAATGAAAAAGAAATGTGTGAAACATTAAACGAAAAGTTCCAAAATGTGTTTGGACAAAATGAAATCTTCTGGGAACCAGACACAATAAGAATTCCAGAGAAGAACAGAGCACATAGAGGTGTATAGAGACGAAGTGGAGACACCCAGCATTCCACTTCAACTGATTTTTCAGGCATCCCTGTGTAAAGGAGTTGTAGCTGATGTGTGGAAAAAGGCTAACATAGTTCCAATCTACAAAAGTGGCAGCAGGGAAGACCCCTTCAATTATAGATCTGTAACATTGACAAGTGTAATAGTCAAAATATTGGAAAAAATAATTAAAACTAAATGGGTAGAACACCTGGAGAAAAAGATATAATATCAGACAGACAGTATGGTTTTCGATATGGAAGATCCTGTGTATCGAATTTACTCAGTTTCTATGATTGAGCCACAGAGATTTTACAGGAAAGAGATGGTTGGGTTGATTGCATCTATCTGGACCTAAAAATGGCTTTCAACAGAGTTCCACATAAGAGGTTGTTCTGGAAACTGGAACATATTGGAGTGGTGACAGGTAAGCTAACATGGATGAAAAATTTCCCGACAGAAAAATGAGGGCCATAATCAGAAGCAATGTATCAGATTGGTGGAATGTCACGATTGGAGTACCACAGGGTTCAGTTCTTGCACCGGTAATGTTCATTGTCATTGCCCTAAGGCAGTTCGTTGTTGACGTCGACCTCGTTCTGGCAGCTCCTGCGACGTTGCTGGAACCATGCGTATTGGCATTTGCCTCTCTATTGGATAATTTCAGCAACGTGGAGAGGGGGGACCTGCTGCATGGGTAACAGCTTCTCCTCCATATCTACCTACCCAGGCTTTGCGCCCTGGAGAGGACACTCCAGCTTCGCCTCACAGCGTCGAACCAACACGGGAAGCGACAGTCTACCGGTTTTAAGTCTTCTGCTCGATTGGCGAAGAGTGTGACGCCAGGGGTTGCTTCCGACGGTGGGAGGGGTCATCGCGCCCCACTGGGCAGCTACCGCCCGCCTCAAGCTGGGCAAACCCCAGCCAATAAGGTGTTGCCTCGCCACGGTCCGTTAACCTCACTGGGTGCGTGGGGTTTAGGGTGAAAACTGACAAGCGGCCCGACAACTTTGCACCAAGCAATACCAAACCAAAGAAGAAAATATCAACTGCCCTAAAGCTGGGCACATGGAACGTCAGGACACTGACACCAGGTTTCTCTGACGACCTGCAAGAAATCAATGACGCCCGAAAAACAGCAATCATCGATAGGGAGCTGAGCAAGCTGCAGATGGATATTGTTGCTCTCCAAGAGACCAGGCTCCCAGGATCAGGATCTGTGAGAGAGAGGACCTTCTCTTTCTTCTGGCAAGGAAAACCTCCAGATGAGACCAGAGAACATGGTGTGGGATTTGCCGTCAGGAATGCACTGCTGGGACACATTATGCCACCGATGGGGGAAACCGAACGAATTCTGTCTCTGCAACTGTACTCCCAAACAGGACCAGTCAATGTAATTAGTGCATATGCACCAACCCTGACTTCTCCAGCAGAGGCAAAGGAAAAATTCTACGATGACCTCAACAGAGTCATAGCGAGAATCCCTGTAAAGGAGCCACTGTTCATCCTCGGCGACTTCAACGCCAGAGTGGGTGCCGAGCACAACATTTGGCCCACTTGCCTGGGTCAATTCGGCATAGGAAGGATGAATGAGAACGGGCAACGTCTGCTAGAACTCTGCTGCCTTCATGGTCTTTGTGTCACCAACACGTTCTTCGGCACAAAGCCTCAACACCGAGTATCTTGGAGACACCCCAGATCCAAGCACTGGCACCAGCTTGACCCGATTCTTACCAGGCGTGCAAGTCTACCCAGCGTCAAGATTACGCGTAGCTACCAGAGTGCTGTCTGTGACACCGACCACTCCCTGGTATGTAGCAGGGTCAAGATGCAACCAAAGAAGATTCATCACTCGAAAAAGGCGGGCAGACCTCGCATCGACACCACCAAGACCCGCAACCAGGACAAGGTGGAAGATTTTGCACACGTGCTCGAGGAAGCTCTTCCTGGCCCAGCTAGGGTCACTGCCTGTAAAAGATGGGAGCACTTCAGAGACGCTGTGTTCAACGCTGCCATTTCCACCTTTGGCAAGAAGACCAGCAGGTCGGCAGACTGGTTCGAGGCTCACTCGGAAGAGATGACACCTGTAATCGAAGAGAAGAGAAACGCCTTGGCAGCCTACAAAGCCTGCCCAAGTCGGCGCAACTTACAGATCCTTCGGGCCGTCCGCTGCAAAGTGCAGCAGAGCGCCAGGCGATGTGCCAACAACTATTGGCTCCAGCTCTGCTCCCAGATACAGACTGCAGCGGATACAGGCAATGTAAGGGGAATGTATGACGGCATCAAGCAGGCCCTTGGCCCAATCCAGAGGAAGACCGCTCCTCTGAAATCTGCCACTGGCGAGGTGATTCAGGACCAGACACTGCAGCTGAAGCGCTGGGTCGAGCACTACTCTGAGCTATACGCCAGGGACAATGTGGTCACCGAAGATGCCCTGAGCGCCATTGAGTGTCTGCCTGTGTTAATGGAGCTCGACAGTGAACCGACCCTGGAAGAACTCAGCGATGCCCTAGACTCCCTTGCTTCTGGTAAAGCTCCTGGCAAAGATGGCATTCCTGCTGAGACCTTGAAGTGTTGCAGAGGTAGCCTGCTCATGGAGCTGCACGAAATTCTCTGCCTCTGCTGGGAAGGAGGAGAGGTGCCACAGGACATGAGGGATGCCAACATCGTCACACTGTATAAGAATAAAGGTGACAGGGGCGACTGCAACAACTACCGTGGAATCTCCCTCCTCAGTATTGTCGGAAAGCTGCTTGCTCGAGTCGCATTGAAGAGGCTCCAAGTACTTGCAGAGAGAGTTTATCCAGAATCACAATGTGGATTCAGAGCTGGCAGGTCCACCATCGACATGGTCTTTTCCCTCAGACAACTGCAGGAGAAATGCAGGGAACAGAAGCAGCCACTCTTTGTAGCCTTCATAGACCTGACGAAGGCCTTCGACCTCGTCAGCAGGGATGGCCTGTTCAAGATCCTCCCCAAGATCGGATGCCCACCCAGGCTCCTCAGCATCATCAGATCTTTCCATGAGAACATGAGGGGCACCGTGGTCTTTGATGGCCTAACATCAGGCGCCTTTGACATCCGAAGTGGAGTAAAGCAGGGCTGCGTACTGGCTCCAACCCTATTCGGGATTTTCTTCGCAGTTATGCTGCGGCACGCCTTCGGATCTGTCACGGAAGGCATTTACCTCCGGACCAGGTCGGATGGGAAGCTCTTTAACCTCGCCAGGCTGAGAGCCAAGACAAAGGTTCGGCTGAGGTGTCTGCGCGACTTCCTCTTTGCCGACGACGCAGCAGTCACTGCCCACTCGGCTGAAGACCTCCAACGGCTCATAACCCGCTTCAGCGAGGCCTCTCAGGCTTTCGGACTCACCATCAGTCTGAAGAAAACACAAGTCATGGGACAAGGAGTGGACTCCCCACCTGACATCGGCATCTCTGATTCCAAACTGGAAGTTGTTCACGACTTCGTGTACCTGGGCTCCACAATCTCTGACTCCCTCTCTCTTGATACGGAGCTAAACAAACGCATCGGTAAGGCATCTACTACCATGTCCAAACTGACAAAGAGAGTGTGGGCCAACAATAGGCTGACTGAGTATACTAAGATTCAGGTTTACAGATCCTGTGTCCTGAGCACTCTCCTTTATGGCAGTGAGTCTTGGACACTCCGCGCCCGTCAGGAAAGACGGCTGAATGCCTACCACATGCGCTGCCTTAGACACATCTTGGACATCACCTGGCAGAACAAGGTGACAAACAACAACGTCTTGGGGAGAGCAAGAATCACCAGCATGTACACAATGCTGAAACAGAGACGAATGCGCTGGCTCGGGCACGTTGTGCGAATGGGCGACGGCAGGATCCCCAAGGATCTCCTGTATGGAGAGCTGAGGCAGGGAAAGCGTCCAGTAGGCAAGCCCCAGCTACGGTACAAAGACGTATGCAAAAGGGACCTGGAAGCCATGGACGTCGATCTTGCTATATGGGAGACACTGGCTGCAGACCGTTCAGCCTGGAGGCAGTCTGTTCAACGAGGTCTCTCCAAGTTCGAGGAGTCACTTGCCAAGGAATCGGAGGCAAAGAGACAGAGAAGGAAAGCCGGTAACCAGGAAGACAGACCAGAATCGGACTTCGTTTGTGCTCGGTGTGGGATGGACTGCCACTCTCGGATTGGCCTCATCAGTCACACCAGACGCTGCACCAGGATTGACAACTAGGGCGCAACTCCATAGTCTCCCGAGACTGAAGGATGCCTACTACTAATGTTCATTGTCTACATAAACGATCTACCAGATGGAATACAGAATTATATGAACATGTTTGCTGATGATGCTAAGATAATAGGGAAGATAAGAAACTTAGATGATTGTCATGCCCTTCAAGAAGACCTGAATAAAATAGGTATATGGAGTACCACTTGGCAAATGGATTTTAATATGAATAAATGCCATATTATTGAATGTGGAATTGGAGAAAAGAGACCCCACACAACCTATAACTTATGTGACAAATCTTTAAAGAATTTTGACAAAGAAAGAGATCTAGGGGTGGTTCTAGATAGAAAACTGTCACCGGAGGACCACACTAAAAACATCATGAGAGGAGCCTATGCTACACTTTCTAACTTCAGAATAGCTTTTAAATACATAGATAGAGAAATACTAAAGAAATTGTTCATGACTTTTGTTAGAACAAAGCTGGAATATGCAACAGTTGTATGGTGCCCATATCTTAAGAAGCACATCAACAAACTGGAAAAGGTGCAACGACATGCCACTCAGTGGCTCCCAGAACTGAAGGACAAGAGTTACATGGAGAGGTTAGAGGCATTAAATATGCAAAAACTAGAAGATAGAAGAAAAGGAGGCAATAAGATCACTACATACAAAATAGTAACAGGAATCGATATAATTGATAGGGAAGAATTCCCGAGAGCCGGAACTTCAAGAACAAGAGGTCGTAGATTTAAACTCACGAAACAAAGCTGCCGGAGAAATATGAGAAAATTCCCTTTTGTAAACAGAGTGGTAGACGGTTGGAACAAGTTAGGGGAGAAGGTGGTGGAGGCCAAAACTGTCAGTAATTTCAAAGTGTTATATGACAAAGAGTGCTGGGAGACGAGACACCATCAGCGTAGCTCTCATTCTGTAACTACACTTAGGTAATTACACTTGGGTAATTACTAGTACTATAACTATTTTCTATTGCTGACTATATTTACTAGGTTTTGAAATATTTCTGCTTCATCTGAGTACAAATGAACACTTTAGTATCCTGTGTTAACTTGTAAGTAATGTCACTCAAAAGAGCTACTTTCTTTGTTTTTATATGATGAATATATATATTAACAAGGAAGGTCTGTTTATATGTTAAACTACCTAGTAAATGTTATAGCTTTAGTGATCTCTCTCATATACAGGTATAGACTCCTTAGACTGTCACTTGTTCAACCCAGCATTACCTACCCACTTGTAATAAAATTACAAAAAAGTTTTGTCCTGAATCAATAGAGAACAGAAAATTTAAGTGATACATCAGCTGAGATTTACATCAATAATTCTTGTCTCTACACCTAGCTTATTAATACAATTTAAATCTCACTTGTCTATAGTCCCGAAAATCTCTCCACTGTTGTCCAAAAGCATCCTTAAAATCAGTTGGCCTCAGCGACGCGTACTTGCCACACCAAATTTTGTGTGTCAGTTGGGAGAACTGGCCAGCTAAGGAGTCCTTTGTGTTTAAATTGTTGTGGTGGTGGCTGAAGAAATACTGAAAAAGAAAAATCCATATCAAACAAAATCCATTACTGTATTACATATTTCAATTGCAGGCAATGAATGATGATATTTTAGGTTGCTGTATCAGGCATATCACATGCAATACAAACAATATTAAGCATATTAAAATGAAAATCTCCCCCTTTGTGCATATATTTTAGAATATGAACAAAGATAGAAGAGACTGAATGTAATGGGTTGCATCGTTCGTTGGTCAACAGGTGGTATGGGTGTATGTGTGGCAGGTTTTGAAGGTGGTGGGTGTTCTACCCCTGCAAGCCCACATATTTATTACAATCTGGCTCATCCGGTACTTTCCACAGGATTTGATCCAATCAGCTCATGTCCATTTGTGTTTTGGCAGCATTTCCTATATTTGGTGGGGAGGTTAAAGAGCTGTGGGCCTTTCATGTTCAAAATTTTCTGATAGTGCCTATGGGACCTCTTTTCTTCACTATAGTTCGTTCTACATTTCCTGCCGTATCTTCTATTCCTGCAAGTTATTCTATTATGCATATCAGAGATATGGCCTTCCAGTACCCTTCATGTGTATATTGTGATATAGTCCCAAATATTTAGGTGTTTTACTAAGTCTATGCATGCTGTATAGGTTCTCTGAATTTTATCCATTACAGAAATCTCTCTTGCTCAGAGGGGGGTAACTGTACACCGAACAGTACTTAGAGCAGGAAAGCACAATTGATTTAACCCTTAAAGTGCGCATCACGTCATATGACGTGCTGGACGTTGTTCCAGTCAACTGCGCATCACGTCATATGATGTGTTGGAGTACTATGCAAGATTTAAACAGCCCGTGGATTCACGGGGTTCACCACACCTTCATCAGGGCTCTTGTAAACAGATGCCATTTAAAAAAAAAATTGTGGGCCAAACTCCCGGGTGTTATTGGCCTCAGTATTGAGTGAGCAACCAAGCCTGACACACGCAGCATGAGCTAACAGCACTGCTGTTCAGCTTGTGACCACAGCATCGCCTAAAAATGCCAAATTATACTTGTTCATGCTATTATGTAGCGATGATATTATTACAGAAGACCCCTGACTGTGATAAAACTGACCAGGGTTCTGATAATAGCAGGATTGTGGCGATATTTAACGCTGTGCGCCATGGAGGGAGGAGTAATGTTGTGGGAGGGAGGGTGGTGGCGATGTCTTCTGACTGTGTGTGGCCACCTTTTATTGACTGCACTCAGCATACCAGCTTAGTGGTTCACTATGGTGAACACAAATGTAGATACTTATATATAACGTGTGTATAGAGGGTATAAACAGCAAGAGAAGGTTTGGAGCCGCCATTTTGGTGAGGGCGGTGGCGTCGTCTGCACGACGCCACCGTGCAGACGACGGTGTTGTTTACTGGTTACCACGATG
This sequence comes from Procambarus clarkii, assembly GCF_040958095.1. Classification (NCBI taxonomy): domain Eukaryota; kingdom Metazoa; phylum Arthropoda; class Malacostraca; order Decapoda; family Cambaridae; genus Procambarus; species Procambarus clarkii. The sequence goes on along the minus strand of NC_091165.1, from coordinate 33,665,336 downwards.
GTCTTTGGGCACCATACCAGTTCATTTGTACAAGTATGGTGAATAAAACAGGTAGATATTTATATATAATGTGTGTATATAGCGTAATAACACCACACAGTATTGTTGGAGGAGAAATATTAGTGCGTCTGGCCTTGAGGGCGGCCGCCGATCAGCTGACTGTGAGATTAGCCACATCTTTGTGTCTTTACTCACCATACAAGCTTAGATGTACAGTTATGGTGAACAAAACATGTAGATACTTATATATAACGTCTGTATATAGTGAATTATAGCAAAAACATTATTGTGGGAGGAGAATGTGGGTGAGTCAGATGACTGGAGGGAGGGCGGGAGTGGCTGGCTGGTAAACGGCGGTCATTCCTCGTTACTTTTTGACTCATAATAGCTACTTAGTGGTTCGTTATAGTGAACAAAACATGCAGATACTTATATATAACCTGTGCTTATAATGTAATAACCGACAAAGTAATTGTTCACTGATTGATGAACATAATTGAATCAATATGCACAATATGCACACCATATTTTTGAGTACAGCAATGATTCACTCATTTTATTATATAAATATATCAAACTACACACTATTGAATAATATTACAGCAAAAAAAGTATGAAAAATCAATCAGAGACATTGAAATAATTAGGTAATTATCTCTTTGTGGCAACTCTGGCCTGACAGCTAGCGAGCAACAGACCGCCTGGGACGCAGGCTGAGTCAGCGCCTATAATTTGCCAGACTTCCCCGCTCTATAGCGGGCAATATATGCCACTTACGATTTTTTTATTATTTTTCCCGTGATCAGTGAACACAAATTAACAGGTTAGAAAGAAAATATATATATTTTTTTTTCAAAATGACATGCGCCTGTGGGGATGATAGGATATTAAACCCTGAGCATGTTAAGGGTTAAGGGGGCATTAGGTTCCAATTTGCCCCAAAAATGCAATAAATGAAAACTTGTTCAATTTCAATCAAACTTTTTTGACAAGTTCTATATGAAAAGTGTTTCATCTGGTCCAAGTTTCAGCATCGTAGCATAAATAGGAAGGGAGAAAAAAAATATTGAAGTAGTTGTGAAAATTATGCCAAAATGGTCAAAATCGATTATCAATCAAAAGTGTCAACTGAAATCATAGCTATGACTCTTTGCTATCACAATAGCATATATTAAACAAATATTATAATTAGTTTAATTGGAAAAAAAATTTAAGAAAAAAAAAAGTTTTTTTTTTTTTTTTTTTTTTTTTAAATATTTTTCTTTCTTTCTTTTTTTTTGGGGGGGGGGGGGCGATTTGCATCAAACTTACACACCTGACTGTACGTAAGCCAATTTTGGAGAAAATTGGTTGATGTCAACCTCAGCCACAGATTTTAGAACCTTAGACTTTATTCATTTCTGTTTTTTTTTTCAATTGACACAAACGTTTACAAAACTGATTCCTTTTTTATTCCATTTACATGAAACTTACACAGTATATGTGGAGGGCATGTCTCTACATTGGGGGGCTTTCATTTTTCTCTAAGTTCATTTATTGATTTTATAATAGCAATAAACATGCCATATTTGCAAAAAAATTTGGGGGAACTTTGAACATTTGTATTAGGAAAACTAAAGATGTTTTGTTAATTCTAAAGCCTCAAATCCTTTATTATATGCTAATGTGTCAGAAAAGTGTCACAGAATAATTATATCTGAAACGTGTGTTCTGAAGTGTGGACTTGAAAATGTGTAAAAAACGTTGAGAAAAAAAAAAAAAAAAAAAACTCCCTTTCTATTTACGCTGCAGTACTGAAACTTGGGACAATTTAAGCACTTTTCATATACAACTAGAAAATTAATATTGGTTGACATTGAACAACTTTCACTATAATAACCAGGCGCCCCCTTAAAAAGTAGGAGTACTTTGTTGTGGTGTAATCCATTGATTTAATGGTTCTCATAATCAGCTCTATCCTTCTCTTGGGTGATGCTACACTTGCTTGATATGATCACTCAACATTAGCATGTCTAGCAATATTTATTTCTACATTGTAGTTTTCCTTATATCAGATCTGATTGTCTTGTACTGTATATTGTTTCCTGAAAATGTTCCTACTTTTTTTCAAAATTTAGGGCAATGGAATGTACACTCCCCGTCCTAGCTATCGAACCTCAATCATTTTTCTATTCCACCTATTCATTTGTGATCCGGCCCCAAGCGGCACCCCCATTCAGGAGAAGCGTATGTAGTTTCACGTCGGGCCACCGAGTTGCCAGTGGCACGACTTTGTTTACCCACAGCGGACAAACCCTTACCCCTCTTTCACTGTCTCATATCCGTGCATATTTTTTCTATCCTGCTTCTAGTGCATCAGGAAATGCAGGAAATATGTTGTTTTGGGCTTCAACAAGCAGACGTCAAAAGAAAACATGTTGTGATGATCTATTATCAAAGCATTCAGTTTATAAATGAAAATGAATCTGGAATGTCTCCTGCGTGGTGGATAAAGGTGCAGAGGAATGTGTCCAAATTTGAGATTGTGCAGGACAGTTCTTTCTCTCCTGAGCAAATTTATAAAGCAGATGAAACAAGTCTGTACTGGTGTAAGTTAACCTAACCAAACATAACCTAACCAAATATAACCTAACCAAACATAACCTAACCAAATATAACCAAACCAAACATAACGAAACAAAACAACAAAATCAAATATAACAGCATCTCGACCCTCAACATCCAGGCCACAACCCTCAACATCCAGGCCTCGACCCTCAACATCCAGGCCACAACCCTCAACATCCAGGCCTCGACCCCTCAACATCCAGGCCTCGACCCCTCAACATCCAGGCCTCGACCCTCAACATCCAGGCCACAACCCTCAACATCCAGGCCACGACCCTCAACATCCAGGCCTCGACCCCTCAACATCCAGGCCTCGACCCCTCAACATCCAGGCCTCGACCCTCGACATCCAGGCCTCGACCCTCAACATCCAGGCCTTGACCCCTCAACATCCAGGCCTCGACCCCTCAACATCCAGGCCACGACCCTCAACATCCAGGCCTCGACCCCTCAACATCCAGGCCACGACCCTCAACATCCAGGCCTCGACCCCTCAACATCCAGGCCTCGACCCCTCAACATCCAGGCCACGACCCTCAACATCCAGGCCTCGACCCCTCAACATCCAGGCCACGACCCTTAACATCCAGGCCTCGACCCCTCAACATCCAGGCCACGACCCTCAACATCCAGAATTCTGTCTGATGATGAATTCTGATAAAGAAAGAGATCTAGGGGTGGTTCTAGATAGAAAACTAACACCTGAGGACCACATAAAGAATATTGTGCGAGGAGCCTATGCCACGCTTTCTAACTTCAGAATTGCTTTTAAATACATGGATGGCGATATACTAAAGAAATTGTTAACGACTTTTGTTAGGCTCAAGTTAGAAAATGCAGCAGTTGTGTGGTGCCCATATCTTAAGAAGCACATCAACAAACTGGAAAAGGTGCAAAGACATGCTACTAAGTGGCTCCCAGAACTGAAGGTCAAGAGCTACGAGGAGAGGTTAGAGGCATTAAATATGCAAAAACTAGAAGATAGAAGAAAAAGAGGTGATATGATCACTACGTACAAAATAGTAACAGGAATTCATAAAATCGATAGGGAAGAATTCCTGAGACCTGGAACTTCAAGAACAAGACGTCATAGATTTAAACTAGCTAAACACAGATGCCGAAGAAATATACAAAATTTCACTTTCGCAAACAAGAGTGGTAGACGCTTGGAACAAGTTAGGTGAGAAGGTGGTGGAGGCCAAGACCGTCAGTAGTTTCAAAGCGTTATATGACAAAGAGTGCTGGGTAGACGGGACACCACGAGCGTAACTCTCATCCTGTAACTACACACACTCACACATAATATGGTCCTCCCATGGGAAAGTGATCACGTCCTGTTAGACATTAAATATGCTTTAAGATATCATCTATTAGAAAATGGGGACAATGAAACAGTTGATAAAGTTGATTTAAGGAGAGGTCACTATGGGAAACTTCGAGAAAATTTGAAGGAGTGTAATTGGACAGACTTGTTGCTAGGCAGGGAAGTAAATGAAATGTATGACAAATTTTACAAAATATACGATGAAGGCACACAAAACATTCATGCCAAAACAGAGATGCAGGGCCAGAGAACAGGATTGGTTCAACAGAAATTGAGAGGGCCAGAGACCAAGAGAGACAAAAATGGAATCAGTATAGGAAGAGGCCAAACCCCCAAACATACCAGTGATACAAAGATGCGAGAAACGACTATACGGCAGTAAGGAGAGAGGCAGAAAGAAATTTTGAAAAGGGGATAGCGGATAAATGTAAAACAGAACCGGGCCTATTCTACAAATTCATAAACAACAAATTGCAGGTAAAGGATAATATCCAGAGGTAGAAAATGGGAAACAGATTCACGGAAAATGAAAATGAAATGTGTAAAACACTAAATGAAAAGTTCCAAAGTGTGTTTGTACAAAATGAAATCTTAAGAGAACCAGATACAATAAGAATTCTAGAGAACAACATAGAGCGTAAATTAATAATTAAAGTCAGTGAGATGTAATTAGTCACTAATTAATGTCATAAGTGAAGTGTAAGGTAATTACCAAAGTGTTGACATTGTTGGTTGTCAAGCAGTGTAAGTGATCAGTTCTGTGTTAATGTAATTCATTGCGGGTTAATTAACTGTCAGTGGGACAGTAATTAGTGCAATTATTCACATATTACTAATTGCCGGGTGTTAGAGTAATTACCTTTGAAAGCCTTGTTTGATTGCCTGACTGTGTGTTGACAGATCTTGATTTAACATAAATTACCTGCTTTTAAATGTCTGTCCAGGAATGTAATTAATGTAATTGTGTTAAACTTGTTGTTTTGGCTGAAATTGATTAGATCAACTGTTGTGTGTTTTACAACAGTACTGTAATGTAACTGATCATCTTGACTGCCGTCCGGAGAGACGAGCTTGAACATAATTAACTTGATGTACAGAAGACTCTGCGACAGGTCTGTCTGCTGTGTATTTGTTGTTGTCATTTTAAATTGTTTTGCCGCAGTCGCTCAGCACTGCTACTTGCGTCTGAGTGGTCACCCACTGTTTCAGTTAGTTCATGTTGAGGAGCCACGAGTGGTCTGAACTGGAGTTCAACTATACTGGCTGACTGTATAGTGTTGCCTGATGTCAACTACGGACTTTAACGTAACGTTAAATTATTGTGCTTTGTATTAGTATTAAGTTTTGTGAATAAATGTTAATTGTTAACAAACAACAAGGGTCTTTCCATCAACACCTTCCAATAACCTTTTCTTCAGTATTGGACTCTGCCACATACTTTAATCTGATTATATGCTTTTCTGGATACTTCTGAACTCTGACCCATTTTACACACACACACACACACACACACACACACACACACACACACACACACACACACACACACACCCCAAAATTAAATTTTGGTGCGAGATCCCATTGAGCTGCCCTTACAACTGCCATCAGCAGTTAGAGGAGCTCCACGACCCAGTGGAGAAAGAGTACCAAGGATCTGGACTCTGGTGACGGCTCTACATCATCTATTTCAGCCTTAAAGTAATACTCTGCACACACAACAGTCAATATGCTGTTAGTGCAGTCCTTTGACTGAGGTCACTTGTATTAGTGCCATTCCCAATAGATATAATCTCACAACACAACTGAGTAAAATGTGGCAAGCTATCTTGTCTTGAGATGATTTTGGGGCTTAGCGTCCTCATGGCCCGGTCCTCGACCAGGCCTCATTTTTTGTTACACACCCCTAGGAAGCAACCCATTGCAACTGTCTAGCAGGTACCTATTTACTGCTAGGTGAACAGGGGCATCAGGATGAAAGAAACTCTGCCCACTTGTTTCCGCCTCCCTGGTGAAGGCGGAGGCTGTGTGTACCGGTGGACTCAGCTGGCGACCTTGTGGGCTATATCTTAAGTGGGAGTGATTTATGTTGGGCAAGTTCGATCGAGGGGACCCAAGTTTCTGTGTCAACAGACACATAGGAAAAGGAAGCCGAGGAGGATTGAGTTGAATTCACTTGCTACAGGTGCAAGGCTGAGTTCAGGAAGGAACCCCACCCCGTAGTGGACTGAGGTGCTTCCCAGGTTGATCAGTGGCACCCAGGACGGGGAAAGCCAAGACCCCGCAACAGCTGTTATCGTATTTGTTGAAGTATTGGATGTTTTACTTGGTGTTAACAGTATTGCGCCCCGGGTGTGTGCTCCACGCATATGCACAAAGTAAGCCTGGCGGTGCGGGCGAGCGCTCAGTGACACTAAATGTGTATACTCGTTTCAGTTTTCTCACCTTAATTCTTGTGCTACGTCGTTTGTTTTGGTATTAATGTGTTCGCAATTAAATTCCCTGCAGATGTATATGCATATATTGTCCAAAAGCTCAGCGTGACTCCCTTAGCAAAGCCTCAAGTTACCCGTGAACGAGAACCAATTATCACACCCGCAACCTAATGTGTAAACTCATTCAGTTTGATAACATAAATGTGGTACATCGCTCGTTTGGTAACAAATTGTTCGCAATATTTATAGCCCGTATTTTAAAACTAGTCCCATAATAATAGAGCAATAACTCTAATTTTAACAAATATTTTAATATTGGACGCTCATCACCACAAAATTATTTATATCTTTCCAGTGTACCGACATAAAATTTTGTGTTATATCTTTAATTTTAATATCAAATTGTTCGCAATATAAAGGCGCGTATTTTAAAACTAGTCCCATAATAATTGCACAATAAACAGAATTTTAAGAAATATTTTAAAATTTTGACCAAAAACGTATTTATAATCTTTCAAGTGTTCTGACATTAAGTTTTGTGTTACATCTTTCATGTTGATATCAAATTGTGCGCACTCAAAAGGCGCTCATTTTGAAACTATGCCGAAGTCGATCGGATAGAAATTGAGTTTTATACAAATATTTTTTGTATTTGATGCGAGCAGTATCCAAAGCTAGGACACGAGAGAAAAAAGTGGACACGAGGGGTGTCCAAAGAGAGCGATAGTGTTATATTAATATCTGGGGTTCTGGTAAGGGGGGCCCACTGTAATCATATCCTCTCTAGTATTTGACAGAGTTGGTAGTAGAGTCTGGACATTTTTCTTATCCTCTTCCTCTTGCTAAACAAATAAATCTTCCTGATACGTAAAGTTCAGAACAGTGTGCTCCTGCCTCTCTCAATTGCTAGACCACTATGACATGGTCTTAGATGTTAAGGACGACAAGCAAAATGTTGATGCAAAATACACACAGATTTTGCAAAAGCCATCAACCAATGTGAACATGGTGTTATTGCACACAAAATGAACTCAAAAAGAAGTACAGTTCCTGTACTGTAGTGTTAATATCTCAATATTACATCCCCCATTCAAAACTGGAGAAATTGCTGACCAGCAGAGCATGCAAGCACCTTTACTACCAGAATCCACTCAATAAAATATCTAGATTATTGTGATCACTTAAAAATTGTAAATCTGTATTCTCTAGAGCATAGGCAGAAGAGATACAACATAACTTACACTTGGAATACTATGACAGATTTCAAATCTGTACACAGAAGTAATACCACATGAGACCAGAAAGTATGGCAGGATGTGCAAATTAGCTCCATTGAAAAGCTGAAGTGCAATAGATATGCTGAGGGAGAACTCAACATAAAAAGCCTGAGACTTTTCAACATACAGTACTCCCTCTACACACAAGGGGCATAACGAGCCGACCTTTCCTTGTGTTCAAAAGAGAATTTGATAAACACTTTCAAAGGATACCTGATATAACCACAATGTGAGTCAGACACCAAGCTGCAACAGCCTGGTTGACCATATCACCAACCAGGAGGCCAGGTCCGAGTCCGGGCTGCAGGAACACTGATCCTTGGAATCATTGGAAGGTAAACGAAATCTAAGGTAAAAGTGTTTGCCAAGGAGCCACCAATAGAAGCCCTCACAGAAAAAGCAATATAATGAGAGCTTATATACTACTGTATATATTAAAAACACATCATACTATATAACCTCATGACCATAGGCACATTACCTTCTGGCAAATTCTTCCCAACCACTACATTCAATTTTTATCCATTACATTTAATAACATCTACATACATGTCATCACTTGTTTCTAAATTAGTTTAAATTTTTCTCAAATCTACACTTTTTTTTTCCTCCACATTTGACTAATCTTTTTCACAAACTGTTTACTGACATTATACTTCCCTTTCCTTGTCTCCTTTCCATCTTCACTTTGGATCCATCAACTCCACTTTTCTCCCTCATTAACTGCTCTTGCCACTTCCTCATTCATCAAGCAGTTCCCATCACTTTTCTACCAATTTGTCTAATGCTTCCATGATGCTTAACTAAACATTCCTTGTATACACCTGACATTATAAAAAGAATAGTCAGTACTGTACAATAAATTGTAGCCCAATAAAAGTAAAAGATATGACTGCCACAATCTCTCACAAGATTGAACTTCACAGATAAGTAGTAGTTGCATAAAACAAAGTGTTAGGTTAAACATAGTCTAAATAAATAATAAATCTGCAAATTAGCACCACATCATGGAATGTAAGCAAGGACAGTTTTCCCTAACAGCCAGAGCAATTTTGTATAATTTCAAATATTTATTTTGAAATTAATTTGCCCAAAACAACAACACACTATTGACATCATGAATTATTAACTTAGCTAGGCCTAGATTGAGCTTTGCTAGTTCTGAGGAATAAACATATATTTCATTTTTGTTCATATTATGTTTCTTTCTATAAACTAAACCAATATTAATTTAAGTTGAAACCTTAATAGCCTTCAAGGCAACTCTGGCTATGAGGCTCAATAGACAGTCATTTATACATACATCTACACATCCATCCAGCATGTTGTTATAGATTCAGCTACTCGGAACAAGTTCCAAGTAGCACGGGCTATGGCGAGCCCTAACTTACCTGGCACAGGAGCGGGGCAAGTAGCACAGGCTATGGTAAGCCCGTAGTGGACTTACCTGGCACAGGAGCAGTGCTGTGGTTACTGCCATCCAGCAGTACACAGATATAAAATATTTCTCCCTCCTGTATACAGGTCAAAACACAAATAACCAACCTGAGCAATAGGTGGTGTATTCACCAGGCACTGGATTCCTGCTGCCATAAAGCAAGTATTACCCAAATTTCTAAGGCCACATATGCCACCAACTGCATTGTCATCTGTCAAATATGAATAAGAAGAATGTTTAATAAAAATAATAACAATTTAAACATATATACTAAGTAACATATGAACAAAATTAATGAAGTGAAGCAACACAAGGTGGCAACACCACAGTGCCTGCCCCAAATAACAAGCGCCACAATCCACCAGCCAACCTTCACTACCTTCACCGACACCACCACCAAACCTTGAGCAATACTCATAGTTAGAGGCAGCCAGTAAAATGGCTACAGTAAAGATTTGCCCATAGTGCCATAAGAACATAGATTATCAAGAAAGTTTTCAGTGCCAACTCTATTCAACTCTCTTCAAAACATAATTCCAATCTATAACAATGGAAACTGTGAAGACTAAAGCAAATTATAATCAAATGGAGAGAATACCTGGAGAGAAACATCATAATGGACAAAGTTTGGTTTTTAAACAGGAACGTCTTGCATAGCAGCTCTAAGTATTTATGACAGAACCACAGGTAACTTGCAAGGTAAGGTTAGGTTGGGCTTGATTATATATAGACAAAATAAAAACTGACAGCCACACACAGAAAACATTCCTAGAAATTAGAACAATTGGAAGGATAACAGGCAAACTACTGAATTAGACGAAGATTTTCTAAACGGACAGACAAGTGTGAGCAGTGATCAGAAGAAACTTATCTGGCTGGAGATGTCATTAGCAGAGTACCTCAAGGCTCAGATCTTGCGGTGATAACGTTTATTATCTATATAGTGAAACCTCAGTTTTAGAATTTTTTGATTCTCAAGCTCAATATCTTCAACAAATTTGACTCGGTACTTAAGGTTTGCCTCGGTGCTCGGGTTTGTTGACACACGTATGGGTTGACCGAGTGAGTGGCGCGCTTCAGTTTACCAGTGTCTCCCGCCTAGTGATGACCGCGCTTGAATTCTTTGTGAAGAATGTAATTAATTGTTTTTGTGATTTTTGGTTTCTGAACATAAAAGTTCTTGTTATATATCACATTCCAAGAAAGTCAGTGGTAAAGTTCAACCTAAGAAAATAGTTGTGAGGATAACGATAGAAGAAAAGCAAGAGATCATTCATAGAGAGAATCTGATGTCTCACTACAGACAAGTGTTAAAACACAGGGAAAAACATGTGTCAATAAACAGATTATTATTAAGACAAACAAGCAGTGAGCCACAACCAGGTCCTAGTGGTATGCCTGCAAAACATAGGAAAGAGAGTACCCCAGAAATGTCATCACCGCCTGCTCTTATAATGGAAGGGGACTCCCACTTCTAAACATTAACACCTCCTCCTCCTCCCTCACCACCTCACTGTCTTCCGTATGTCAACAGGAGTCCTCATTAGAGGTAAGATATACATGCAGTACTGTATAGTAGCTAGTACAAAATGAGTTATTCGGTATAAAATGTATTTTAAAGTGAATATTTTGGAGGGTGTGGAACGGATTAATTCAATTTACATTATTTCTTATGGGAAAATTTGCTTTGGTTGCCGAATTTTTGGTTGACGATGAGTTTCTGAGAACAGATTACGATCATAAACAAAGGTACCACTGTATCCCTTTAGAGAATTCTATTGTGAACAATTTGATACTAAAATGAACGAAGTAACATGAAAATTGACACAAGACAATTGAAAGCAGTATACACATTTTAGTGCCGTTGTACGCTCACGGGTAACACTCTACTGATTTTCAGGTTTGCTGCAGGTGGCACACCGGGTTTTTTGACCTTTTATGCATATATCCCTTTAGAAAATTATATTGCGAACAATTTGATACCAAAATGAATGATATAACACGAAAATTGATGTTATCAAACTGAAAAGAGCATACATATTTGTGTGCGGGTGTTGTGGGGGTGTCAATGGGTGCTAGCTCACGGGCGACGCTTTGCTGACTTTCGTCTTTGCCAAAGCTTCGCCAAAATGAACGATGTAGCACGAGAATTTAGATGAGAAAACTTAAAAAGAGTATACACATTTTAGTGTGGGCACGCGCTCGCAGCAAATGCTCGGCCCACATTGGGAGGGTTGGAGGAGCACGCACCAGGCCATTCAATGCGTTAAAACCACGTAAAGAGCTCTAGGAATTGTCGTGGATAGTAAGCTGTCACCATAGGGACACATACAGGGTACTGTGAGACGAACCTAAGATTCACTAGCAAATTTCAACTTTTATGAGACCAAAATTGGAATAAGCATCAATGATAGTATTTCCAAATATCAAGAAACACACCAATAAACTAGAAAAGGTGCAGACATTCTACTACTTGGCTCTCTGAACATAAGAACATCAGCTATTAGCAGAGGATGTAGACATCAAACATACAGGGCAGAAAGATAGGAAAAAAAAAAAAAAAGCAGTGTGATCATTCTATACAATAGTAACAGGAAACAACAAAATAGGTAAGGAATAATTTTTTAATCCTGCACTTTAAGAACAAAGTGTCCATCAACTCAAGCCGAGTAAAAACGTTGCCGAAAAAAAAATTTAAAGTTTTCTTTTGCGAACAGAGTTGCAGAAGGTTGGAACATGAGATGGCGATGTTGCCTAAATCATTACAGGAGCTTCAATGTGTCAGATTCAGACGATGAGCAACAATAACGTGGCTGAAAATATGATGACCAAACCACACACCAGAAGATGAAGAAACGATGACGTATTGATCCATTGTGGCCCATTATCAAGTCAATTGTGACTTGATAATATCACACTTGACGATATATCATAATGTCAGATTATTGTGACTGTCACAATCGGTGTCACATGACAAAGATTATTGGTAAAATAGGACACCAAGAATGTAACTCTCATCCTGTACCTACACTTAGGTAGGTACCTGATGGCAGCACCAGGTCCTGCCCAATAACACCAGCCAATCAATCACCTGGTGCTCTTTAAATACACATTAATTTAGCCCAGGGTACAATTCAACTACGGTGAGTACCAAATGGCGAAACCTTTCGGTGATATATGACTTATTACCAAGACATCAGTTGTACAAAAATGTAAATAGAAGTTGGAATGAAATGAAAATTAATTGCATTACAACATCCTGAAACTGGATAAAAGTACAAAAACAATCAAATTATCATACATAATAGGCAGCCCTCAATTTGAGAAGTGTTTGCAGTTCTGAAAATCCAAGTAGAGCATGACCTACACTAACTAATATTTAAAAGTACAGTATATTGAAAATAGGGATATCCTCCACAGACATCACAAAAATCTACTTTTCAACTCTCCTAAATAAAGCACTGACGTGAACATTATTATTTAATACTACTCCCATCACTTTACATTCACAAATACAGTAGTGTTGAGTGAGATTTGTGGCTGACAACATACTAGACCCAAGGACCTCCTAGAAGTTTTTGCAAATATGAACAATAATATTGTGAAGCTAGAAGAAAAATTATTCAGTAAAAAGCTGTTACTGGCCTTAAGAAGCATAAAATCCACTCCCCTATTAGAGTGCCTTATTACCTGTGATATCTCCATAAGATAGTGTTCCCGATTCATGTACAGGGCTATTGAAGGTTGCTGGCATGTGGGGTCCATACACAGGACCAACACCAAAGTCACCTGGCTCTAGTCCTGGCATTTCACTAAGACCTGTTGAGTCAGCATTGTCAGGCTGTTCAGTACTGATCATGGTGTATCCTAATCCAGGGTGGGAGTTCCCATAATGATTATCATCAGATCTGTTGAGGAAATATATACCATATTACTAACATAAGCTTGTGAAACACATTTTTTAATTATAACACTAAATATACAGAAGGTTGAAATACAGAAATTGTGAGAGGACCAGAGAGGTAAAGACAAGAAATGGGTACAATACAGGAAGAGGCCTAACCCCTCAAACATACTAGCACTACAAGCAAGCAAGAACAAATACACAGCAGTGAGGAGAGAGGGAGGCAGAAAGGAACTATGAGAAAGGTATTGCAGACAAATGTAAAACACATCCAGAGCTTTTTATAAAGTCATTAAAAGCAAGCTGCACATAAAGAATAAAATCCAGACATTGATAATAAGGAACAGATTTAGGATTACAGCTCTTGCTTGCAGTTTTACTAGGTACGTCAACTGACAGCACCTATGAATCCCAGGCTTAGTTTGTGTGTAATTACCTAAGTGTAATTACCTAAGTGTAGTTACAGGATGAGAGCTACGCTCATGGTATCCCGTCTTCCCAGCACTCTTTGTCATATAACGCTTTGAAACTACTGACGGTCTTGGCCTCCACCACCTTCTCACTTAACTTGTTCCAACCGTCTACCACTCTATTTGTGAAGGTGAATTTTCTTATATTTCTTCGGCATCTGTGTTTAGCTAGTTTAAATCTATGACCTCTTGTTCTTGAAGTGCCAGGTCTCAGGAAGTCTTCCCTGTCGATTTTATCAATTCCTGTTACTATTTTGTATGTAGTGATCATATCACCTCTTTTTCTTCTGTCTTCTCGTTTTGGCATATTTAATGCTTCTAACCTCTCCTCGTAGCTCTTACCCTTCAGTTCTGGGAGCCACTTAGTAGCATGTCTTTGCACCTTTTCCAGTTTGATGATGTGCTTCTTAAGATATAGGCACCACACAACAGCTGCATATTCTAGCTTTGGCCTAACAAAAGTCATGAACAATTTCTTTAGTATATCGCCATCCATGTATTTAAATGCAATTCTGAAGTTAGAAAGCATAGCATAGGCTCCTTGCACAATATTCCTTATGTGGTCCTCAGGTGATCGTTTTCTATCTAGAACCACCCCTAGATCTCTTTCTTTATCAGAATTCTTTAAAGATTTCTCACATAATATATAGGTTGTGTGGGGTCTATGTTCTCCTATTCCACATTCCATAACATGACATTTATTAACATTAAATTCCATTTGCCAAGTGGTACTCCATCTACTTATTTTGTCCAGGTCTTCTTGAAGGGCATGACAATCATCTAAATTTCTTATCCTTCCTATTATCTTAGCATCATCAGCAAACATGTTCATATAATTCTGTATGCCAACTGGTAGATCATTTATGTACACAATAAACATCACTGGTGCAAGAACTGAACCCTGTGGTACTCCACTTGTGACATTTCTCCATTCCGATACATTGCCTCTGATTACTGCCCTCATTTTTCTATCAGTCAGAAAATTTTTCATCCATGATAGAAGCTTACCTGTCACCCCTCCAATATTTTCCAGTTTCCAGAACAACCTCTTATGTGGAACTCTGTCGAAAGCCTTTTTTAGGTCCAGATAGATGCAGTCAACCCAACCATCTCTTTCCTGTAATATCTCTGTGGCTCGATCATAGAAACTGAGTAAATTTGATACACAGGATCTTCCAGATCGAAAACCATACTGTCTGTCTGATATTATATCATTTCTCTCTAGGTGTTCTATCCATTTAGTTTTGATTAGTTTTTCCAATACTTTCACTATTACACTTGTCAATGATACAGGTCTATAATTGAGGGGGTCTTCCCTGCTGCCACTTTTGTAGATTGGAACTATGTTAGCCTGTTTCCACACGTCTGCTACGACTCCTGTACACAGGGATGCCTGAAAGATCAGGTGAAGTGGAATGCTGAGCTCAGATGCACATTCTCTCAGAACCCATGGTGAAACGCCATTTGGGCCAGCTGCTTTGTTCTTACTTAGCTCCTTGAGCATTTTTTCCACTTCGTCTCTAGAAACCTCTATGTGCTCTATGTTGTTCTCTGGAATTCTTATTGTATCTGGTTCCCTAAAGATTTCATTTTGTACAAACACACTTTGGAACTTTTCGTTTAGTGTTTCACACATTTCCTTTTCATTTTCCTTGAATCTATTTCCCATTTTCAACCTCTGAATATTATCCTTTACCTGCAATTTGTTGTTTATGAATTTATAGAATAAGGCTTGTTCTGGTTTACATTTCACTGCTGTCCATGTTTCAAAATATCTTCGTGCCTCTCTCCTCACTGTCGTGTAGTTGCTTCTCACATTTTTATATCGCTGTTATGCTTGGGGGTTTGGCCTCTTCCTATACAGTATTGATTCCATTTTTATGTCTTTTGGTCTCTGGCCCTCTTGCAATTTCTGTTGAACCATTCCTGTTTCCTAGTTCTGCATCTCTGGTTTGGTACAAATATTTTTGTGCCTTTATCGTATATTTCATAAAACTTGACATACATCTCTCTCGCTTCATTTCCTAACAGCAAGTCTTTCCAGTCAAATTCCTTAAAGATATTTCGAAGTTCCACATTATGTCCTCTCCTGAAATCAGGTTTTTCAACTGCTTCAACCTCCTTATTTTCTTCCAGTACCAGAACAGCCTCCGAAGCCAAACCCTGCCCAGCCAGAAAACCAGCAAGGAAAAGTTCAGGCTCCTGTACAGCTGCTCAAACAACCACCGAGTGACCTGGGTCCCCCTCAAAAACAGCAGACGATGGGACTCCAGCTGGAGCAAAGCCACATGAGGAAGAGAAATGGACGCAGTCCAAAAATCCCACATGAGGCCCACCCAAGTCCAAACCCCAGATGGAACCAAATGGGATTTCCTTCAATTCACCAGGAACCCAAAACCGGCAAGCTGGGAAAATAAAAACATGTCCCTGGTGAGCAGACAAGTAGACCGGCTGAGAGCCCAAACCAACCAATTATCGAGGTAGGCCACAACCCGAGCCTCTAACAAACGAATACAGGCCACCACAACCCAGGTTAACACTTTCGCGCTATCTGGACGCGCCGGCGCGTTCGGTTTCGTCTAACGTAAACGCATAGTGGACATAAAGTTATGTCTACTTTTAAAATATTTGTATAAAATTCAATTTTTATCCGATTTACTTTGGGTTTGTTTCAAACTGCGCGCTATGAGGCTCTCTTTCTCACCACTAGGCTGCATGGTACAATAAGTTCATGAAAGGTGTGGATAACTTCGATCAAATGGTATTTTGTCCCAAACGGGTTGCAGGTGGGTGACTAGCCGTTTATACTGGTAATTCTTCCCCCATATCATGTATTATATGCATATGTCTGTTTAGGGAATTTTATTCCTATCAATATACAACCAAAAATAACTGTGTGCAACAAGTATAATCTTGACAAACATAACAAAAGTAAAAATATTTCGTGTGTGTTTGACGCTCACTGATATGTTCCAGCGTTGTTTTATATTTGTCGCTATTCTAACTTACGCTTTGTTGATATTTTTTACCTATGGGCACATAGAACATTCTATTGCGAACACATTGACATAAAAATGAATGACGTACATAGAAAATTAATGTCATGAGAGTGAAATAAGTATAAACTTTCAAAGCGCCGTGCGTCATCCCGTCACCGATACCGGGTAACAATTTCACCACTTCCCACACTCTTGCGGGCGGGCTGCATCATTATTCTACGCTTATATTCATATCACCGTGTTGGGAATTTCATTGCGAGTCCATTGATACCAAAATTAACGCTGTAGAACAAGTGTGGAGGTGATTACAATCCCAAGAGTAAAAACATTTTGTTGCTGATGGGCGCTCACGGCGAGTCATCTATGTAGTTATTTATTTGGTGCTGGTATCCCTATATGTTTCTTGACTTATTTTACTAATGTTCTTCTAGAGAATTTTATTGCGAACACGTTGGTACCAAAATGAAATACGTAGCATGAGAACTAAGGTCAGAAGAGTAAAAAGAGTATACACATTTTTGTTTTTACGCTTAAGCGATAAAAACGCAGCGCGCACATTCGGTTGGCTGAGTGACCTTTGCGGAGAGCGTGAAAGTGTTAAAAGGTGTGAACATGCGAGGTGCCAGAATAAAGCCGAATGGAAGGCAACAAAAGCGGTAAGCCTGATGCCCAACTACGAAACCTTGCCAATCCCTGAACTCCGGTGAATAGGACGGTGCTAATATGCGTTCTTGAGGTCCAGGGAGATTATCCAAGCCTCCGGCTTAAGAAGGTGGACCTGGGACAAAGTAGTCATCCGAAAGTAGGGCAAGGAATCCAATGGTTTAGACGGGACAAGTCCAGAATGAACCCGAGATTCGCAGTCCCGTTTTGGAACCGGAAACAAGCTTGAAACCCATTTGAGGGACAAAGTCATTTCGACATCGAAGTCTACCACCCCCAAGCGAACTCAAAGATGACCCGACAAAGATAGGGAAGAAGCCCGCCCCGCCAGCCCCAACCAGAGGAGCCGCCCAATGCCACCAAAGGCCAGAAGAGACGACACGAAAGGCCCACGAAATGTGGGACGAAGTGTGATCCCATGAAATGTGGGACCAAATGTAATCCCACGAAAGGGCAGACACGACCTTCAAGAAGCCAACCAGATGAAGAAGACTCTGGAAGATGCACCGGCTCTGAACCTGGTACCAAAAGCCACCCTTGACTTGCTGAAACCCGAGCCCTGGCATGACCACCCCGGGAAGAGCAAGCAATCCAAGAGGAGAGAAACCTCCGGAAGGATGTATCTGAGGAACCCAAAGGCACCCAGAAACGAGCCTAGAGTTGAGAGCCGCACCAAACTCAAATTCATACAGAGATTTAAGACACGAAAACCCCCGACTCTGCAACAACAAACCTTGCTCAGAAGGCACAAAGACCCAGGCAGGATCAAAAGGAGTCCAAGCAGACTCCCCCTGAGCCCGGGGAACCCCCAACACAGGCCCTGGGGCAGAGCCCATATCCAAGCCCACTACCCTTGAAGAAAAGGCAGAGTCTAAGGGAAAAGCTTCAAAGAGAGAGAGTCTGCTGGTCGACTCTGAAGCCTTGATGAGGAATTCAGGCTAAACTTCCATTCCAAAGTTGGAAGGGGCAACCCCCAAAGCCACCCGAGCCTCAATACAAACCAAACTCCAGCCCGGCCCAGCCCAGCCCGGAAACCATCTGAGGTTTAGAAGCCGGAAGCGGGGAGGGGGAAAAAGCAGGGCAAACAACACCCACCTGGGAATAAAGCAAGGGCACGGACTGAACCAAGGTTGAAGTAACCATCACCCCTAAATCCTGGTCCCTAAAATCCAAATGGGGCAGCTCCGAGGCTTCCAACCGGAAAACCAAGCTACCGCCTGACCCATCACACCCTCACATGAAAAATGGGTAAATTGAATAAGAAGTCGGGAACATGTCCCGTAAGACTCATGGTTGTATGTGGAACGCTTCACGATTTTGCGTGTCATCCTTGTATGCGTCTCCGACCCAACAGGCAGCATAACAGACAGGATGGATGCCAGTCACTACGAGGCAAAGGCAGCAAACACCCCTCAGCATCGTGTAAGTCGAGACAGGGCTCTGAAGACACGTCCTTGGTACACCCGAGCCCTGAACTCATAGGGTATGTGAGCCCTATGGGAAGCCCAGGTACAAGGGCCAGCTAAGCTGGTAACCCCTGTCTGCTGCAGGCAAACTGACAACTGGCATTGCCGTGAAACCTCCAGGCAGCAGAGGAAGACTACCAAACACAACCTAGGCTAGCTTAATGGGAAGCTAGGCAGACCTCCTCCACCAAGGAAGCGAGAATGTGCTAAAGCAAACAAAATGAACCCACTAAGCAACACACACAGACTAAGCAGTCTCCAGAGAGAATCCTTGGCCACCGCTGATTGCAAGCTGCGCTAGTCGCAGTGCGCCCCTCCCAGCACAAACCCAATCCCTACCCGAGGCAAGATGAGAAGCCCAAGACCCCACAAGCAAGCCGGCGAGAACACCACCAAGCGATGGAGTCCTCGAATGGAAGTAATACCCAAACGATCCAGGGAAGATGACCCTGACTCGCAAGGGAAGAACTTACCGGGCACCTAGGGGAGGGAACTCTAGGCACATGCAGCCCAGTACAGGTATACTGGGCCTCCACAAAACACAACTGGCAAAGTCAAAAACTCAAAGTCAGACGAGAAATTGAGGCCAGAGAGGACAGGCGACACTTGGCACATCAGTCTACGAACTGAGGGTGGTGCGGCCTACCTTGAGGTGTTTTTGGGGCTTAACATCACCGCAGCCCGGTCATCGACAAGGTCTCCTTGCTACTGGACTGGTCAACCAGGCTGTTGGATGTGGCTGCTTGCAGCCCGACATATGAGTCACAGCCTGATCAGGTATCCTTTGGAGGTCCTTATCGAGTTCTCTCTCGAACACTGTGAGGGGTCGGCCAGTTATGCCCCTTATGTGTAGTGGAAGCATGTTGAACAGTCTCGGGCCCTCTGATGTTAGATAAGAGTTCTCTCTCAGAGTACCTGTTACACCTCTGCTCTTCAACGGGAGTATTCTACACATCCTGCCATGCCTCCTGGTCTCATGTGACGTTATTTCTGTGTGTGCAGGTTTGGGACCAGCTCCTCCAGCTTTGGGACTATTTTCCACGTGTAAATTATATATTTTTTCTGCTTGCACTCAAGAGGAGAAAAATTTAGGCATTTCAGTCGGTCCCAGTAGTTTTGGTGTTTTACCGAGTGGATTTTAACAGTAAACGATCTCTGCACGCTCTCCAGGTCAGCAATTTCTCCAGCTTTGAAAAGGGCCGTCATTGTGCAGCAGTATTCCACTCTAAAGAGCACTAGCGTCTTGAAGAGTATCATCATTGGTATAGCATCTCTAGTGTGAAAGGTTCTTGTTATCCAACTTGTCATTTTTCTTGCAGTTGTGGCGGCTACTTTATTGTGTTCTTTAAAAGTAAGGTCTTCCGACATGAGTACACCCAAATCCTTAACATTGCTTTTTCATTCTATGTTATGATTTAACTGTGTTTTGTACTGAATGTGGTTTCTGTTTTAATACTTTCATTTTTTCTGTAGCGCATGAGCTGGAACTTATCTTCGTTAAACACCATACACTGTAGTGTCTTCACTCGATTATCCAGACTATATGGGAAGGACCCCCAGCCGGATAATCACTTGTTCTGGATAATAGTACTTTTTCACCCGAGTCCAAAAGTGACCATTTCCAACTATTTTTATACTACAAACAACATAATTTGAATTGCCTTGCCACATATAATTATTAAATATTCAACTAGAAACCTCAACTTACCTTGTTGTTGTTCGTCTTGATTGATCTTGAAGTTAAGAATTCTTGACAATTTACACAACCTATACTAACACAACACTAAAATTAACACTTAAAATTACTGTACAGTTCATTAAGCAAAGTTAGTTTTGCTGCCAGCTGCTGAAGCTTCGCTTGTTGAAGGCATTTGCGTTGCCTGTGACGCCTCACTGGTTCAAGGCGCTTGGCTTGCCTGTGACGCCTCACTGGTTCAAGGCTCTTGGCTTGCCTGTGACGCCTCACTGGTTCAAGGCGCTTGGCTTGCCTGTGACGCCTCACTGGTTGAAGGCTCTTGGCTTGCCTGTGACGCCTCACTGGTTGAAGGCTCTTGGCTTGCCTGTGACGCCTCACTGGTTCAAGGCGCTTGGCTTGCCTGTGACGCCTCACTGGTTCAAGGCTCTTGGCTTGCCTGTGACGCCTCACTGGATCAAGGCGCTTGGCTTGCCTGTGACGCCTCACTGGTTCAAGGCTCTTGGCTTGCCTGTGACGCCTCACTGGTTCAAGGCGCTTGGCTTGCCTGTGATTCCTCACTGGTTCTAGGTGCTTGGCTTGCCTGTGACGCCTCACTGGTTCAAGGCGCTTGGCTTGATTTTCGTACCATATAATGATCAAGTGTAGCTTGCCTTCTGTGTTCACTGGCCTGTTGTATGATCAGCTCTTTGGTTCGTCTCAGGTACTGATACATGTTTCCAACTTCTGGATGAGCACAATTGGATGAAAAATTGATTAATCCGTCAATATAGGTCATGAATACACTGTATTTCGTGGTCAGTGGTGTTGGTTCTTCACTGCCTTCTTCATCCTCATCTTTGTTTACCTCACCAGTAATAGACGGGAGAATCTCTTCACTCATCACACCATATCCTGGGTCAGTGGCATCTTTTTCAAGCCAATCAACCACATCCTGTCTTTCTACGTTTTTGCCAGCATTTCTGAACATTCCATGGATTTCATCTGTAAATCCTTCAAAATCCATTTCTTCATCCTCCTCACTGCTGACTGTAGACGTGAGGAGTTTTTTCCAGGAATTCTTCAGTCGATTCCTTTACTTCACTCCACACCTTGGCCCAGTTATAGATGGCTTCCTTGATTGTATAGTTTTTCAAATTCTCAAGTTTCTTCTTCAGTTTTTTAGCCCTGTTATCTACACCGAGTTCAACATCCTCCGGAAGAGGCAAAACCACCAAAACTTCGTTGAGCATCTTTTTGGTGTACAACCTCTTCGTGGCACAAATAACTCCCTCATCCATAGGCTGGATGAGAGGTTGTATTAAGAGGAAGTGCCATACACGTTATCTTGCCATCATGTGAGGTTAACGTGTCAGTTCTGGGGTGGGCAGGTGCATTATCAAGCAGCAGCAAAGCTCGAACTTCGTTTGGCCTACTTTGAGTTTCTTAACTTGATAGTCATGAACTTCCCTGCAGAACACATCATGAAACCAGAAAAGAAAGATCTCCTGTGTAAACCATGCATTCTTGGAGTTATAATATTTCACTGGCAGTCTGTCCAAACAATGTTGAAAGGCTCTTGGTTTCTTTGATTTGCCAACAATTGCAAACGTGATTCTGTCTGTGCCGTCAGCTCTCGCACACATCATGGCCGACAGCCTGTCCTTGTTAACCTTACAGCCTGGCATACAATCTTCACTCCTCATAGCTAGATTTTTTCTGGTAAACTCCTCCAATACAGCCCAGTTTCATCTGCATTATAAATTTGATAAGAATATAATTTATTTGACAAAATGTACGTTTTCAATTTATGTTTAAATGGTTCTACACTGCTTGTATCTGCACTAAATTTTTCACAGACAATTTTCCTCTTCACAATATTGTGCCTCCCTTTGAACCTTGCAACCCACCCTTCACTAGCTTGGAAATCCTCTATTCCAACGCTTGCTGCAAACCTGCTTGCAGCATTTTGTATTTCTGGGCCGCGAATTATCACGCCAGCTGTGCGGTGCTGAGCAAACCATTTGTACACAGCCTCATCCAACTGTACATGCGTAGAAGTTTTCAAAGTTTTCCTACCAGACCCTCTGCTAGTGCTTGCACCTTCACTCTCACTGGTTGAAATGTATTTCAGATATTTCTCTTTTTGTTTCCTTACATCAGAAACAGTACCAGTGCCTATAATTAATTAATAAATTCCTCGGCAACACTTGAAGTCGACCGGCCACTTTCACAAAGTTGTATAACACGTAACTTGGCCTTAATTAAATTGTTAGGACAACCTTCTTCCTCTTAACACCTCCAGAACAATTGATGCTGCTACCAGACATAGTCTTGGCCAAAAATGTTCAAAGTTACTATGAAAGTAAAAAAGTTACTAAAAAAAAAGTCACTAATGGCAAGGCACTGTGGTATAACATGAGAGACGGGAGCACATGGCTTGACCAGGCCGGGACGGGTCCACTTGGGGCAGGCAGGCACGTTACATAGGCCTCCTGGAGGAAAAACAAACTATTTTTGAAGGAAACTTCAGCCTGTGCAAATTGTTTTTATGAAACTTGTATAGTATTTTTTTATTACATAATTACTAGTATTTCTTTTGTTTTTGGTTATGATGAATTGTTCTAAAATTAATAGTATTTCCTGTACTGTATTGTATAGGTCGCTTCACATCCCCCTTATCCCGCCAGGTGGTCCCTCCCAACGCTCCTCTCTCCCCCAACACCACCCACCCTCTCACCGTGTGGCCATTGCCTCCTTATGCTAAGCATAAGGAGGTATAATTCAAAAAAATATTTGAATTATGTAAAAATTACTTAAAAATGTTGAACAAATCTCCAACTTATTGGCTTCAGTGTCGTGAAACTTTCATCAAAATATTTTAAAAAAATTATTTTGGACGAATATTTAAATAAAAAAGAACGTTTTGTTGATAAGGAGAACAGCTGGAACTGATGGATAATGCAATAATAAAGAGATGCAAGCACCTGTCCGACACACAATGAAGAAGAATAATAATAGTAAGAAGTGTCCACAGAGTGGATATGCAGCTGGTGCCTTTATAGCATTGGTGAGTAATACATAATAACACAAATAATATGTTATTATGCTCTATTTTATTATATATCATATAAATACATTGCCCAATATTATTATCAGTTACTTTCAACAATATCAAACAAAAATTTATGGAATTTTTTTTTTTTTAGGTTTTTAGTTTTTTTTCCTCCTTTGTTTATTATTTGAATTTGTTGTAACCTTTACATCGTGGAGAGTGCATACCCGTCCCCAAGACGGAATTAAATTGGTCAACAAATAAATCAGTCACAACTCTCAGAACTTGGAACTTTGAATTTTGGGGGGGGGCTAATTTTTTCACAGATTTCAAAACTATTTTCCTTATTTCTTAAAGTTTTCTTGATTAGGGACTAGATTAGGGCTTTTTTTACTTTATAAAGTATACCCTAAATATATATCCCCTAAATCATTATAATTACCATCATTATCACTATATTTTGTTTTTTTAGCAGGTTATTTTTTCCTGACTTCATTTCAACACATGTTGACCTATAACTTTCACATATTCCAGTACAAATACCAAACAATATTTATTAAAACACAAAAGTAAATTCATGAATTAGAACTGCCTTATTCATTGTCAATAACTTCAACTTCAGTTAAATCTACAACTAGAATTTAAACTTACTTCAGTTTCCAAAAATCTAGTTTCTGACCAATTCTCACCATTTTCACATAAAGTGTGCACAGTTGTCTGTTCTACAATCCCTATAGAATTGATTTTTCATAAGCTCTAAATGTTTGGAATTATAAATTTTTGTTGTCTAAATTTGCACATATTTCAAATGCCATATTGACAAATTTTTTATAGTAAACTATACTGAAAACTTCTATTCTACAGATATGAAAATGAAGATCATATGCTACTCAGAGCATAACACCACCAAATGAACAATTAGTAATATTGTATATTTTTGCAGCTGATTTCAAAATTTGAAGTTTTTAATATTCAATTTTACAATTATTTTTTATTTTCTTGTTTTTCAAGTTACACTGGTATCATTTAGACAAAGTTGGAGCATTTGCCTAGTAGATCATGCACAAAACATATGAAAGAGTTTCGGAAAATTTAAATAATCATGCTCAATGTCACACATCATATGAAGTTTTGTGCAGTTTAGGGGTTAAGAGGTTTGTAATGGTTCACCTACTTTTCTGGGTGCCTTCCCTAGTCGATGGCAGACATGACAAACTACATAGAGAGCGCTTATATGGCCATTGCTCCCCGCCTTTCTGAGGGGGCCAGGTTCTGGCTCGTGGCCCCTGGTAGGCACTCGAACTCCAAGGACCGATGGCACCAAATTAACACTTTCGCACTCTCGACGCAAACAAAAAAAATTTCCCCTTGTGCGTGCGGCGTTTCGGGCGATCGAGCGGCAACACTGAAAAGTGTATACTCTTTTCACTGTCCAGACGTTAATTTTCGATGTACGCATTTCATTTTTGTACCAATGTGTTCACAATAGAATGTTCTAGAAGAACACACGTATAATATGTCACCAAAATATGAGTTAGACCAGCACCAAATAAAGAACTACGTCGATCACTAGCCGTGAGCGCCAGACAGCAACGAAATGTTTCTACTCTCTTCAGGGTTGTCAACTCCACACTTGTCCTCCAGCGTTAATTTTGGTATCACTGAAATCGCAATAAAATTCCCTACGCGGACATATGCATATAAATATAGAATCAATGTCGCAGCCCACCCGCAAGAGTGTGGGAAGTGGCCGAAGTGTTACCCGTGGCGGCATATCGGCGAAACTCCATATACGCGAAGTGTATATTCTTTTCACTGTCCTGACATTAATTTTCGATGTACATATTTCATTTTTGTACCAATGTGTTTGCAATAGAATGTTCTAGAACATAAGTATAAAACGTCACACAAGGATGCATTAGACCAGCACCAAATAAAAAACTACGTCGATTACACTCGTCGTGTCAATAATACAATTGTTTTACTACGATGATGCAATGCCATGCCTTTCTTCCAAATAGGCTCTGCGGCTATTAGGGAAAACAGAAATTTCATGGCAAACACTTGTAAACTATCCCCAAGTCGATCGGATAGAAAATAGATTTTATACAAATATTTCTCGTGGCTCATGAATGAGTTCGTCACGCGCACTCAGGAGAAAAGTGGGTAACGTTCTCAAGAGCCACCGATGCATGAAAATGTATATAAATGTGGCACATGTCTTTTTGATAGCTTCAGGGAGCAGACGCCGGGGCTACCCACAGAGAAGTGAAAGAAGGCAACACATACACTCCATAGACATAACCCTTATAAAACGAACCTTATCCACCCATAAGTTATACACGACACAGACAAATCATCCACATCATCTGGAGGCTGTGTCTCAATGCTTGGAGGCCCACCATCTTCCTCATCATCAAGAGCTCCTCCCAGTGGAGAATCTCTGTCCAAGTCTAGACTGTTCACAGGCGAGGACACAATCCCTTCATCTGCGGATAAAGAGCAAAATAAAACGATACGCACGGATACATACAGCACACACGTTTATAAAACTGGAAGCTATGATTCAATCCCAGTCAATGTTAAGTAATGAAAATAAGGAGTGAAAAAGAAACTTGTAGGATATAAAATCACAGGAGGAAGGTAGTTAAAGGAGGAGACAAATGAAAGGATCAAAGTGTGGATAAAAGAAGCTAACTGCAGAAGAATACAGAAAACTACAAGTAGGTTAACCTTGTGTTACTAAGGGCTATTTGGTAATTGTCATCCACAGGCGCATAAAAAAATCTTCTAAACCTATTAATGTGTGTTCCCTGATCACGGGAAAAAAAATTTAAAAATCGTAAGTGGCATATTTTGCCCGCTATAGGGTGGGGAAGTCTGGCAAAAAAGAGGTGCCAACTTAGCGTGCGTCCGAAGCAGTCTGCTCAGCCCCAGCTGTCAGGCAGGAGTGGCCACAAAGAGATAATTATCCAATTATTTCAATGTCAATTTTTCTTTTTCATTTTTTGCTGTAATATTATTCAATAGTGTAATATATTTATATAATAAAATGTGTGAATCATCACTGTACTCAAAATTATGTTGTGCATATTATTGATTCAATTATTGTGTTCACAAAAAAATAAACAAATACTTTGTCAGTTATTACACTATATACACAGGTTATATACTGGGTATACGTATCTGCATGTTTTGTTCACCATAACGAACCACTACGTTGGTATGCTGAGTGGCAGTGGCAGCCCGCAGTTCAGTGACCTACGGCCTCGAAATAATAAAATTAATAAATCAGTTATAAAATAAGTTTTTTATATCTTATTATTCTAACAATGTTACTACCTTACCTTGAGGTTACCTTGAGGTGCTTCCGGGGCTTAGCGTCCCCGCGGCCCGGTCGTCGACCAGGCCTCCTGGTTGCCGGACTGATCAACCAGGCTGTTGGACGCGGCCGCTCGCAGCCTGACGTATGAGTCACAGCCTGGTTGATCAGGTATCCTTTGGAGGTGCTTATCCAGTTCTCTCTTGAACACTGTGAGGGGTCGGCAAGTTATGGCCCTTATGTGTAGTGGAAGCGTGTTGAACAGTCTCGGACCTCTGAAGTTGATAGAGTTCTCTCTCAGAGTACCTGTTGCACCTCTGTTTTTCAACGGGGGTATTCTGCACATCCTGCCATGTCTTCTGGTCTCATGTGATGTTATTTCTGTGTGCAGGTTTGGGACCAGCCCCTCTAATATTTTCCACGTGTAAATTATTATGTACCTCTCCCGCCTGCGCTCAAGGAAGTACAGTTTTAGGCTCTTTAGTCGGTCCCAATAGTTTAGATGTTTTACTGAGTGGATTCTAGCAGTAAAGGATCTCTGCACGCTCTCCAGGTCAGCAATTTCTCCAGCTTTGAAAGGTGCTGTCATTGTGCAGCAGTACTCCACTCTAGAGAGCACAAGCGTTTTGAAAAGTATCATCATCGGTATAGCATCTCTAGTGTGAAAAGTTCTTGTTATCCAACCTGTCATTTTTCTTGCAGTTGTGACGGCTACTTTATTGTGTTCTTTAAAGGTAAGGTCTTCCGACATGAGTACACCCAGATCCTTTACATTGCCTTTTCGTTCTATGTTATGATTTGTCTGAGTTTTGTACGTGGTTTCCGTTTTTATATTTTCCTTTTTTCCATAGAGCATGAGCTGGAACTTATCTTCGTTAAACACCATATTATTTTCTGTAGCCCATAGAAAGACCTGATCTACATCTGACTGGAGGTTCACCGTGTCCTCTATGTTGCCTACTCTCATGAAGATCCTAGTGTCATCTGCAAAGGATGATACAGTGCTATAGGTTGTATTCTTGTCTATGTCCGATATGAGGATGAGAAAAAGTACTGGAGCAAGCACAGTACCCTGGGGGACTGAGCTCTTCACGGTTGATGGGCTGGATTTTATTTTGTTGACTATTACACATTGGGTTCTGTTGGTCAGGAAATTGTAGATCCATCTGCCTATTTTTCTGGTAATTCCTTTTGAACGCATTTTATGTGCAATAACACCATGGTCACATTTATCAAAAGCTTTTGCGAAATCTGTGTAAATTACATCAGCGTTTTGTTTGTCTTCCATAGCATCTAATGCCATATCATAGTGGTCCAGCAACTGCGACAGGCAAGAGCGCCCTGTTCTGAAACCATGTTGTCCGGGGTTATGGAGATGCTGTGATTCCATGTATTTTGTGATCTTACTTCTTAGCATTCTCTCAAAAATTTTTATGATGTGCGATGTTAGTGCTATTGGTCTGTAATTTTTTGCCTCTGCCTTATTTCCTCCTTTATGAAGTGGTGCTATCTCTGCTGTTTTTAGTATATCAGGAATAACGCCAGTATCTAGGCTTTGTCTCCACAGAATGTGGAGGGCCTGCGATAGTGGTTTTTTACAGTTCTTTATGAATATGGAGTTCCAAGAATCCGGGCCTGGTGCAGAGTGCATAGGCATACTGTTTATGGCTTCTTCAAAATCCAGTGGGGATAGGGAGACGTCTGATATATGATTTGATGTTGGTATCATATCCATGAAAAATTCATTTGGGTTATCAATCTTTAGTGTGTTTAATGGCTCACTGAAAACAGTCGTACTGCTTCCTCAGTAGCTCGCTCATTTCTTTGTTGTCATCGGTGAAAGTTCCATCTCCCTTTCGCAGGGGCCCGATACTAGATGTGGTTTTTGATCTTGATTTTGCATAGGAGAAAAAATATTTCGGATTTCTCTCTATTTCACTGATGGCCTTTTGCTCTCTTTGCCTCTCCTGGGTTTTGTATGATTCTTGTAGCTTCCGTTCAATTGTTTCTATTTCTTTACCTAACGTTCTTCGCCGTTCTTGAGATAGGGTGCGACTCAAGTTGTTCCGCGATTCGTTTTCTTCGCCTATATAGGGAACGACTTTCCCGTTCCAATCTGCATCTCTTCCTCTTTTTTCTTAGAGGTATGCGGTTTGAACATATTTCTAGTGCTACTGAGCTTATTTTTTCCAGGCACTGGTTCAGGTTTGCATTTTCTAGCTGTTCTTCCCAGTTTATTTCTGTGAAGTCCTGGTTTATTTGCTTCCAGTTTATCTGTTTATTATTGAAGTTGAATTTGCTGAAATCTCCTCCACTGGGAATCTGGACTGGTTTTGAAGGTCTACTCCCCATGGTTGTCATAACTTCAATTAAGTTGTGATCCGAGTAACAGGTATTTGTAATCATTATGTTCCTGATCAATTCATCATTATTAGTGAAAATGAGGTCCAGCGTGTTCTCCTTCCTAGTTGGTTCTACTATTTGTTGGTTTAAGGCAAACCTGTCGCACATCCGTAGCAGGTCATTTGCATGTGCTTGTTCATTTAGGCTACTTCCTGGTATTCTTTCTGATATTACTGTATTAGCCAGGTGCTTCCATTTCAGGTGCCGTAAGTTGAAGTCCCCAAGCAGGATGATGTTCGGAGCTGGATTTGTGAGGTTTTCCAAGCAGTGTTCTATTTTCATTAGTTGGTCTTTAAACTGCTGAGGGTTTGCCTCCGGTGACTTATATACAAGGACAATAACTACATTTAAAATCTATATTTTGATTATCAGCACTTCCACCATATCATTTGAGATGTTTAGCAGCTCAGTACAGATGAGTGTCTCTTTGATGTAGAGGCTGACCCCACCCTGAAGCCGGTGTTTCCTATCACATCTGAAAAGACTGTACTTTGAGATCCATATTTCACCATCATGGTAGTCCTTTGTGTGGGTTTCTGTTAGGGCTGCAAACACTGCATTTGCCTCATGAAGGAGACCATCTATAAAGTGAACTTTGTTGGATTTGCGTGTTTTTATACCCTGGATGTTGGCAAATATAAATGATGTTATCGTGTTAGTGGAAGTGCTGGAAGCCTTACTTGGTGTTAATATCTGAGGCTCTGGTAAGGAGGCCACTGTGTTTGCGTCCAGGGTGTGTCGTTTTGGAAGTGATTCGTCCAGTTTTGGTAGTAGGACGGGTGTTGTCTGGTGTAGTACCTGTGTGCTTGTTGATAATTTGAATTCCAGTCTTGTGGGTACTGTATCTCCGTTCCCCTCTGTAATCCTGTAGTGGTTCCATCTGACTGTTCCTCTCTCTTATATTTACTACTCTGTTTCTGCCTTCCTCTAAAAAATTTCCAGTAGTGTCATATTGATCTTCCCGTCTATAACGCTCTGTACCTCTCACATGGAATTCCGGACACTGAAGATTGTAGCATTTTTTGTCCCTAATTGAAAATTGACATAATTTAGGGTGGAAGTATCTACACCCTGTTCCAAAACGGCATGTACCCCTCTCCAACATGTTCCTGCATTTTCGAGGATGCAGAAAATGGCATTTTGCTCCTAATTTTCCATATTTGCATATTCCTTTAGCGTAGAATTTGCAAATGTGTTCCGGTTTTGCGTTTTTCAAGGTATTTATATCTGTGACTGTCTTGTCTACCTCTTTATTGGAGCCATCTCCGTTTTTCGTCCCAATTCCTTCATCAATGCACTCTGTCTCACTGTTGCTCTCATTGTTTATATTATCTGGCTCTGCAATATTGCTGTTATTTTGTGCCACAATAGTCTCCTCCTCCACACTACTGCTGCGGTTCTCTAAACTATCTGTTCCTGAGTTTTGGTCGTTATCCAATGTTGACTTTTCCCAGTCCGCATATATCACTGGTAGCCTGTCTGTGAATGATAATCTCTGTGACTCGGGAATGTTTTTCATCAGTTTAGTTATGTTCTCTAACATTAATCTGTCATCTTTGCAAACCCAGTAAATTCCTTGCCTTTTTATGCATCCTGGAGCTAATTCTGTACAGCCCAGGTGAAATCTTATGTTACAGATGCAACACGTTACGCCTGCATTACGTTTTCCCAGTACCCCCGAACACTTGCCACACCTCTTCATTGTCTGATGTATTGTGTTGTATTTGTGGTTCACTGTGTGGATCCTTGTTGATGTCAGTCCTTTTAACTCTTTATAAAATTATATATATATATTTATATGTTTAATATTTATAATATTAAACATATATAATAATACTAAACTAAATATATAACCCAAAAATATATAATTTGATGTAAATCCAATACTTGAGAGAAAGAGAAATTTATGTTACTGGATCTGGCTTAAACACCAGCCTACTGCAGGTTTTATAGACCTAGTCTGCGTTCATACAATAGGCACCCAGTGCCGTCAGCTTTATCTGCGAGTGACCTGATCTTTCAGGCATCCCTGTGTACAGGAATCGTAGCAGACGTGTGGAAACAGGCTAACATAGTTCCAATCTACAAAAGTGGCAGCAGGGAAGACCCCCTCAATTATAGACCTGTATCATTGACAAGTGTAATAGTGAAAGTATTGGAAAACTAATCAAAACTAAATGGGTAGAACACCTAGAGAGAAATGATATAATATCAGACAGACAGTATGGTTTTCGATCTGGAAGATCCTGTGTATCGAATTTACTCAGTTTCTATGATCGAGCCACAGAGATATTACAGGAAAGAGATGGTTGGGTTGACTGCATCTATCTGGACCTAAAAAAGGCTTTCGACAGAGTTCCACATAAGAGGTTGTTCTGGAAACTGAAAAATATTGGAGGGGTGACAGGTAAGCTTCTATCATGGATGAAAAGTTTTCTGACTGATAGAAAAATGAGGGCAGTAATCAGAGGCAATGTATCGGAATGGAGAGATGTCACAAGTGGAGTACCACAGGGTTCAGTTCTTGCACCAGTGGTGTTTATTGTCTACATAAATGATCTACCAGTTGGTATACAGAATTATATGAACATGTTTGCTGATGATGCTAAGATAATAGGAAGGATAAGAAATTTAGATGATTGTCATGCCCTTCAAGAAGACCTGGACAAAATACGTAGATGGAGCACCACTTGGCAAATGGAATTTAATGTTAATAAATGTCATGTTATGGAATGTGGAATAGGAGAACATAGACCCCACACAACCTATATATTATGTGAGAAATCTTTAAAGAATTCTGATAAAGAAAGAGATCTAGGGGTGGTTCTAGATAGAAAACTATCACCTGAGGACCACATAAAGAATATTGTGCAAGGAGCCTATGCTATGCTTTCTAACTTCAGAATTGCATTTAAATACATGGATGGCGATATACTAAAGAAGTTGTTCATGACTTTTGTTAGGCCAAAGCTAGAATATGCAGCTGTTGTGTGGTGCCCATATCTTAAGAAGCACATCAACAAACTGGAAAAGGTGCAAAGACATGCTACTAAGTGGCTCCCAGAACTGAAGGGTAAGAGCTACGAGGAGAGGTTAGAAGCATTAAACATGCTAAAACTAGAAGACAGAAGAAAAAGAGGTGATATGATCACTACATACAAAATAGTAACAGGAATTGATAAAATTGACAGATAAGATTTCCTGAGACCTGGCACTTCAAGAACAAGAGGTCATAGATTTAAACTAGCTAAACACAGATGCCGAAGAAATATAAGAAAATTCACCTTCGCAAATAGAGTGGTAGACG
The DNA here is from genome assembly GCF_040958095.1 of Procambarus clarkii. Classification (NCBI taxonomy): domain Eukaryota; kingdom Metazoa; phylum Arthropoda; class Malacostraca; order Decapoda; family Cambaridae; genus Procambarus; species Procambarus clarkii. The sequence goes on along the minus strand of NC_091165.1, from coordinate 33,632,997 downwards.
GTTGGAACAAGTTAAGTGAGGTGGTGGTGGAGGCCAAGACCGTCAGTAGTTTCAAAGCGTTATATGACAAAGAGTGCTGGGAAGACGGGACATCACGAGCTTAGCTCTCATCCTGTAACTACACTTAGGTAATTACACTTAGGTAATTACGTGTTTGTCCGCCGGTGGAAGAATAATCGCAAAAACCCACCAGCTTTTATCGACACCTAAGGACGATGAAAGATATTTGTCTCAAGGACATGACAGAAGGAAGGAAAAACGAAAATGAGTCAATAGTTTTCACACACTAATAGCAGAAAATCAACCAGTACTGCCGTACCCAGCACCAGCACAGCCATACCCAGCACCAGTATAACAGCAGCCAGCACCAGCTCAGCAGCAGCTGAAGCCAACACAGCAGTAGCAAGCACCAGCAAAGCTGATGCAAACATCTAAAAACATTGGGTGTGGAGTAAACAGTTAACACAAGTGTTAAATTTAAGTGTGTACATAGTGTTAAAATTAAAGCTGCAGTAATTTTAGTATTTTAGTGTATAATAGTTTTCATAAACTGTATTGTAGTACTCAACATACAGCAGAACTACTTAATCAACATAGTGCTAATGGCATAATACACTACAGTATACAGTACGTATTTACTGTACAGCATTCACAACTCCATGAGACTTCAAGATGGACCAGACTAACAATAAGGTAAATAACAAATGTAACTATTTTTTTAGTAGAGTAGTAATATATAGGTACAGTATGTAATATGATAATACATATTTATTGTGTACAAGAAAAAAAAAAGATACTGACACAAACGTCTCCTGAAGGTCACCTCTTGCAACAAATCCAGTGCTCCAACACACTGGGGGTTGGTCCCATATAGTGCAGGTTGGACTGTATGTACAAGTTATTGCTTACCTTTATTGATGACTTGTTGGTGTATGGAAGACTGCAAGGAGGAGGTGTTATTGTTTGGAAGGAGAGTTCCCTTCCATTATAACATCAGGCAGCGATTGTTTTTCTTTTTTTAATTTTTAATTATATTTTTAATCTTTTATGGAAAATGGAGCAGCCTACCTGACATCCACTGAACAAACCTTTTAGACATTTCTTTTTTCAAATTCTTTCATTCTTTTTATTTATTTATTCATTTTTCTTATTTTTTATAGAAAATAGAGCAGCCTACTTGACATCCACTGAACAAACCTTTTAGACATTTTTATTTGTTTTCAAATTTTTTCAATATTTTTTTAAGTTTCATTTTATTTTTTATTGAAAATGTAGCAGCTTACCTGACATTCACTGAATGAACCTTTTAGATATTTTTCTTTTTTTCAATTTTTTTCAATATTTGTCTGTAGTGATGCATCACAGTGTCATTGAAAAGGTTAAGGCAACGGCCTACTGCAACTTGATTTGGGCGAGTCTTTTCAGCAAAAGTTTGCAGTTCTTCCCATGCTGCTGCACACATTTTCATAATAAATGAGGAAGGGACATCCTCTACATCAACAACCCTCATACCATTTTCATGTTTACGAATGATCTCTTGTTTTTCCTCTGTGGTCATCCTCACATGGGTTTTCTTAGGTTGAACCTTAACACTGACTTTCTTGGGAACAAGAAAAACTTTCTTGGGACCCATGACATGATACATAATAATTACTTTTATGTTCAAAAAACCAAAAAGCACAAAAATAATGGAATTCTTTACAAGCACGATCGCCACTTAGCAAGCAGCTCTGGTAAACTGAGGCCGGGTCAGCCTGTGCCACCAGGAACCACGTGCTCAGCCGACCCAAGTGACTATCAATAAAAGTCACTAGTCAAGGCAAAGGTCGCAAGTCGAGTCTCATTTTCCGACGAAATTTACGTCATAACTCAAAAAATTCGTAAGTAGGGACAGTCTTAAGACGAGGTGCCACTGTACACAAATTAGAACATTTACCACCATCTGGAAAGCATACATTAGACCAGTGTGAGTGCATTGTTTGTAAAACCCCACAAAGGAAGCTACAGATATGTAAATGGGTGTTAACATGGTGCCAAGCATGTGCTGTTCACCTTTGTCATGTGAAGTGTTTCAGAGTTTCTCACACTCCAGAATTTCTAAATGTCCAATAAAGGAGACAAAATTGTTTTGAATTATTTTTTCTTCTGCACAGCAGTGTTGTTGGCTATTAATAGCTGCACTACCCAAGGGTTAAATGTCTAAAGACTGGTGATTTTTCCCTAGTTATTTTTTTTAACATAAGTAAAATATTTGACAATTCAAGTCAATATACAGAATCATACTGGAGATACCGAATGGAAACACGTCAAAAGAAGAAACATTAAACAAATTAATATATAAATAAATAAAAAAAGATTATGGTAACCCTATTAGGTGTACCTAATTATATACCTAACATTAAAAAATAATAATATATAAATAAAAAAAGATTATGGTAACCATATTAGTTGTACCTAATTATGAGCGCTCTCTTACCTCTCCATAACCATGTGCAAGATTGACAATTTACCAACTGACAAAATGGCTCCTTGCAAAATAGCATAAAAAACCCAGCGTTGAATGTAATGAAATGCCATTTTCTGGGCAAGTTCCGGGGGCTTCCCCACAAAAAGCATAGACTGTACAATATCAGTCTTCACATTGTAGCAAAGATGGCTTGAGCATATTCTAGCCTAATAACCTGTGAGAATGCTCAATGCAATAATTGTTATTAAACAAACACAAAACAATAAATGTTTTACATAATGCCTATGTAAATTAATAGAAAATGCATACCTTGGGCATCACTTGTGTTGGGAGCGAGCGGATCCTCTAGCTGTTCTAATGAAAGAGGACAATCACCCACCGTGGATGACTCTTGAACTACATCATCGTCCACTAAATGTTCCTCCGAATCTGGACTAGTCAATAACAAATCGTGTGTGTGGCTTTCATCTGACGACATCTGAAAAAATTGTAGCATTATCAGGCAAGAAAGTTGCTGTAATCTTTAAACTGGCTCTGTATCTGCTCATGGCACAGAAGTTTGTACAAATAACTTGGATCCCAGTTTGACTTTTGCATAATATTTTACGATTTAACTTAACATTTAATATACTAGTAATTCATAATTCATTATATCGAGCAACAGGCAGCCAGTGTATATATACATGTAAGTCTTATATCGAGGTTCCCCCCTCCAAAGTCAAATTGCTGACCTCCCAGGATGCAATTCCACAGCAGGCTGACGAACTCCTGGGTACCTACTTACTGCTAAGTAAACAGGTGCATCAGGTGTCAGGAAACACCTCAACCATTTCTGTCCCGCCTGGGATTAGAACTCGAAATTCCCAATCATGAGTGAAGAATGAACTCGACTGTACTACCTACAGGAATTTCAAAAAACAATATTTTCAGTACTGTACGTACAGTATAAACATTACCTCACCCGAGATATCCAATATTACACTCTTATAGCACAAGAATAAGATGCTGACCCTGTGTACATTTGTCATGTGATCCCACAAACAGGTTCTTCACACTTCCAGGAAATGGGAGTAATCCCAACTCTCTGTAAATTGAATAATCAATTACCAATTGAGTAATCTCAATAGATTAACCCTTCAAATGCAGCACGTCAGTCAGGAACGATCATGCCATTTCTGACCCCCCCACTGTACAAGTCAATGAGGAACGATTTACAGTGCAAAGCAAAGGTTTCATGCATCTACACATCATGAAATCAGTACTCATGTTCCTTTAGAAAATAAACTTGTGGAAAACTATTCATATTCATGATTTAGTGACAAGTATCTGATAATGGCATTGTTGTGGCTAGAGTTAGCAATGTATGTGTGTAGCATATTAGAGGCATTTTGCTGCATAAGGTGGCATTGTTTGCTGGTAGCAAGTGATACTCTGCTGTGCTTCGTGTGTATTTTTACTGTGTATGTTCTCTGTATTCCCTCTATCTCGGCACACTCTCCAACTCTGAAGGAGGAAGCCAGTATCGAGCAGTACTCAAAACGGGAGAGCACTAGTGATTTGAATAGTACAATCATTATGATGGGATCCCTGGATTTGAAGGTTCTCATAATCCATCCTATAATTTTTTGAGCTGATGCAATACAGTATTTGCTTGGTTATGCTTCTTAAACGTTAGGTCATCAGACATCATGATTTCCAGATCCCCTACATGCTGCTTTCCTACTATGGTCAGATTTGATTGTGTTTTGTACACTGTATTATGTTTAAGGTTCTCATTTTTACCGTACCCAAGTACTGTACCTGAAATTTATCACTGTTACATCTCATGTTATTTTCTGCTAGCCAGTCGAAACTTTATTAACCACTGAACTGTTTAAGGTCCTCATTTTTACCATACCTGAGTACAGTACTCTGTACCTGGAATTTATCACTTAAGCATCATGTTATTTTCTGCTGCCCAGTCAAAAACTCTTATTAATATCTGCTTCTAGTTTTTCAATGTCTTCAGCAGAGGTAATTTTCATGCTGATTTTCGTCATCTGCATAGGATGATACGAAGCTGTAACTTGTATTTCTGTCTATACCTGGTACGAGAATAAGGAAAAGCAGTGGTGCAAGGACTCTACCCTGGGGTACAGAGCTTTTAACTGTGCTTGAACTATTTCTTATTTGGTTGACTGTTACTCTGTGTTCTGTTCGCCAGAAAATTGAATATCCACTGTCCTACTTTGCCTGTTATTCCCATTGACCTCATTTTGCGTGCTATCACTCCATGGTCGCATTTATCAAATGAATGTGTGAAGTCTGTTTATACAACATCTGCATTTTGTTTTTCTTCTTCTTCTTCCTCTTCTACTTCTTTGCGATACATGCAGTTTGCAGGAAAGTTTGTCCTCCCGATAACTGCACAGGTGGCGATGTTGAAAGATGCGGAACTCACAGTGGCACATCAATGTTCAGAATTTGGCACAGATTGGAAAGTTATCGATGTCTTCTATTTGTGCGAGGATAATGAGAAAAATACACACAAGTGGAAATGGACTGCAAAATGGATGGCAAAGATGAGTTGTGTTAATGGTGGTATCACAGTGTTGCTGTTCAATGAAAAGCGAGAGGTTTAGTCTAGAAACTGAGTATGTGAGTCGAAGTATGTTTGAAAGTTTGTCGCAAGTCCGATAGGTTAGGATGGATTATGGTAGGGTAAGGTAGGGTAGGGTAGGGTACATTAAGTAACAAGGGGGGGTTTATGTATATAAGGTTAAGTTGGGGTAGGTTTGTTAAAGATGGATTATGTTGTCATATTTTGAATTTTTATGTCTGGGATGTGATTACATCGGTCTTCTTTGACGTGCTCGTAGTACATGTTGAATATCTGGGAGTGGTTAGAGGATGTGCCATGGGAGAATGTGGTTTATGGGGTTTTTCAGTCAAAGTGCCAGATTGTTGGGAGGTTTATATAGCTGGGGGGTTTCTTACTCTTGGTGCTGATGGTTGGGGTTTGTGGCAAGGCAGCCTGGGGTATTTAGGAGGTACCCCATCAGTTTAAAGATGTGTATCCAGCAATGGTAGCTGTGTCTGGGGAGATGTCATTGTTTGTACATATCGATGGGGTGTCTGTTGGGTCAGCCTCGGAGATGGGTTGGATTGCTTGTGTAAAGAATTTAGTTAGGTGTCCATCCAACATCTTTTCTAGTGCATTTTCAATGAGAGTGACACGAGTCTCAACAAAATCGGTACTCAGTTGTATGTACAGTACTGCCAAAAGTCAGTCCTTTCAAAACCCCACACATGTGGTTGAGTACCTGTAAAAAAAAGCACACTATGCAAATACAGAGGATACATCTGCAACCCAAGGTGAGGTATGGACGCTAACACCAAAATGGAATCTTTAACCCCAGAATCAATCCCCCACAAACATTGGGGATAGACGAGCCATCAAAGCTTGCACAAAAAGGGTGAATCCTAGAAACTGGCTGATACCCAGAAAAGCACACGAGGGAGAGCAGCTAAGGAACAAAAAAGAAGAGAAAGAACCTCTTGGACATAGAAACCACTCTCCAGAAAAAACACCAAGATCAAAAATAGGAGTTGAAGGGCACCCATACACCAGACCCTCCCAGCACAACCCATTCTTGCACTTGCTTAGAGTCAATATTGGCTTATTAATAAGTGCATATGTGACATACTAATTTATTGTGAATATTTTAGTTTACCTTGAAAAGCTTAATAGAAAACACCGACCTAACCTAACCTTCTTAGTATGTTAAGATAAGCATCTTATTGCTTCTTAATTACAATTATTACTTAACCTATACCTATATTGATATTACAGTTTTATAAAAAATAATAAAACTAAACCAAAATATTTAAATAAATTGTAAAGTAATTAAGAATATTGTCATTGTATAAAATCTCTATTGTTTAATAAAACTCAAAAAGAAATTCCTAATATGAAAACTGGTGTTTAGTGAATCTATAGGAAGAGTTTGTACCTTAAAAACAAAATATAACTTGGCATATACCACATAGGTACTTATTAATCAGCCAAATAGTGACTACAAGCAACAAGTCATATATATACTGTCTTGTGCGAGAGCGGGTTGCCCAGCAGGCCAGGCCTGCAACACCCCCCCCCCCCACCGCCCTCTTTGCATGCCCATACCTACCTACTGCCCTCTCGGCACACCAGCACCCACCTCCGCCCCACTGCCCTCTCAGCACGCCACCACCAACCTCCCCCCCCACCCCCCCCCGCCTCTCGACACGCCCACACCCACCTCACCTCCCCCCACCGCCTTCTTGGCACGCCCACCCCCCCCCCCTCCACCCTCTTGGCATGCCAGCACCTCCCCCCACCGCCCTCTCGGCATACCCGCACCCCCCCCTCACCGCCCTCGGCACGCCAGCATACATCCCACCCCCCCATCCCCCCTGCCCTCTCAGCACACCGCACCTCCCCACCCACCGCCCTTTCGGCATGCACCCACCCATCCCACCCACCACCACCCTCTCGGCACGCATGCACCCACCCCACCCACCACTGCCCTCTCGGCATGCCCGCACCCCCCCTCACAGCCCTCGGCCAGCCAGCACCCATCCCACCCATCACCGCCCTCTCGACATACCAGGACCCACCTTCCCCCCACCGCCCTCTCGGCACGTCCGCACCCCCTTCCCCTCACCGCCCTCGGCACACCAGCACCGCCCTCTCGGCACGCACGCAACCACCCCACCCACCAACGCCCTCTCGGCACGCACGCACCCACCCCACCCACCACTGCCCTCTCGGCATGCCCACACCCCCCTCACAGCCCTCGGCCTGCCAGCACCCATCCCACCCATCACCGCCCTCTCGGCACGCCATCACCCCCCCACCCCGCCGCCCTCTCGGCACGCAAGCACCCTCCCTCACCACCCTCGGCACGCCAGCACCCACCCCACCCACCACCACCCTCTCAGCATGCCTGCACCCCCCCCCCCCCCCGTCAACTCGACAAGCCAGCACCCATTTAACCCACCACCGCCCTCTCGTCATGCCCGCACCCCCCTCCGCCCACCGCCCTCTCAGCACGCCCGCACCCACCCCACCCACCACCGCCCTGTCGGCACACCAGCACCCATCCCACCTCTCTTTTAGCCTACCCAGACCCAACCCACCCACTCAGCTTGCCAAGACCCACCCCCCATTCTCAGCATGCCCAGGCTCACTCCCCCCCCCACTCTCAGCATGCCAAGACCCACCCCCCACTCTCAGCATGCCCAGGCCCACCCCCCCCACTCTGTTCACCCTCCCCCCAAACCTCTGGCCCCATTGGGTGGGTCATCTTGGTGAACCGTGAACCTAATTGTCAGGAAATCAAAACCAAATCAATTATCATCAATTTAAAACAATCTTTCATTCACGGAAAACAAAAACTGAAAGGTGGATATTGATGGTGTGGTGGTGGTGTGTACGAGGTGAGGCGCCGAGGCAGGGCAGCGTTACCGCGAGGCAGGGCAGCGTTACCGCGAGGCAGGGCAGCGTTACCGCGAGGCAGGGCAGCGTTACCGCGAGGCAGGGCAGCGTTACCGCGAGGCAGGGCAGCGTTACCGCGAGGCAGGGCAGCGTTACCGCGAGGCAGGGCAGCGTTACCGCGAGGCAGGGCAGCGTTACCGCGAGGCAGGGCAGCGTTACCGCGAGGCAGGGCAGCGTTACCGCGAGGCAGGGCAGCGTTACCGCGAGGCAGGGCAGCGTTACCGCGAGGCAGGGCAGCGTTACCGCGAGGCAGGGCAGCGTTACCGCGAGGCAGGGCAGCGTTACCGCGAGGCAGGGCAGCGTTACCGCGAGGCAGGGCAGCGTTACCGCGAGGCAGGGCAGCGTTACGGCGAGGCAGGGGAGCGCTACCACGAGGCAGGGCAGCGTTACGGCGAGGCAGGGGAGCGTTACGGCGAGGCAGGGCAGTGTTACCGCGAGGCAGGGCAGCGTTACCGCGAGGCAGGGCAGCGTTACCGCGAGGCAGGGCAGCGTTACTGCGAGGCAGGGGAGCGTTACGGCGAGGCAGGGGAGCGTTACGGCGAGGCAGGGAGCATTACGGCAAGGCAGGGGAGCTTTACGACGAGGCAGGGGAGCGTTACGGCGAGGCAGGGGAGCGTTACGGCAAGGCAGGGGAGCGTTACGCGACGGCAAGGCAGGGGAGCGTTACGACGAGGCATGGCAGCGTTACGGCGAGGCAGGGCAGCGTTAGGACGAGGCAGGGGAACATTACGGCGAGGCAGGGAGCATTACGGCGAGGCAGGGAGCATTACGGCGAGGCAGGGAGCATTACGGCGAGGCAGGGAGCATTACGGCGAGGCAGGGAGCATTACAGCGAGGCAGGGAGTATTATGGCGAGGCTGGGAGCATTATGGCGAGGCAGGGAGTATTATGGCAAGGCTGGAAGCATTATAGCAAGGCAGGGGAGTGTTATGGCGAGGCTGGGAGCATTATGGCGAGGCAGGGGAGCGTTATGGTGAGGCGGGGAACACTATGGTGAGGTAGGGAGCATTATGGCAAGGCAGGAAGCATTATAGTGAGGCAGGGAGCATTATGGCGAGGCAGGGAGCATTATGGCAAGGCAGGGAGCGCTATGGGGAGGGAGCATTATGGCGAGGCAGGGAGCGCTATGGCGAGGCAGGGAGCATTATGGCGAGGCAGGGAGCACTATGGGGAGGGAGGGAGCATTATGGCGAGGCAGAGAGCATTATGGCGAGGCAGGGAGCGCTATGGTGAGGCAGGAAGCATTATGGCGAGGCTGGAAGCATTATGGCAAGGCAGGGAGTACTATGGCGAGTCAGGGAGCGCTATGGCGAGGCAGGGAGCGCTATGGCGAGGCAGGGAGCGCTATGGCGAGGCAGGGAGCATTATGGCAAGTCAGGGAGCGCTATGGTGAGGCAGGAAGCATTATGGCGAGGCAGGGAGTACTATGGCGAGGCAGAGAGTACTATGGCGAAGCAGGGAGTACTATGGCGAGGCAGGGAGCATTATGGCGAGGCAGGGAGCATTATGGCGAGGCAGGGAGCATTATGGCGAGGCAGGGAGCACTATAGGGAGGGAGGGAGCATTATGGCGAGGCCGGGAGCATTATGGCGAGGCAGGGAGCACTATAGGGAGGGAGGGAGCATTATGGCGAGGCAGGGAGCATTATGGCGAGGCAGGGAGCACTATAGGGAGGGAGGGAGCATTATGGCGAGGCAGGGAGCATTATGGCGAGGCAGGGAGCGTTACGGCGAGGCCGGGAGCGTTACGGCGAGGCCGGGAGCGTTACGGCGAGGCCGGGAGCATTATGGCGAGGCAGGGAGCACTATGGGGAGGGAGGGAGCATTATGGCGAGGCAGGGAGCGTTATGGCGAGGCAGGGAGCGTTACGGCGAGGCCGGGAGCGTTACGGCGAGGCCGGGAGCGTTACGGCGAGGCCGGGAGCGTTACGGCGAGGCCGGGATCATTATGGCGAGGCAGTAATGTGACAATCTACGGTCAACATGTATGGAGGTCAGAATCAAAACAAAGACCAGCACCCCCAACTGTAGCGGGTGTATCCCGTCATGTCCGCCCTCCTCCACACCCAGCTCCTCTCCCCGCCTTACCCTCACACTTACCTTGCATTCCTAGCGTCTCACAAGGTCCTCAAGCCCACCTAAGAACAAAAAATGGAAGAGGAGAGCAGGAGGGTGAGGGCGATGAGCGGCCAGCAGGAGGTGGCCCGGGCACGCATGCGCACTCCTCCTCCTCCCTCGCCACACGCTCAACCCCACAACACTTTTTAAGGAAATTCTGAATTTCTCTGATTAGGTTTAGAGCCCGAGGCCGACGACCGGTTATATCAGAAGCTGTATGTGTGTGTACGGTACAGCTAGCGACATTAAGTTGATGAGGTAGTTATGTGGAGTGAGTATTGTGGAGCGCAGTTAAAGGGCTCAGTTAAAGGGTGAGTAGCTGTGATTGGAGCGAGGTATTTAACTGTGGCTGGTACTCAGTAGCACAGTACTCAATACTGTGAGTCAGTAGCGCGGTATTCAATACTGTGAGTCAGTAGCGCAGTACTCAATACTGTGAGTCAGTAGCACAGTACTCAACACTGTGAGTCAGTAACGCAGTACTCAATACTGTGAGTCAGTAGCACAGTACTCAATACTGTGAGTCAGTAGCGCAGTACTCAATACTGTGAGTCAGTAGCGCGGTATTCAATACTGTGAGTCAGTAACGCGGTATTCAATACTGTGAGTCAGTAGCGCGGTACTCAACACTGTGAGTCAGTAGCACAGTACTCAATACTGTGAGTCAGTAGCACAGTACTCAATACTGTGAGTCAGTAGCACAGTACTCAATACTGTGAGTCAGTAGCACAGTACTCAATACTGTGAGTCAGTAGCACAGTACTCAATACTGTGAGTCAGTAGCACAGTACTCAACACTGTGAGTCAGTAGCGCAGTACTCAATACTGTGAGTCAGTAGCACAGTACTCAACACTGTGAGTCAGTAGCACAGTACTCAACACTGTGAGTCAGTAGCACAGTACTCAATACTGTGAGTCAGTAGCACAGTACTCAATACTGTGAGTCAGTAGCACAGTACTCAATACTGTGAGTCAGTAGCACAGTACTCAATACTGTGAGTCAGTAGCACAGTACTCAATACTGTGAGTCAGTAGCACAGTACTCAACACTGTGAGTCAGTAGCACAGTACTCAATACTGTGAGTCAGTAGCACAGTACTCAACACTGTGAGTCAGTAGCACAGTACTCAATACTGTGAGTCAGTAGCACAGTACTCAATACTGTGAGTCAGCAGCGCGGTACTCAATACTGTGAGTCAGTAGCACAGTACTCATGCCACAGTTCACACACGTATACACACTCCGGCCACTATTACCTTACATAATAATTTCACAGGGAAAAGGTGGAAGGTCTTAATTTTCTTATCGGTATATACACATTTACCTGAATTTACCTGAGGGTCACTAACACTCTAGTGGCCTCGACGAGGAAAGAAAGTCGACGGCTTGTCAAATGTCTTCCCATTTGACCTGATGATTTTTCCAAATTGGATTTTAAAGTTCAGCAGAGTTTTCAAATTCGTGTAAAATTCTGCCAGTTCTTCTAAACAACTGGGCTTGTACCCTTCAGACCGAACTAATTGCCTTGCTTCTTGGAATGAAATGTGTACAAGTCTCCAAACTTGATACATTAATTGTAAGTGACTTTATCATCCTTAAATGCTCTCAACTCTTTAAGACATAACTGTAACATGCTCGTGTCTGAACCTAGACACAAATACAACAAAATTATTACTGATCCCATTATGTGTCTCTGTAACCCTTTCCACTACCGCCCACAAGATGGGTATGGGGTGCATAATAAATGAACTAAACAAACTAACTGATGGTAACAGAGTCCATTTCATGTGGACTCCATCTCATGTTGGCCTCCGAATGCATGATAGAGCTGATGAGTTAGCCAACGAATCTGCCTTTAAAAGAGAAATTGAGTATAACCTTGGATTGTCAATGAGCAATCTGAGAGCAATAGTACACCGAGAACTTCAAAAAATCTTGTAGATCTGAGGCAAAGTGAAATTGACACCAGCAATTCCATCTATTATCATACTATCATGCAAGAGGAGCCACACATCTATCGATCATCCACTAAACTCAGCAGACTTCTAGATGTTACTACTGCTCGGCTTAGACTCGCTTACAAGTATCTCTGGGAATTCTCATTATCTGCTGATCTGCCATTGAAACCTAGCAACAAGAACACATACGTGATAACATCTATCTGATCACAAATGTCATATCATAATGCAAACACTCAAATGACAAGACCGTCGGGTACTTATCAACAGGGTAATCAGGGAATAATAGGAAATGACATTGCAGACGAACCTGCGAAACTTGCAACTAAGAGAAGTAATGTAGACATTTACATACCACAGAGTCTATCACAGATTAAGAAAGTAATTAGAAACAGAGCAATGCAAAAGATGTACAGTGACCACAACACAGCAGTTGCAACATCAGGATCTGCGGGTTGGTACAAGAATTCAACCAACTACGAACCACTTAGTTTGATAAAAGGGAGCAGAGAGCAACAGAAGTACACTTACATCGCATCAGGCTTGGGTACCCATGTGCATGGGGAATAGGCCTACAGGTTCCAGAAGATGAGAGGAAATGTCAGCACTGTGGAGAAAAGCCCGACAGACCATTGGAACATTATCTAACACAGTGCACAGTTACAAACCTCTTTAAGATTTCAACTTAGAGTCAAAGAGCAGAAGAAGTTGTTAAACACATGGGACAAAATCTTACTGAAGCGACCATACGAGTCATAAATACTCAAACTCCGCCCAAGTAAAACACTTATTAGTATGATTAACTTGATACATACAGCTCTTGATAAAAATGAGTTCCCTGTTGGTATATTTGTGGACCTACGTAAGGCTTTTGACACTGTCAACCACCAAAACCTTCTTCTTAAATTACATCATTATGGAGTCAGAGGTCACTCCCTGCAATACCTTCAGTCCTACCTTACTGACAGGCTCCAGTATGTTTTCTGTGAATAATTCCATTTCTCCGACACTACCTATAAACATTGGTGTTCCACAGGGCAGCATACTTGGCCCTCTCCTCTTTCTCATCTGCATTAATGACCTTCCAAATGCCTCTCAACACCTCAAACTAATCATATTTGCTGATGACACAACTTTCATCTTCTCCAGTCCTGACACTCTTGCTCTAAATGTTACAGTGAACACTGAACTAAATAAAGTCCATCTTTGGGTAACTGCTAACAAACTCACCCTTAACATTGACAAAGCTTTCTATATTTTGTTTGGTAATAAAACCTCAAATGAAATTAATTTAAGAATAAACAATATACAAATCAGTAGTAAAGTTGATGGTAAATTCCTTGGTGTCCTCATCGATAACAAGCTGAATTTCCAGGGACACATTCTAAATAAAACAAAAAAAGTTTCTAAAACTGTTGGCATTCTTTCTAAGATCAGATATTATGTACCTCGCCCTGCCCTGGTGACACTCTAGTACTCTCTCATCTATCCTTATCTCAACTATGGTATTTGTGCTTGGGGTTCTACTACCCAAAATCATTTACGTCCTCTAACCTCTAATTACCCAACACAAAGCTGCTATTAGGACAATATCCAACTCTGGCCCCAGACATCACTCGGTACCCTTACTCAAATCTCTGAATATGTTAGATATTAAGTCACTGCACATCCTCTCATGTGCATTATATATATATATATATATATATATATATATATATATATATATATATATATATATATATATATATATATATATATATATATATATATATATATATATATATATATATATATATATATATATATATATATATATAAAACGCTGAACTGTAATGTCAATCCTGACATTAAAAGCTTCCTAGAAGGTTAAGAACATAAGAACATAAGAACAAAGGTAACTGCAGAAGGCCTATTGGCCCATACGAGGCAGCTCCTATTCTATAACCACCCAATCCCACTCATATACTTGTCCAACCCGTGCTTGAAACAATCGAGGGACCCCACCTCCACAATGTTACGCGGCAATTGGTTCCACAAATCAACAACCCTGTTACTGAACCAGTATTTACCCAAGTCTTTCCTAAATCTAAACTTATCCAATTTATATCCATTGTTTCGTGTTCTGTCCTGTGTTGATACTTTTAATACCCTATTAATATCCCCCCGGTTATGTCCATTCATCCACTTGTAAACCTCTATCATGTCACCCCTAACTCTTCGCCTTTCCAGTGAATGCAACTTAAGCTTTGTTAATCTTTCTTCATATGAAAGATTTCTAATTTGGGGAATTAACTTAGTCATCCTACGCTGGACACGTTCAAGTGAATTTATATCCATTCTATAATATGGCGACCAAAACTGAACTGCATAATCTAAATGGGGCCTAACTAGAGCAAGATATAGCTTGAGAACCACACCAGGTGTCTTGTTACTAACGCTGCGATTAATAAATCCAAGTGTCCGATTTGCCTTATTACGAACATTTATGCATTGATCCTTTTGTTTTAAATTCTTACTAATCATAACTCCCAGATCCCTTTCGCAATCCGACTTCGCAATCACAACACCATCTAGCTCGTATCTTGTAACTCTATCATCATTACCTAACCTCAGAACTTTACATTTATCAGCATTAAACTGCATCTGCCAATCCTTTGACCATTTCAAAACCCTATCTAGATCAACTTGAAGTGATAGTGAGTCCTCCTCCGAATTAATTTCCCTACCGATTTTCGTATCATCGGCAAATTTGCAAATGTTGCTACTCAAACCTGAATCTAAATCATTTATATATATTATAAACAACAGAGGTCCCAGGACAGAGCCTTGAGGCACTCCACTTACAACATTTTCCCACTCTGACTTGATTCCATTTATACTAACTCTCTGTTTCCTTTGGTATAGCCATGCCCTAATCCAGCTTAATATAGCACCCCCAATACCATGAGACTATTTTTTTTAATCAGTCTTTCATGTGGCACTGTATCAAAAGCTTTGCTAAAGTCAAGGTATACAACATCGCAATCCTTACCACTATCAACTGCCTCAACAATGCTAGAATAAAAAGATAACAAATTTGTTAAACATGAACGGCCATTTATAAAACCATGTTGCGACTCAATTATTAATTTATGTTTTTCAAGATGAAGACGAATTTTATTTGCTATTATAGATTCGAGTAACTTTCCCACAATAGACGTTAGGCTAATTGGTCGATAGTTAGACGCAAGTGATCTATCTCCTTTCTTAAAAACTGGTATCACATTAGCAACTTTCCAAAACTCTGGCACTCTGCCTGACTCTATTGATTTATTAAATATGGTTGACAGTGGGTCACAAAGCTCCTCTTTGCATTCTTTAAGCACCCTAGCAAACACTTCATCCGGCCCTGGGGATTTGTTTGGTTTGAGTTTTACTATTTGTTTAAGAACATCCTCCCTGGTAACTGCTAAACTCGTCAACCTGTCCTCGTCCCCACCCACATGGACTTGTTCGGCTGAAGGCATATTGTTAAGTTCCTCTTTAGTAAATACAGATACAAAATATTTATTAAAAATACTACTCATCTCTTCATCACTATCTGTTATTTGACCTGTCTCAGTTTTTAATGGACCTATCCTTTCCCTAGTCTTAGTACGATATAACTGAAAAAACCCTTTAGGATTTGTCTTTGCTTGCCCTGCTATGCGAACTTCATAGTTTCTTTTTGCTTTCCTTATCTCTTTTTTAACATTTCTAACCAGTTGTACGAATTCCTGTTCTAAAGTGACCTCCCCATTTTTAATCCTTTTGTACCAAGCTCTCTTTTTACCTATAAGGTTCTTCAAATTCTTTGTTATCCACTTTGGGTCATTAGTATACGATCTATTCAATTTGTATGGTATACTACGTTCCTGTGCTTTGTTTAGAATATTCTTAAATAAGTTATATATTGAATCCACATCGAAATCCCCATTTAAGTCACCTATCGCTGGGTTCATGTCTCGCTCCAAGACCGGCCCACACCCCATACCCAAGCCTTTCCAATCAATTTGACCCAAAAAATTTCTTAGGCTATTAAAATCAGCTTTTCGAAAATCTGGCACTTTAACAGAATTTTCTCCTACTGGTCTATTCCATTCTATGCTAAATCTGATTTCTTTGTGATCACTGCTCCCTAGCTCACTCCCTATTTCGATGTCATTAATTTGCGTTTCCCTGTTAGTTAACACTAAATCTAAAATATTATTTTCCCGTGTTGGTTCCTTAATGTGTTGCGTAAGAAAGCAATCGTCAATTAATTCTAGAAAATCTTCTGCTTCACTATTCCCTGTTTTGTTCAACCAGTTTATTCCGCTAAAATTAAAGTCACCCATGACATAAATACTGTTAGATCTAGATGCTCTAGATATTTCATCCCATAGATGCTCTGCTTCCATTCTGTCTAAATTTGGTGGCCTATATATTACTCCTATTATAATATTATTAGCTTTTTCGTTTAATTCAATCCAAATAGTTTCTGTGTGTGGCTCTGTTTTGATTCCTTCTTTGAGACTACATTTCAAATTATCCCTAACATATATGGCTACTCCACCTCCTCGTCTAATATATCTATCTGTGTGAAATAGTTTAAATCCATATATTTGATATTCAGCTAATAGTTCTCTATTTTCTACATTCATCCACGTTTCGGTAAGTGCAATAATATCTATTTTTTCTGTGCAGACAAGAGCATTTAATTCGTTAATTTTATTTCTTAGACTTCTACTGTTAGTGTAATATACCCTAAGTGAATTGTTATTTTCCGGACCTTCTCTTTCCCTGATCGTTTTGCCAATTCCTTTCTCCCACAAAAACATACTTTTATTACCTCCTTCCTCCAAATCAATTCCCATACCTCTATCTACTAACAGTTTAAACCCAAACAAACACCTCTAACCACTTCTTCTAGCGAGTTCGCAACAGCAACAACCCCAGCTCTCGATAGATGCACCCCATCACGAGCATACATTTCATTTCTTCCATAGAAGTGTTCCCAGTTGTCTATGAAAGATATTGCATTTGATTTGCAATATCTTTCCAGCCGGCAATTGACACCAAGTGCCCTCGATATCCATTCATTTCCCTAGAATTATCTGAGGTAATCGTTGGACTACCTCAGTCCAACGATTGGTCTACCCAAGGCAGTCTACCCAAGGCAGTCTACCCAAGGCAGCCAAGGTCTCTTCACCAGTCTGCTTTGAAGAAGCTGTGAGTCACCCCCGGACGAACTCTGTTGAGAGTATTAGCCTGCCTGTGGCGTGGCAGTGCTGGGAATCACCTTATCCGGGGCTGGCTGGTGGAAGAGACTAGCCACTGTGGTGCTTAGTGAGGAGAGTGATCAGCGGGATCACACGAGGCTCCTGCCTAGGGCTCGCAACCCTAGTATCGGTCGTGGAGTGGCCTACACAGCGGAACTGATCGGTACCTGCCAGCTACAGGCTGGATGTGGTTGAAGGCCTCCACGACGAAGCACCCAGTGGGACTGTGATTTGGCTGGCCTGTGGCCAGGGTAGATTTGTCATAGAATCATAGTAGATTCATCGTGGGCCACGGAAGAAGGAACCAGGGCTACCCAGAGTGAACACCGTCGAGCATCCAGTGTCTTCGGAGGAAGACGAACGTGTACGTAATTGTGTAGTTATAATCCCCGCGTGTGACTGTTATTTATTTATACATGGTGGTGGAAATATATATATAAATTTGAATATTTGTATCCCTCCCCCTTTAGTTTAATTTGCGTTACGGAACACACCCCTTGAAAGCCTCTACTAACTTGAGGCCGGATTCCCAAACTCTACTAACATCGGAGAAGAACCCGGTTGCGTCCCACTAGGGTCGTAACAGATTCAAAGAAGCAAAAGGCAACATGAAAAGCACATGGAATACCATCTCTAATATCCTAGGAACTAAACAACACTCCCACAACCAGATAACACTCTCTAAGGATGGCCTTACACCGTCATCTGACTTAGAAATGGCGAAGGAATTTAATAGCTTCTTTTCATCGATTGGTGCTAACCTTGCAAATAAAATCCCACAGACTCAGACACATATCTCTCGGGCAGCTATCCAAACTCTCTTCTCCTTTCACCAGTCACCCCGACAGATGTTGTGTCCATCATACACTCACTAAAACTCAAAGCTGGAAACATGAGTGAAACGTGCTCGGCTGGGACACCAGCTGTGGTGTCCCAGCCGAGCACGTCCCCTGGGGGCCATACCCAGCTGCTGACGTTGGCTCAACGGATGATCCCGACGGCCTGGCGGATGTGTTTCCCGCCGATGACTCTTGGCCTTATAAATTTTCATTTATTATTTGATCGTTATCCTAATTATTCGTTTGTGGCTATTACTCGATTATTCAAACACGCTATTTTAACCAATTTATGGTTACTGATTACCCATTATGTTATGACGCCGATGACCCAGCAGCTGATGGCCCAGCTGGCGGTGTGCCAGCCGAGCATGTCCCCTGGGGGGCCAAGCCCAGCTGCTGACGTCGGCTCAGCTGGTGATCCCGACGGTCTGGCGGGTGTGTTCCCGCCGATGACCCGTGACCATATAATAACTCATTTAATTTGAGTGTTATTTTAATTATTCGTTTGTGGCAACCGTGAAGAGCTCAGTCCCCCAGGGTACTGTGCTTGCTCCAGTACTTTTTCTCATCCTCATATCGGACATAGACAAGAACACAACCTATAGCACTGTATCATCCTTTGCAGATGACACTAGGATCTTCATGAGAGTAGGCAATATAGAGAACACGGCAAACCTCCAGTCAGATGTGGATCAGGTCTTTCTATGGGCTATAGAAAATAATATGGTGTTTAACGAAGATAAGTTCCAGCTCATGCGCTATGGAAAAAATGAAAATATAAAACGGAAACTACGTACAAAACTCAGGCAAATCATAACATAGAACGGAAAGGCAATGTAAAGGATCTGGGTGTACTCATGTCGGAAGACCTTACCTTTAAAGAACACAATAAAGTAGCCGTCACAACTA
Source organism: Procambarus clarkii (assembly GCF_040958095.1). Lineage (NCBI taxonomy): Eukaryota > Metazoa > Arthropoda > Malacostraca > Decapoda > Cambaridae > Procambarus > Procambarus clarkii. Next base: position 33,613,914 of record NC_091165.1, on the reverse strand, counting down.
CAAGAAAAATGACAGGTTGGATAACAAGAACTTTTAAAACTAGAGATGCTATACCGTTGATGACACTTTTACAAAACGCTTGTGCTCTCTAGAGTGGAGTACTGCTGCACAATGACAGCCCGTTTCAAAGCTGGAGAAATTGCTGACCTGGAGAGCGTGCAGAGATCCTTTACTGCTAGAATCCACTCAGTAAAACACCTAAACTATTGGGACCGACTAAAGAGTCTAAATCTGTACTCCCTTGAGCGCAGGCGGGAGAGATACATAATAATTTACACGTGGAAAATATTAGAGGAGCTGGTCCCAAACCTGCACACAGAAATAACATCACATGAGACCAGAAGACATGGCAGGATGTGCAGAATACCCCCGTTGAAAAGCGGAGGTGCAACAGGTACTCTGAGAGAGAACTCTATCAACTTTAGAGGCCCGAGACTGTTCAACACGCTTCCACTACACATAAGGGGCATAACTGGCAATCCCCTCAGTGTTCAAGAGAGAACTGGATAAGCACCTCCAAAGGATACCTGATCAACCAGGCTGTGACTCATACGTCAGGCTGTGAGCAGCCGCGTCCAACAGCCTGGTTGATCAGTCCAGCAACCTGGAGGCCTGGTCGACGACCGGGCCGCGGGGACGCTAAGCCCCGGAAGCACCTCAAGGTAAGGTAAGGTGGCTATTAATCAATCATTCAGCACGCTATTTTAACCAGTTATTTATGGTTAATGATTGCCCATTATGTTATGCTGCCGTTGGCCCAGCTGGTGGCGTCCCAGCTGAGCGTGTCACCTAGGGGCCAACCCCGCCCGCTGACGTCCCGGTGATGTGGCCCCGGATGTTGACCCAGCAGCTGATGGCCCAGCTGCCATGGGGCCCGATCCAGCGGCTTATAATTATTCCATTAATTGGACTGTTATTATTAATTAATTGTTTGTAGCCATTCCTCAATTATTCAAACGCGCTAATTTTAACCAGTTATTTATGGTTAATAATTACCCATCATGTTATGCTGACGGGGACCCAGCAGCTGATGGCCCAACTGGTGGCGTTCCAGCTGAGCATGTCCCCTGGGGGTCAACCCCGCCCACTGAAGTCCCGGCTGATGTGGCCCAGCTGCCATGGGGCACGGCCCAGCGTCCAGTGTTCCGACTGATGTTTGATGACCGATGTTTGATGTTCCGACTGATGCTTGATGTTTTGACTGATGTTCCCAGGACGTTTGTTCCAGACTTAAGTTTGGCCGGTGTTGCCCGGCATTATTTTAGTTATTTATGGTTAATAATTACCCATTATGTTATGGTGCCGATGTCCCAGCTGCTGATGGCACAGCTGGTGGTGTTCCAGCTGAGTATGCCCCCCGGGGGCCAACCCTACCCGCAGATGTTCCGGCAGATGTGGTCCCTGCCGATGATCCAGCAGCCGAAGGCTCAGCTGATGGTGTTCCAGCTGAGCATGCTCTTATAATTACTCATCACGGGTACTGTAACTTCAGCTATCGGTAAGTGCCACAGGTCCAGGATACATCGTCGACGTCCCTCAGTATTTTATTATAGTACTTTACGCCCGGCATTAGCTGCACATTTATGTTGCTTACTCTGGTCACATTTATGTTGTTTATCATTTTTCGGACTAAATGTTTACATTTAGCCTACCACAATTTATTACTACATTTGATGCATTGCTCATGTTGCATGTTTTTGTTACTTTTGCTGTGTTTACAGTTTGGTTGTTTAACTTTAGCTTTGCCTTTAATTAAGCTATTAACTAAGGCCAACAAGGATGTGCTAGTTGCAGTGTTACGGGCCCTTGCCTCTTGCTCCAAGATTTCCTGGCCCTACATTTTGATTAGTTTCCCAAGAAATTTATATCTGTATTCTACGCTTAGCTCTTGCTCCATATGTATGTTACTTACTACTAGTTACATTTATGCTGTTTAACTCTGCTTATTGCCTCAAAGCTACTAAGTCAGGTCAGCTAGGATATGCCAGTTGCTGTGTTACGGGCCTCATGCCCCTTGCATCAAGATTATACAACCTACTGTTTTACTTGACAGATTTTACATTCATGGTTGTTAGTTTTCGCTTCTCGCCAGTAAGTTATTAAGTAAAGTCAGCTGGGATGTGCTAGTTGCAGTATTCGGCCCCCCCCCCTGGCCTCTTGCTTAAGATTAGTCTGGCCCTGCATGGAGGATCAGTTCCCTCAGCATTCTCCGCATTTTACGTTTCGTCTTACTGAATAGTTATTTTACTTATTCCTGGTTTAAATTACGTGTGTATAACTTACGCTTCTGCTTTTAAGCTACTCAGGAAATCAGCCGGGATGCGCGGTTACGGTGTCACGGGCCACATGCCTCTTGTTAAGTTTTTCTGGCCTTGTTACGCTTAGTTCCCTCAGTCAAAACACATCAATGAAATCAAAAGCACAACTTTTGCTTTGCCATTAGGTTAATAAGAAAAATCAGCTACGGCGTGCTAGTGGCAGTGTTACGGGCCTTTGTCTCACGCTTTAAGATTTCTGGCCCTGCATTTACGATTAGTTCCTGAAATTTATCACTGTTATTATGTTTAGCCCTTGCTGCTTATGTTATTTACTAGAGGTCAGTTTGTAGCCTACCATTTAGGGCCTAAATGTTTACATGTCGGCCCTAAATGTAATGTAAATGTATATGTAATGTACGCTGCTTACGTCCCAGTTCCATGGTTGATTCCCGGCAGCCGATGTCTGGCCGGTGGCACTGCTGTTCCAGCCGCTGCTTTCCCAGCTGCTGATGTTAAGCTGCTGATGCCACGGCTCATGAGCCCAGCTGAAGCGTTCCACCTGACATTGTGCCTATCTATCACTCTTTTCAGCCTTAGTGTAATATATGGTATTCCCAGCTTCATGACTAGTTCCCGTTATTCTCTGCTGACGGTTATATTTCAGTCTTTAGCCTAAATTGTCTTGCAGCCGGACTTCTACTTACCACCGAAGTGGTAAGTAGAAGTGGTCTACTTACTAGGGTGGTCTACTTACCACCCTAGTGGCCAGTTGCGGCTATGTCCTATCTCCATCAGATGTTGATGCTCCAGCCGCTGATGTCCAGCTGCAGGTGTCCCAGCGGCGATGCCCCAGCCGCTGATGTTCCGGGGCACGATTTTGCAGTTCAACATTCGGCAACGGTCGTTAAGTTCACCCATTATTTGCCCAATTTTGACTATTGCTGCTTGCGTTATACACGCTAAGTTAATGTGGGTTTAGGGTTAAGGTACTACCAACGCTGCATGCTTCTTTAACTTATAAAACTCTTGCTCATTGTATTTGAGTTCACTAAAGCCAGCTAGGTTGGGCTAGTTGCTGTGTTACAGGCCTCATGCCTCTTGCTTCAGGTTCCTTGGGTTAGCATTTACCACTAACCTACAACAATTTATTTCTACAATGGTTACTTGTCATGTTGCATGTTTATTTTACTTTTGCTGCGTTTACAGTGCTCTTGTTTAACTTTTGCTCTGCCATTAAGTAGAGTCAGCTAGGATGTTCTAGTTGCAGTGTTGCGGGCCACTGTCTCCTGCTTTAAAAATTTCCCGGCCCTGCATTTATGCTTAGTTTCCTCTGAAATTTATTACTGTATATTACGTTTAGCTCTTGCATGATTATGTTAATTACTATACTGGTTACGTTATGTTGTTTATCATTTATGGCCTAAATGTTTACATTTAGCATATCACAATTTCATTCTACAATTGATGTATTGCCCATGTTGCATGTCGTTTTACTTTGCGGTGGTGTTATGCGGTGTCTATTAATCTTGTTTAAATTACTAATCAAGCTGTCAATGTAATCAATCAGAGCTTTAATATAACAATGTGCTTTAATATACTTACTAAGCTCTCTCATCTCATTTTTCTCTTGCGATGTATCTTTATCATTTATAAATTCTGATAGAAATTACCTACTTAAAATTATCTGCTAGATTAAGGACCTGCCCGAAACGCTGCGCGTACTAGTGGCTTTACAAAAATGTAAATACTGTACTAACCAATGTATTCTCACAAACCCAATGTACCTTCTTGTATATATATAAATAAATAAATAAATAAATAAATAAAAGTGGTTACAGTTGTCGTTTCACTTGCTTGCCATTTAAGTTATTAAGTAAGTCAGCGAGGAGGTGCTAGTTGCGGTGTTACGGCCCCTTGCCTCTTGCATTAAGATTTTCTGGCATTGCAATTCTGTTCATTTCCTCAGGAATTTATTACCGTGTTTTACCCTTAGCTGCATAATTATGTTACTCAGCACTGGTTACATTTACGTTGTTTACTCTGCTAATTGCCTCTATACTACTAAGTACAGTAAGCTAGGATGTACTGGTTGCGGAGTACGGGCCTCATGCTTCTTGCTTTAAGTTCATTCACGTACTGTTCAATTTACTTTCTGGTTTCACATTTATGGTTGTTTAACTTTTGCTTATTGCTAAATGCGGGCCTAGTTTACTCAGCATTTCATCCCGTCATAGTGTGGTCGGCAGGCAGGTGGGGGCCAATCATCCTAAGACCCAGCTGCTGATGCTCCGGCTGGTGTAGTCCCTGCCGATGACCCTGCAGCTGATGGACCGTCGGATATGGTTCCCGCCGACGATCTAGCAGCCGAGGGCTCAGCTGGCGGTGTTCCAGCTGAGCATGCCCCAGTCGCCCCCCTTATTTTATATATGAATTCTGTTTTCTTTTACATTTTGTCGTTCATTGTATTCCTTTCTAATTTATGTATTATATATTGTTTTGTGTTGTTTCTCGGGGCCAGACCCAGCTGCCGATGTTCCGGCTGACGTGGTCCACGCTGATGATCCAGCAGCTGATGGCTCAGCTGGTAGTGTTACGGCCGATGATCGAGGCCCAGCTGCTGATGTTCCGGCCGACGAGGTTCCAGCCGATGATCCAGCAGCTGAGGCTCCAGAAAATAGTACCCACCGAGGATGTCCCAGCTGCTGAAGCTGATACCTGCGGTGTCCATCCGACGATGCTGCAGCTGAAATGATCCAGCTGCCGAGCCTCCAGATGGCATGTCCCAGCGGAGGATTTTCACGGGGAAGAGGGGAAGATCGCATTTCCTCTCCATTCTTAATATTAATTTCTTTATAGTTCTGATTTGTCTTATTTGTGCATAGGTGGTTTAACAGTTCGATGCCCCTTTACCATCCTCTTACATTGGCCTGTTGGCGTTACTTAGTATTTACCCGCTGCATAGCGATATGGGCATCGTCGCGCACTATTGCAGTCATTTGGAGCCACCTCCAGTCCACTGTCTGCTCTGTGTTTATTATTGACTTATAATTGGTCTTATTATTAGTAGTTGCTGTGCTGGAGCTTACTAACTACTGGACGCCGTCTTTCACTTTTTCTCTTAGTTCCCGCCGAGGGGGCGTCCGATTGTTCCAGGAGTTAGGACTTATTGTATCTGGCAGTACCATTGCTAGGCTTCTAAGTTACTCCCCACTCAGTTATGCTTGGGACTTTATTCAAGTCTACCATTCCTGCCTTTCGCAACAGGTGCCGCATCCAGTTAACCTCACTCCTGCACCCTAAGCTGCCACTAGTACGCGTATGGTGTGGGTCCACCACAACCGTGCCTTTGCCTTACACGTTACAACTGCATGCCAGCTTCTGCCCCCCCCTTACTGCCTTAATACTTCCAGATCCGCGATATAACGCGCACGAGGAACACCATGAATGATCGAGGACCACGTGGTGGGGCCCGAGAGGCGGACCACTGATCTCGTGCCACCATGAGAGGTATCCTGGGTGGCGACCTACATGCTTCTAAGCTGCCTCCTCCGCCCCCCCCCCCATCCGTGGGGCTTGCCACAGCGACAACGACCGACACGGGGTCGACCCTGGGGAGTCGACCTCTGTGTGGACAGCGTTCACTTTCCCACACCCGCCCTGGGGCCAGCCTTCCAGGACTGGTTTCTGTGAGGGCGGGCTCCAGCGACGAGGATATACACGGGATCGACCAGCCATTTGCCATGGTGGAAAGCACTCCCTACATGGGGTACAAACCCTGCAGTATGTACTCCTCACAGGGTCACTGTCGGTGGGTTATCCCGCCTCTCTACGTCCCATGGCTTGTCAAGATGGCGCTCCATCGGCCCACCAAGGAAGCTGTCTCCGTTAGCAGCATCTGCCTGTAGACCCGGAATGGTACCTTTTTCAGTCAAGGGCACCTGACTGTTTTTTAACGGCCTCTCCGGGCATACGGGAACGGTTACGGCCACGGTAGCGAGCTGGCATGGTCCTACTTTAACAGCCTTCTCCCGCTCTGCCATCTCCCCTCCACATCCGTGGGGCTCGCCGCAGCGACAACGACCGACACGGGGTCGGCCTTGTACATCCTCGTCAGGCGAGATGTTGTTGCTCTGCCACTTTGCGGCCAGCGGGCCTCGCCATTCGGGTGGGGTGGGGAGTTCCGGCCAGCTGGCCTGCGGTGGGGGTGCAGCGCCGGTCCCCAAGTGTCCCGCTGTCCGTAGCTAATACTTTGCCCAGTCTAGGTGCTAGTAAGCCCTACTTTTAGTCACGAAACCCTTCTACTTATTCCTGGTCGGCCTCCGTTAAGTGTTATGTGGCCTATTCACTTGATGGAACATTTGTGTCCTGACTGTTATAACTAGTTTTATATAATTACATTACATTGACATTAGGTTTCTGCAGAACGTGTTTACCATTTCACTAGGCTAAGCTTACTCAATACGGGTGTACATTTTAAGTTAAATATTAGTACTCAGTAGACATGGATATGTTACATTTGTTCCTACTTATATATTTACATGTTCTGCAGAATTTAATTTACCATCTCCAATTTGTAATAAATAAGTCCCAAACTGTTGGCGTCTTTTTCCCCCTGAGCAGAAAATTCAAGTTAATTACAGAAACATTGTGATTGTGTTAAAACATTGTTCACATCATGTGCTGTATAATACCGGCAATTTTGATCATTAAATTGTTTTGATTTAATGATCATTAGATCTTGTTTATATTTTTATTTTTCCCCCTTTAGTTAGTTTAGTTCATTTATTATGCACCCCATACCCATCTTGTGGGCGGTAGTGGAAAGGGTTACAGAGGCACTTTTTTATTTTTTTTTTTTATTTTTACATGCAAGCATGCGTATAATGTACAATAAAAACAGAACAAATATACCATAGAACAAAAGTACAAAGCACACACGTACAATGACAAAGGAACAAATCAAGAGAAGACCAGCCAGAAGGGCTGACCACAAAACAAAAATGCATATACAAACATAACACAAATATAAACACAGCGTAATACAAACATAAGGGAAACAGAGGCGAGAAACATACAAAACAAGTCTGCTAACACCACACACACACATAATGCACACATAACAGAGCACACCCCAACAGCCTGAAGGGCACACAAGATGACAAACAAGCGCACACGACACCCCCCCCCCCACTAGCCATACAAGAAAACTCTCAAAACAAACCGGAGCACGCAGGAACCGGGAAACAATACCCACCCCACCCACTCACACACCCCACAACCAGGCAACACAAAATACATAGAAATCACTTGCGAGGAACCTCGTGAGAAATGTACTTCTCCGGGAAAAGATCATGAGGATATTTCGCCTTGTAAGCTTCCCAGACTAGATCTTCAAGGTCGGTAGGATTTTTGATCCCCCGCTCTCGAGCGGGTATCATAAACTCAGGAACATCTATATCTGGCGGCATCGGCCAACGCCCAAGGTCACTGACGCAAGTCGCATAACGAGGCTGGGGAGCGCCAACCACGCCCTTCGAGGAAGCAGATGACACCGGAGAAGCGGACGAGGGTCGCCGAGCCTGCCACGCCTTCTTCATCGGAGCAGGTGCCGGACGCTGAGACGATAGCACTTCCACGGATACCGCAGGAGACACGGAAGGGACTGCAGGAAACGGAAGAGGCGGCAAGACCGCTGCCGAGGAAACGGGTAACGAGGAAGGGGCCACAGAACATCCAGAGCGAGCATCCTTTCTCAACATCACTACCAGGCCACCCCGCTCACCACCAACTACAGCAGGGGGGAACCACCGCCCACGAAGAACCGGAGCCATCCGACGCAGGCAACGCACCTGAAGCAGGACCCTCGGACACCGGACCAGAAGTTGAGGCCGAAACGCCGGCACCCTCAGGCAAGTGTACCTCCGCCACCACCGTAGTGTGCACCACACCCGGAGCCACTCTACCGTCAACGGAAGGACGACACTCGTCGAATTCGCCAACATCAGCCCACGCAGAAGAACGCCGGGAACGCTTAGGCTCAGGCCGCACATCATCAGACCCGGAGGCAGACTCAGCGACCCGCGCAGCACCAACCGAGCGAACCGACGCACGCCGCAGCACGGCAGCCGCCTCGACCACACGGGGCACCAGGCCAGGCACAGGAGGGAATGCCGGAACCACCTCAGCTCCCAGCACAGCTGGAACAGACGGCGAGGGCTCAGGGACCGGGACAGACACAGCAGAGGAAGAACTGGAAGACGAGGGGTCCGAGCAAACGGCAGGCGGAAGAGGCTCAGGGACACCAGCTGGAGCACTAGGCGAGGACCCAACCTCCGGAGGAGATGCGGCAACAACAGGGGGCGCAACAGGCGGAGCAACAGCTGCTACAGAGGGCACCTCCTCAGCCGAAGAGACGTCCATACCCACCGAATCATCCCCCACAGGAAGGGGCGGAAAATCCTCCTCACTGAAGAGATTCACTGGTGCAACTGGAGGCGCAGAACAGTCAGCAGCCTGATGGCCCAAAAGACCACAACGATAACACGTCCGCGGCTGACGGGCGTAAAACACCCGAACGTTGTACCCCATAAGGCGCACAGAGGACGGAATATCCGCCCGGAGTCTCATGCCCAGGGTGCGAATGTTAGACCTCACACCCTTAAGAGGACTAGAAGACACCACGTTCACTCTCACACTAACAACTGCGCCAAACCGGCCGAAATACCGCCGTAGCAGAGCCTCTGGAAACTCCAAGGGAGCCCCATGCACACTGATGTAAGTAAGTGCACCACTCCTATCCGAGAGGGTGACAGTGCCCGCACCATCCGGCAGGGGCAGTGTCCGCCCCTCGTATCGCCGGAAAAATCGCGATACGCCACCTCCTCTGCAAACTTCACAATTGCCCTACGGGCCGTTACCAACTCGACCCCATAAATCGCAAACACAGGGACAGAGAGCATTTCACAAGCCAGGGCAATCTCCGGGTAACCAGCCCGCACAGAGAACTCTAGTCCCACAGACTGAGCCCGGACGACAGGGGGTAGAGGGACCCCCATCGTAACGCCACGTCAGCACAGGCGAGCAGAGACACACCCGCCCCCAACCAGCCGAAACGGGCAAACAACACCAACTGCTGGAGCGCCGATTCAACACGTCCGCCCCGTACCGAAGCTAGGGCCAGACTTCCTTTACAGAGGCACATAGTGGGCTCAGGGACTGAACCCCACAATTCATTTAGTTAAGCAAGTTACAATCTTGATGAGCTAGTTACAAAATTCAATATATGTCGTCACATCAACAATGGGTACGAGATCGATCACAAGTACAGTTTCTAAATTAAGCAACTGACATATGTGGAGAGCTAGTGTCACAATTGATATGTTTGTCCTGTACACCGCCCCCAATCCAGTGGGCAGCGGTGGATAGGTTACAATCACTTAGTTACTACCTACAGTTTTCCCCCTTTTATATCAAAATTTTATTTTGTAATTGCCATTCTTGCCTTGTTTTCCTACAACCAGCCTTTTTATGCAGACAAGTATAGACCCAGAACTAAACCTCTTATCCACTATCTATGACAATCATCACTTTAATGATCAAAATTGCAGATATTTTACAGCACATGATGTAAACAATGTATTAACACATAATCACACAATATCTCTGTAATTAACTTGAATGTAAGATCTCTCAGCAAACACTTCGGTGATGTTAGTGCCTTGATTGAAACTATTGACAACAAATTCTCTTTTATTATACTTACTGAAACGTGATTAAAAGAATATACTACTCAACTCTTTAACATGCCTAACTACTCAGCAATTCACAACTGTCGACCAATTCAGAGTGGTGAGGAGTCCCACCTGTGCTGCCGTAGGGTTCAGACGTGTCGTCTGACCGCTCCGGCAGTTTGGGGAGGTTGCAGTTTTCGCCAGCAGGGGGTGGGTGTCTCTACCCTCCCTGCTGTCCCTGCCTGGTGTTGACGTGGCGCTTTTACGATGAGCGGCCATCTTCCCGCTGTTGAGAGGGTACACTCCGTGGGTTTGGAGTTTACCTGCCGTGCAGGGTATCCTCTCAATGAGCAGGTCATGTGTGACGTGCTACATGTCCCGGTCGAGGAGGTCTACGGGGTTGAGCTGGTGACTGCACGCCGGGTGATCATCAAGTTTGTGGGTGAGGAGGCGTACCGTGGATTTCTCCGGCGGTACGAGGGCCGTACCTTGAAGTTGTTGGATAGCACTGGTTCTGTGGCCATATCTGATCGGAGTGGTGCCGTGACGTATGTGAGCCTCCATGGGGCCCCCATGGAATTCCCTGAGTCCCTTCTCCGGCGTTTCTTCCAAAGATTTGGCTCCGTCGTCAGTGTGAGGATGCACAAGCTGTCTTCTGGAAAATATGCGGGGTTGAAGACGAACATTCGTACCCTCGGGATGCGCCTGAGGTCGGACATTCCATCCTCTGTCCGACTTTTCGGGTACTACGTGCGGGTGTATTATGCCCAGCAGCCCCGTACTTGTTTCCGGTGTGGCATGTTGGGGCATCAGGCTGCCGGATGCACTGCGGATCCGGTTGCTCCAGTCAACTTGTTCAGGGAAGATTTCCCACCGCTTCCTCTGGAGGAGGTCTCCGGGGATGAAGAGGTGAGCGTTCAGTTAGCGGATGCGGCTCCCCCTACGTCGCCGGACGTTCCTCCGGTTGTTACAGACTCTCCTCCGGGTCTTGCAGTGCCATCGGATGGTCTACGTGCTCCTGTCGCTGTCTCCGCTGCTCCTGAAGGCCTTCCTGGTGATCGTTGTGACGCGCCGCCGCCTTCTCCCTCGTCTTCGGCTGCTGCGCCTGGCCCTGTGTTCTCGCCTCGGGTCCCGGATGTGCTGGGTGCTGGGGTGGCTGCGGATCCTCCTGCTGTGTGTGGGCCAGTTCCCCCTGTGGTGGAGGCTGCTGCCGTTCTGCGTCGGGCGTCGGTTCGTCCAGCTGGTGGGACCCGTGTTTTTGGGTCCGCTTCCGGCTCTGACGATCTCCGGCCGGAGCCCAAGCGTTCCAGGCGTTCGTCGTCTGCCTGGGCCGATGTTGGGGAATTCGGTGACTGTGGGTCCTTGGGAGTTGACGGTGTGGAACCGGATGTGTCGCTGTCTCCACGGTTGGTGGTGGCAGAGGTTCATGTGCCTGCTGATGCTGGTGCCCAGGTCTCGGGGGTGCCTTCCGTTCCTTCTCCGCCTGGGGATTCTCCGCAGTGGGAGGTGGTGGCTCCCGCTCCCAGGGATGGTGTGGTTGCTGATGCTGGGCGTGGCCTGGTTGTGACATTACGGAAGGATGCGCGCCGCCCTGGTTCCCTGCAGTCGTCTGGTAGTGTGCCCGTGGCCGCTGGTGCCCCGGTGGTGGTGTCCTTTGTCCAGCCCCCTCTTGTGAGGGTGTGTGTTGGGGACCTGGGGGACGTGTTGCCGGCGTCGGTGATGCCACAGAGTCACTGGTCGGCGATTGCTGAGTTACTGCTGAATGACGAGCCGGGGGAATTTCATGGTGGGGGTGTTCCCTTGATGTGGGGGATTGTGGTTGTGGCAGTTACTCGCGTCAGGAGTGATACCATTTGGGTCCCCTGCTTGCGAGTGTTTGTAGCTAGGGTTCCGGGTGACATGGTGTCCCCGGTGGGTGTACGAGACCCTTGGGGGTGGTTACTTTGGGAGGCGTTCAATGTGCGTTTCCCCCGGGCTTTGTTCCGGGGCAAGTATGTCCGCTGATTGGCCGGTGTTTTGCAGTGTGTATTCTCTTCATGTATTACCTTGTATTACCTTGTTGTATTATGTTTTCTTTTTAATTTTCCCTTTGTTTATATTTATGATTTGTTTGTGTGTGCATTGTCTTGTGTTATGTTTCATTTTCTAAATTTTGATGTGTTTTGTTGTCGGTCCTTCTGGCCGGTGTTTGTTTGTTTTGTTTATTTGCTTACATTATTTGCTTGTTTGTTATTGTTTTTGTTTAATTTGTCTTGATGTATGCTGTTCCTCCATTTTTGCTAATTATTGTCCTGTGCTGTCGGTCCTTCTGGCCGGTAGCTTCTGTATTTTGTTTTTGTTTTCTCTGATATTTTATTGTATTTATTGTCTTGCATGCTTGCATGTAAAAAAAAAAAAATCAGAGTGGTGGTGGTACTGCTTTTTACTACCACAGAGAACTAACATGCTTAAAAGTAATTAGAACTAGAGACTACTGTGGGGAGTATGTCTTCGCCAGTTTCAGTGTCAAGGGTGCTGAGTCTGTCCTGACTGTGGGTGCAGTTTATAGAATTCCTAACACTGATGTGTCCGAATTCAACTCTAACCTTAGAAATCTAATACTAGATAACAGACTGAACAAAAACCATCTAATTATTGCAGGGGACTTTAATATTGACCTCTGCGAGCCTGAAAACCCTACTGCTGCCAGCTTCCTCAACTGTATGAATTCCTGCTTCCTCATACCCTTAATCACTAGACCTTTCTAGAATCACTGACAGTACTGCCACGGCTCTTGATCACATCTGGACCAACATAACCTCTCCACTTACTTCAGGGATAATCATCGATAGCATTACAGACCATTACCCCACATTTCTTCTAACTAACATTAACAAACCACCTCTAGAGACAAGGGAGATAAGCTTTAGGCTGCACAATGAAACTGCTATAGGTAATTTTATAGCTGCTGCTGCTAATGTCAACTGGGAGTCCGAATTAGGTAACATAGGGGACATCACCCTAGCAGTGCAATCTTTTCTTCATTAAACTCTCAGCCTTTATAACACCCACTGTCCTGTGCTAACGAAAAAAGTCACAACTAAAAGGCTGAACAATCCTTGGCTTACAAAGGAAATACTTAAATCCATTAATAAAAAACATGACCTTGAGAAGAAGTATAGGTTAGGAATCGTTTCCAAAGAACTTTCAAAGAATTACTCGTCATTGCTATCTAAAATAATTAGAAGAGCCAAAACTAAATACTACGAAGATGGTCAGCCTACAGCCTCTGATACTGCTATTGAGTTCAATAGGTTCTACTTTTCCATTGGGTCATCCATTGCAAATGATATTCCATCTTCCAGTACTGACGTTCAGGACTATCTTACAGGTAACTATCCACAGTCTCTGTACCTAACGCCCACAAATTCTACAAATTTGTTACAAATTTGGGTATTATTTATTCTGAGATTTATTTGATTTGAGGATTTATTGCCAAACAAAATATAGAAAGTTTTGTCAATGTTGAGGGTGAGTTTGTTGGCAGTTAGCCAAAGATGGACTCTATTTAGCTCAATATTCACTGTGACATTTAGAGTAAGGGGTCAGGACTGGAGTAAATGAAGGTTGTGTCGTCAGCAAATAGAATTGGTTTGAGGTGTTGGGAGGCATTTGGAAGGTCATTAATGTAGATGAGAAAGAGGAGAGGGCCAAGTATGCTGCCCTGAGGAACACCAATGTTGATGGGTAGGGTGGAAGAAATTGAATTATTCCCAGAAACATACTGGAGCCTGTCAGTAAGGTAAGATTTGAGGTATTGCAGGGAGTGTCCTCTGACTCCATAATGATGTAATTTAAGAAGAAGGTTTTGGTGGTTGACAGTGTCAAAAGCCTTACGCAGGTCTACAAATAACCCAACAGCGAACTCATTTTTATCAAGAGCTGCATGTATCAAGTTAATCAAACTAATAAGTGCATCGTTAGTGTTATTTTTGGGTCTGAAGCCATATTGACAAGAGCTAAGTATATTGTGTTTGGCTAGATAAGAGTAAAGCTGCTTATAGATTAGTTTTTCAAATATTTTTGACAAGTTTGGCAGAATTGATATAGGTCTGAAGTTAAATAAATAAATAAATAAATGTTTATTCAGGTACGGTACATACATACAAGAGATTTTACAAAAATGGATAGATTTATAAATAGAGCTAGTACATGCAATGCCTAAAGCCACTATTACGCAATGCGTTTCGGACAGGAAAAGCATTATTGACTGAAACTTAATACTAATTGAGTATAAAGAATAAAATGTGTTGAGAACAAATAAAAATAAAAAAGGGGGGAACATGGCTGAAAAAGCATCACAAATATAATTAGGTCGACAAACAGCGGTGTTAAAAAAAAAAAAACAGACATGGGTTGACAATATAGGGGTAAGGTAGGTTACAGGGAATTTATTAGGTATAGCTTCGTTTTTATCTTAAATTGGTTGAGAGAGGTACAGTCTTTAACATGGTTGGGAAGGTCATTCCACATTCTGGGTCCCTTGATTTGTAGAGCATTTCTAGTTTGATTAAGTCGTACTCTAGGAATATCAAAACTGTATTTATTTCTGGTGTGGTGCTCATGGGTTCTGTTACAACCTTCTATGAAGCTTTTGAGGTCAGGATTGGCATTACAGTTCAGCGTTTTATATATGTATAATACACATGAGAGAATGTGCAGTGACTTAATATCTAACATATTCAGAGATTTGAGTAGGGGTACCGAGTGATGTCTGGGGCCAGAGTTGGATATTGTCCTAATAGCAGCTTTGTGTTGAGTAATTAGAGGACGTAAATGATTTTGGGTAGTAGAACCCCAAGCACACATACCATAGTTGAGATATGGATAGATGAGGGAGTAATAGAGAGAAACCAGGGCAGGGCGGGGTACATAATATCTGATCTTAGAAAGAATGCTAACAGTTTTTGAAACTTTTTTTGATATATTTAGAATGTGTCCCTGGAAATTCAGCTTGTGGTCGATGAGAAAGTCTAGGAATTTGCCAACTGTAGCCTCTGTTTAACGCATCAGTAAAAATGTGTACTTGGATGAAAAAACGATTCTTCGCGGCAGGGGATCGTATTCCAGGGACCTGCCCGAAACGCTACGCATGCTAGTGGCTGTACAAGAATGTAACAACTCTTGTATATATCTCTAAAAAAAAAAAAAAAAAAAAAAAAAAAAGTGACTTGAAGAGTACAACCATTGTGATGGGATCCCTGAATTTGAAAGTTCTCGTAATCCATCCTATCATTTTTCTGGCTGACGCAATATTTGCTTGGTTATGCTCCTTAAACGTTAGGTCGTCAGACATTATTATTCCCAAATCCTTTACATGCTGTTTTCCTACTATGGGTACATTTGATTGTGTTTTGTACTCTGTATTATGTTTAAGGTCCTCATTTATACCGTACCTGAGTAACTGGAATTTATCACTGTTAAACATCATGTTATTTTCTGATGCCCAGTCGAAAACTTTATTAATATCAGATTGAAGTTTTTCAATGTCTTCAGCCGAGGTAATTTTCATACTGATTTTTGTGTCATCTGCTAAGGATGATACGAAGCTGTGACTTGTATTTTTGTCTATATCTGATATGAGAATAAGGAAAAGCAGCGGTGCAAGGACTGTACCCTGAGGTACAGAGCTTTTAACTGCACTTGGACTAGATTTTATATGGTTGACCGTTACTCGCCGAGTCCTGTTTGACAGAAAACTGAGTATCCAGCGTCCTACTTTACCGGTTATTCCCATTGACTTCATTTTGTGTGCTATCACGTCATGGTCACATTTATCGAAAGCCTTTGCGAAGTCCGTGTATATCACATCAGCATTCTGTTTTTCTTCTAATGCCTCAGTGACTTTGTCGTAGTGCTCAAGTAGCTGTGAGAGGCACGATCTTTCTACTCGAAATCCATGTTGGCCTGGGTTGTGAAGGTCATTGGTCTTCATGAAATTGGTGACTTGACCCCTAATCACTCTCTCAAATACTTTTATGATGTGCGATGTTAGTGCAACTGGTCTATAATTTTTTGCCAATGCTTTGCTCCCTCCCTTGTGTAGAGGGGCTATGTCTGCTACTTTAAGTGCATCTGGTATCTCCCCCGTGTCCAAGCTCTTCCTCCACACTATACTGAGTGCCTGTGCTACCGGCACTTTGCATTTCTTTATAAATATTGAATTCCATGAGTCTTGAGCTGGGGCCGAGTGCATGGGCATGTTTTCAATTTCTCTTTCAAAATTTAGTGCGCTCGTGTTTATATCAGTTATATTTACAGGGGTTTGAATATCCAGCATAAAGAAATTGTCTGAATCTTCCACCTTCATGTTGTTTATTGGAGTGCTAAACATGTCCTCATACTGCTTTTTTAGGATTTCACTAATTTCTTTGTCAAACTCCGTGAATGAACCTTCACTAACCTTCACTAGGCAAACACTTCGATGATGTTAGTGCCTTGATTGAAGCTATTGACAACAATTTCTCTTTTATTATACTTACTGAAACATGGTTGAAAGATGATACTACTCAACTCTTTAACATGCCTAACTACTCAGCAATCCACAACTGTCGTCAACTTCAGAGAGGTGGTGGCACTGCTCTTTACTACCACCAAGAACTAACATGCTTAAAAGAAATTAGAACTAGAGACTGCTATGGGGAGTATATCTTCGCCAGCTTCAGAGTCAAGGGTGCCGAGTCTATCCTGTCTGTGGGTGCAGTTTATAGAATTCCTAACACTGATGTGTCCGAATTCAACTCAAACCTTAGAAATCTAATACTTGATAACAGACTGAACAAAAACCACCTAATTATCGCAGGGGACTTTAATATTGACCTCTGCGAGCCAGAACACCCTACTGCTGTTAGCTTCCTCAACTGTATGAATTCCTGCTTCCTCATACCCTTAATCACTAGACCAACTAGAATCACTGATAGTACTGCTACGACTCTAGATCACATCTGGACAAATATAACCTCTCCGCTTACTTCAGGTATAATCACCGATAGCACTACAGACCATTACCCCACATTTCTCTTAACTAACATTAGCAAACCACCTCTTGAGTCAAGAGAGATACGTTTTAGACTACACAATGAAACTGCTATAGACAATTTTATAACTGCTACTGATAATGTCAACTGGGAGTCCGAGTTAGGTAACATAGAGGACATCAACCTAGCAGTTCAATCTTTTCTTCAAATAACTCTTAGCCTTTATAATACCCCCCCCTCCCCTTCCGGCCCGTTGGCGTCGTGAGGGGGCTTGGTGGACGGCTGCCGGAGTGTGATGCTCCGTTGGGCAGTCCTCTGTCCTTTTCTGGCCTTGCACTCCTGCTGCTGTCTTCTCCAATTGTGCCGGATCGCTTTTCCTTTTCCTTCTGTTTCGTTTTTCTCCCCCCTCTTCTCCTATCTGCTTGTCGTTTCCTGCCGACCTTTTGCTTGTTTTGGATTCTTTCTTTGGACTTCTTCTATTTTGACGCCCGGGTGCTTGAGGAGGCATACTCTTGCACCCGTAGAACTGTAGTACCCGACGTCTCGAGCGAGGGGAACCTTTTATTGTCAATCCCCCTTTCGTCGCTGAACCCGATCTCGACGGACTGACGGTTCTTAAGGTGGCGTTTGTGGGGCGTATACTCACGACGCACCCCTAGGGGGCCCCGGCATGATCAGCGATAGCTTCCTGTTGGGTGTCCTGCCTCTAATTGTGGCTCCATGGTGGGTATGGGGGCACATTCGTGGATGAATTTGTCACTTTTCGTCTCTATGAATGTTTCCGTTGTACCCTCTCAGGCTCGTGGGGTGGGCGACCAAGCCCCCGAGTCGGCCTGTATTGGAAGACCAGGCTCTGTAGCTCCCGCTGCGTTGGGCCCCGACCTTGCTCCTCCTTTGACCGTCCTGACTTCTTCCCCCAGCTCCCCTCCCTCCTCTGAGGTTGGGTCGAGCCTCCAGCCCCCGGTGGTGACCACTTCGTCCCCTGGTGTGGCTAAGTCTTTCGTTGTGACTACTGCGCCTTTTGACCCCTCTCTCTCTAGGGGTTCTCACCGCCGTTCGCGCCCCAACCGCACTCGCTCGATTCCTTCCCGTGCTGATGCGTATCAGGCCTTGTTTGGTCCTGCTTCATGGGCCAAATACTTTGATCTCCTCCCTCTTGATTCTGCGCCTCCTGACGATTTCTCCCTCCATCGGCATCTTGTAGATTCCGTGGATGCGTGTGTTACTTTCAACCCCACTCGTCTCGGTACACGTGTCGTTGCTGCTCCTTCTCAGGATGCGGCTTCCCGCTTGGCTGCCTTATCTTGCCTTGGCGAGATCCCTGTTCGGGTCTCCAAGAACGTTCAGATGAATTCCAGTGTTGGCACTATTCTCCTCCCACCCCATGTTGCAACCGGTGTTCGGAATCTGCAGAATTGCCACGATGATATTCGGCATATCCTTGATGCCCAAGGCCATTCTGTCCTCCAGGTTGACTCGTTTACTCGTCCCCCTCGTGGTCGTCGCCGTCAACCCCTTCGCGTTGTGAAGATCACCTTTGATGGTAGGACCCTTCCATCCTCTGTCATTCTTGCTGGTGCTAGGTGCTCTGTCCAGGAGTATATTCCTTCTCCTCGACTTTGTAATAAGTGCTGGAGGTTTGGGCATGGTGCCCTCCGCTGCTCTGGGACTGTCTCTCTCTGTCCTTTGTGTGGGAGTGAAGGTCACTCTAAGTCGGAGTGCACTTCTCCCCAAGCTCGCTGCCTCAACTGCGGTGAGGCCCATCCTACGTTCTCCCGTGCCTGTGTCCATTACAAGCTTGAGGCGGCCGTCCTTAACCTGAAGCACCGGGAGCGTTTGTCTTTTCCTGAGGCGAGGCGCCAGGTTCGCCGGCTCCCGCCTTATACTAACATCTCTTATGCTCGCGTGTTGCGCTCTTCCTCTCCTCGTCCTTCCCGCCTTCCTCAGACTCTCAACCGTTTCCAGGCCTTGGACCCTGATGCGCCCACTGCCCCCTCCTCTGTCCCTTTGGGTTCTCTCCCGAAGGATCCTCCTCCTGGTCCTCTGTCTGGGGTTCCCCTTCCTTCTACCCGGTCTGTCGTGTCTTCTGTGTCTCCTTCCTCGTCCCCCTCCGATCCTCCTTCCCATCCTCTTCCTCCATCTATCGGCTCTCCCCGCCGCCTGTCGGTGCGGGCGGATGTCCATCGCTCTCCTAACGGCCGTCGTGTGTGCTCTCGTTCGGCTTCTCCTGTTGAGACACTGGAATCCGTTGCCCGGTACGTAGTTGCTGGGACACCGGTCTCTTTAAGTCAGAAGCGTAAGCCTGGCTCCTCTCCTTCCTCTTCCCCGGCGGGTAAGAAGGCTTCGCTTTCTTCCTCAGCTCCTCCTTCTGGCTCTGTTGCTCCTTCCCCTCCCGTTTCAGTGCTTGCGCCCCCTGTTCCTGCTATGGAGGTTTCTTTGGCCCCTGCTTCCCTTTCGGTTGCTGCTCTTGCTGGGGTGCGCTCCTCTCTTTCTACTCCCCCTCTTCCTGCTGCTGTCCTTGACTGCTCCTCTCCATTGTCTCCTCCTCCTCCTCCTCCTCCTCCTCCTCCGGACCCTGCCCGCCCACCTCTGATCTGTTCTCCCGTTTCCTTCCCTCCGTCTTTGCTCAGTTTACCCATGCCCCCTAACCCTGACTTTGCTGACCCTGATCCCGACCCTGATATTCTTTAACGTGCTCTGTTGGTCTTTCGCCTTTGTTTCTTCCTTGTTCTCTGTTTTTGTCCTTTCTCTTCTCGTCGTTGTCCATTCTTCAATGGAACGTTCGAGGTTATTACGCCAATTTCCTCGAACTCCAACTTCTGGTTTCGCGGTTTTCGCCCCTTTGTGTCTGTCTCCAGGAGCCGATGCTTGGTGCTCGTCCTGGTCGTTTTCGTGGCTATTCCTTTCTCTCCCCCCCCCCAGCCATTGCTGGGGCTTCTAATTCTTCTGCTCTCTTGATTCGGGCTGATGTTCCCTTTGTTCCTTTACTTTTTCCTTCGCCTCTCCATTGTTCTGCTGCTCGTATCTTTGTGGGGAAATGGTACACAGTTTGTTCCATTTATCTCCCCCCCGAGTGTCCCGCTCTCTCTTCCTGATTTGAAACACCACCTAGACTCCTTGCCGGAGCCTGTGCTCCTGCTGGGTGACTTCAATTGTCGTCATTCTCTTTGGGGTGACGTTCTGACGAATACCCGGGGTCGCCTCCTTGAGCCGTTTCTCCTCTCTTCTTCCCTGTCTCTTCTGAATTCTGGTGAGCCCACTCATTTGGACTCTCGAACTCGCACCCTTTCTTGTCTTGATCTTTCTCTCTGCTCTTCTTCTCTTTACTTAGATTTCACATGGCAGGTTCTTGATGACCTCCATGGTAGTGATCATTTCCCCATCCTTGTTTCCTTTTTCTCTTTTCGCCCTTCCCTCTCTTTCCCTAGGTGGCAGTTTGCTAAGGCGGACTGGACCCTATTTTCCCTCAGTGCTACTCTCTCTGACCTCTCCCTTCTGCCCCTCTCTCGCGCTCTCCTCCTTTTTCATGACACTGTCTTCGACGCTGCCCTCCGCTCTATTCCTCGCTCTTCCTCTCGGGGTCCACGGAAGTGCGTTCCCTGGTGGAATGCGGACTGTGCTCGGGCTGTCCGCTGTAAGCGTGCAGCCTGGAAGAAGCACCGCCGTAGGCAGACGACCGATTCTTTTCTTTTCTTTCGGAAAGCGAGTGCGGTGGCCCGTAGGGCCATCCGTACGGCTAAACGTGAATGTTGGGCATCTTATGTCTCGACAATTACGTCCGAAACCCCTCTGGCCCAGATCTGGAAGCGTATCCGCAAGATAGCGGGTAAGTTCGTTCCCGATGTTTCACCGGTCCTTCACCTCCATGATACTCTTGTGGCGGACCCGTTGCAGGTCGCTTCCGAACTGGGTTCCCACTTTTCTTCTGTTAGCTCTGGTCTTCATCTTCCCCAATCTTTCCTTCTTCGTAAACCTGTCCTTGAGTCTCGTCCTTTAGATTTCTGCACTCATCTTCAGCTTCCCTATAATGATCCCTTCTCTCTCTCTGAACTTCGTTCTGCCCTGGCCCTCTGCGGTTCTACGGCGGCGGGCTCCGATGGTATTCATTATGAGATGCTTCGCCATCTCCCTCCGAGCACGTCTCAGTATTTACTGAGTCTGTATAATCGGATCTGGGAGTCGTCGTCAGTCCCTGAGGACTGGCTCGATGCCGTTGTCCTCCCTGTTCGCAAACCGGGGTCTCTGGGTACTTCCCCTAAGGACTTTCGCCCTATTGCTCTCACGAGTTGTGTCTGCAAACTCTTTGAACGTATGGTTAACGTTCGTCTGATGTGGTTCCTGGAACACCATCACCTCCTCTCCCCTTCTCAATTTGGTTTCCGCAAGTGCCGCAGCACGACAGATGTCCTGGTGAACTTGGAGGTCTATATTCGTACTGCTTTTGCTGCGCAGACCTCCGTTGTTGCCGTCCTTTTTGACCTGGAAAAGGCTTACGACACCACTTGGCGTTATCATATCCTATCTCAACTTCATTCTTTTGGCCTTCGTGGTCATCTCCCTCTCTTTCTCCGCAGCTTCCTCTCTCGTCGTTCCTTTCGGGTGCGCCTTGGTACCGCTCTCTCTCCCTCTTTTCAGCAATACGAAGGTGTGCCCCAGGGTAGTGTTCTGAGCACTACTCTTTTTCTGGTTGCCCTCAATGGTCTTCTTTCCTCTCTTCCTTCTGGTGTCTTCTCCGCTCTCTATGTCGATGATCTTACCCTTTGTTGTCAGGGTGATGATTCGCCTCTCCTTCAACGCCGGCTTCAACTTGCGATTGATGCCGTGTCGTCTTGGGCCACAGGTCATGGCTTCAAGTTCTCTACTTCTAAGACTTGTGCCATGACTTTTACGCGGAAACGGGTTGTTCTTCGTCCCTCTTTGTCACTTTATGGTCATCCCCTTGAATACAAAGATTCCGCGAAGCTTTTGGGGTTATTCCTTGACACTCGTTTGTCTTGGTCTCCCCATATCTCTTACCTCCGTGTTGAGTGCTCTAAGTCCCTTACCCTCCTTCGGGTCTTGTCCCATACTTCTTGGGGGGCAGATAGGCGCACTCTCCTTGCTTTACATTCCTCTCTCGTCCTGTCTAAGCTCGATTATGGTTGCCCTGCTTACTCGTCTGCTTCTCCTTCTACTCTTCGCCGTCTTGATGCTTTGCACCATACTGGGTTGCGCCTCAGTTCTGGTGCCTTTCGTTCGACTCCCGTCCTTAGCTTGTATGTTGACACTGGCTTCCTGTCTCTCCAGGACCGCCGTGATCGCTACTGTCTTCGCTATCTTGCGCGGTCCTTGCAACATCCTTCCTCTCGTCTCTGTCGTGCTTTAACTTTTACCCCTCCTGCGGTTCCTGTTCCTCTTCACCACCTCCCTCTTTCTGTCCGGTTATCTCGCCTACAGGATTCTCTTTCCGTTCGTATTTCTGATGTTTCTCCTCGTGTTGTTCCTTCTTTGCCCCCGTGGAGGGTCCCTCTTCCGCGGTTTTGTACATCCTTGACTCGTATCACTAAAGCTTTTACCCCTCCTACAGTTCTAAAACGCCTTTTCCTCGAGCACTTTTCTTCTCACTCCCGCTCCGTTTCTGTCTTCACCGATGGGTCTAAGTCAGCGGACGGTGTTGGCTACTCTGTTGTTTTTCCTGATCGCACTTATATGTGTCGCTTGCCTCCGGAGACTAGCATCTTTACAGCGGAACTTTATGCTATTCTCTATGCTCTTCGTCTCCTGCTTTCTCGTTGTCAGTCTTCCTTTGTGGTTGTTGTTGACTCTCGTAGTGCCCTCATGGCTCTCGGGTGCTTTAATCCAGTTCATCCGGTAGTTGTCGAGATCCAGCATTGGCTGTTTCTCGTTCACAGTAAATTTAAGTCGGTTGAGTTTTGTTGGGTTCCCAGCCATATTGGCGTGTCTTTAAATGAGCGTGCGGATGCTGCCGCTAAGGAAGCTGTCCGCTCTTGTCCCATCAAGGCATGTAAAGGCATTCCGTATTCCGACTTTTACCCGGTTATCCATTCCTCAGTCCTTACCCGTTGGCAGGCTTCTTGGTTGTCTGTTACTGGTAACAAGCTACGTACTCTTAAATGTTGTGTTTCCTCGTGGCCGTCCTCCTTCCACCGTAACCGGCGGTGGGAAACAGCTCTAGCGAGGTTGCGTATTGGCCATACTCGCTTAACCCATGGTCACTTGATGGAGCGCCGCCCTGCTCCTTATTGTCCTAGTTGCATTGTCCCTCTTACGGTCGTGCATGTCCTTCTTGAATGTCCTGACTTCCAGGACGAGCGTGTGTCTTGCTTTCCGACCGCCCCTCGCGGTCACCTGTCCCTCGATAGAATTCTTGGTGACTCGGATACTTTTGATATCGTTCGCCTTATGCGTTTTTGTTCTCGTATTGGCATCCTTGGTGATATTTAGCGCCCTCTGATTATTTTGCGTATTTGATGGTGCTACATAGCCTTCCCGGTTTGGTGCCTTCTTTTGATAATTACTTACTTACTTTATAATACCCACTGTCCTATGCTTACAAAACAAGTCACAACCAAAAGGCTTAACAATCCCTGGCTTACAAAGGGAATACTTAAATCTATTAATAGAAAACATGACCTTGAGAAAAAGTATAGGTTAGGGATTGTCTCCAAAGAATTCTCAAAGAATTACTCATTATTGCTATCTAAGATAATTAGACGAGCCAAAACTAAATACTACGAAGATAAATTTACCCAAATAAAGAGCAACATTAAACAAACATGGAGAACAATTTCACAAATATTGGGATCAAAGAAGTCTTTAAATAACAAACCGACTCTCCTGTCTAATAACGATGGTCAGCTTTCAGCCTCTGATTCTGCTATTGAGTTCAATAGGTTCTTCTCTTCCATTGGTTCATCCCTTGCTAATGATATTCCATCTTCCAGTACTGACATTAAGGACTATCTTACAGGGAACTATCCCCAGTCTCTGTACCTAAAGCCTATTAATTCCATTGACGTCAATGAGATAATCCTTTCCCTTAAAACCAAGTCTGGTGCCCTTGAGGAGATACCAACTTTAATCTACAAAAAAGCCTCCAGATCTTTAGCCCCTGCTATTGCTTTGCTCTTCAACAAGTCACTTGAACTCCAAACCTTTCCAGATATTCTAAAAAAAGCGAGAGTAACGCCTGTCCACAAATGTGGTGATCTCACAGATGTTAACAACTACAGACCTATATCAATCCTGCCAAACTTGTCAAAAATTTTTGAAAAACTAATCTATAAGCAGCTTTACTCATATCTAGCCAAACTCAATATACTTAGCCCTTGCCAATATGGCTTCAGGCCCAAAAAAAGCACTAACGATGCACTTATTAGTATGCTTAACTCGATTCATACAGCTCTTGATAAAAATGAGTTCCCTGTTGGGTTATTTGTGGACCTGCGTAAAGCTTTCGATACTGTCAACCACCAAAACCTTCTTCTTAAATTACATCATTATGGTGTCAGAGGACACTCCCTACAATACCTCAAATCCTACCTTACTGACAGGCTCCAATGTGTTTCTGTGAATAATACAATTTCTCCCACCCTACCCATCAACATTGGTGTTCCCCAGGGCAGCATACTTGGCCCTCTCCTCTTTCTCATCTACATTAATGACCTTCCAAATGCCTCCCAACACCTCAAACCAATCCTATTTGCTGACGACACAACCTTCATTTACTCCAGTCCTGATCCCCTTGCTCTAAATGCCACAGTAAATACTGAGCTAAATAAAGTCCATCTGTGGCTAACTGCCAACAAACTCACCCTTAACATTGACAAAACTTTCTATATTCTGTTTGGCAATAAATCCTCTAATCAAATAAATCTCAAAATAAACAATACCCAAATTTGTAACAAATTAGATGGCAAATTCCTTGGCATTCTCATTGACCACAAGCTGAATTTCCAGGGACACATTCTAAACATATCAAAAAAAGTTTCAAAAACTGTGGGCATTCTTTCTAAGATCAGATATTATGTACCACGCCCTGCCCTGGTGACTCTCTATTACTCCCTTATCTATCCATATCTCAACTATGGTATTTGTGCTTGGGGTTCTACTACCCAAAATTACTTACGTCCTCTAATTACTCAACACAAAGCTGCTATTAGGACAATATCCAATTCTGGCCCCAGACATCACTCGGTACCCCTATTCAAATCCCTGAATATGTTAGACATTAAGTCACTGCACATTCTCTCATGTGTACTATACATATACAAAACGCTAAATTGTAATACCAATCCTGATCTCAAAAGCTTCATAGAAGGTTGTAACAGAACCCATGAGCACCACACCAGAAATAAATCAGAATAATATCAGAATAATAAGAATAGAATAATCAGAATAATAACTAACTCTGCTTTCAGACAACACTCAGCTCCCTTGTTTAAATCTCTAAACTTGCTAAATATTAACTCCCTCCACACATTCTCTTGTGTCAACTACATTTACAAAACCCTGTTCTTAAATGCAAACCATGCTCTGAAACTCTCCCTGGACAGATGTAATAGGACCCATTATCACCACACCAGAAATAAATATCTCTTTGATATCCCCAGGGTCAAACTTAATCTGTGTAAACACTCTATGCAAATTAAGGGACCTAGTCTATGGAACTCACTCCCTAGTGAATTGAAAAACTGTAAAACTTTTGCCTTATTTAAAAGCAAAACCAAAAAGTACCTAACTTCATCTATTTAGTTTCCTACACTGAGCTTTAAATTTGCTCTGTACCTAGTGGTACCCAATCTCCTAATTTTTATGTAATATCAAACAACCTTATCATTGTGTTCATTGCTGTCTTCTTTTATGTGCTAGCCATATGCTGTATTGTGACTACCAATTTTTGTCAACTACCATTCAAGCTGTCATTGCAATCAATCTTATATTGTTTCTGCTGTATTGTGCCTACCAATTTGTTGTCAACTACCATTTTAAGCTGTCATTGCAATCAATCATAGCTACCTATGTGCTTTAATATACTGTACCTATAATTTTCTCTCATCTTTTTTTTTTTTCATTCCATGTAATCTGTTATCATTTTTTTGTCTATAAATTTTGCAAGTATTTACCTCCTTAAAATTTTCTTAGATTAAGGACCTGCCCGAAACGCTGCGCGTGCTAGTGGCTTTACAAGACTGTAATTACCATAATTGTATCCTCACATTCCTTATGTACATTCTTGTATATGCATAAATAAATAAATAAATAAATAAATAAATAAATAAATACAGTTTTGATATTCCTAGAGTACGACTTAATCAAACCAGAAATGCACTACAAATCAAGGGACCCAGAATGTGGAATGACCTTCCCAACCATGTTAAAGACTGTACCTCTCTCAACCAGTTTAAGGTAAAAACGAAGCTATACCTAATAAATTCCCTGTAACCTACCTTACCTCTCTATTGTCAACCCATGTATGTTTTTTTTTTTTTTTTTTTTTTACAAATCAACGCTGTTTTAATGTAATTTTCTGTAATAATTTGTAATTGTATTTGTGCTGTTTTTTCAACAATGTTCCCCCCTCTTTTACCTCTATTTTTATTTGTACTCAACGCATTTTTTTCTTTTTACCCATTAGTTTTAAGCTTTAGTCAGTAGTGTTTTTTCCTGCCCGAAACGCTTTGCGTAATAGTGGCTTTAGGCATTGTATGTACTAGCTCCTATCTATAAAGCCAACAAACTTTGTAAAATCTCTTTATGTATGTACCTTTGCCTAAATAAAAATTATTATTATTATTATTATTACTTGTACGAATAGGTCCAATACTGGCAGTGGTTTTTGCTTTTGATTTCGCATATGAGAAGAAATATTTTGGATTTTTCTTTATTTCCTGAATTGCTTTCTGTTCTAACTGCCTTTCTTCAGTTTCATATGAGTGTTTCAATTTCCGCTCGATTTCTTCAATATCCCTATTTAAATTATTCCTTCTTTGACGGGAAATTCGTGTCTGCATAAGCAGTTCTGTTATTTTTTTCCTGCCCTTACAAAGCTTCCTATTGCTTGTCTTCTTCATTGCTGTCTTCTTTTATGTGCTAGCCATATGCTGTATTGTGACTACCAATTTTTGTCAACTACCATTCAAGCTGTCATTGCAATCAATCTTATATTGTTTCTGCTGTATTGTGCCTACCAATTTGTTGTCAACTACCATTTTAAGCTGTCATTGCAATCAATCTATGTGCTTTAATATACTGTACCTATAATTTTCTCTCATCTTTTTTTTTCATTCCATGTAATCTGTTATCATTTTTTTGTCTATAAATTTTGCAAGTATTTACCTCCTTAAAATTTTCTTAGATTAAGGACCTGCCCGAAACGCTGCGCGTGCTAGTGGCTTTACAGGACTGTAATTACCATATTTGTATCCTCACATTCCTTATGTACATTCTTGTATATGCATAAATAAAAATAAAAATAAAAATAAATAAGTCAGTTTTTCTATTCCTTCTGTAGGACTTGTATTACTTAGAACAGTTCCCCATGGAATGTTTGTAAGTTCCCTGTTTATTATCTCCCAGTCTATCCTTTTATTATTAAAATTGAATTTACTGAATAGCCCCTCTCGCTTTATCAACGTTTTAGGTCTATTCTGAGTATTGATGGTCGTTTGCACTTCAATGAGCTTGTGATCTGAGTATGTGGTATCTGATATCGTAATGTCTCTGATAATGTCTTCATTGTTCGTAAAGATCAGATCTAGAATATTTTCATTTCTCGTTGGCTCCGATATCTGCTGATTGAGTGAAAATTTGTCACGGAATCTAAGTAGTTCTCTAATCTGTGGTTGGTTAGGTCCTGATAGATTTCCTGGTATAATATTATTGTTTGCTATTTTCCACCTGAGACTAGGCAAGTTGAAGTCACCTAGGAAGATAATATCAGGTATCGGGTTCTCCAAATTATCAAGGTTGTAGAATTCAAGTAACCCTGTGAGGCAGGACTTGCCATCCCTGAACCCATGTTGACGCTGTGTTACAAAATCCCTTCGCTCCAGATGTTCCACTAGCTTTCTTCTCACAATCTTCTCCATCAGCTTGTATGGTATGCAAGTTAGGGACACTGGCCTGTAGTTCAGTGTCTCCTGCCTATCCCTTTTCTTGTATATTGGGACTACATTAGCTTCTTTCCAAATTACTGGCAGTTCCCCTGTTGCCAGTGATTTGTTATACACTATGGAGCGTGGCAAGCACAGTGCTTCTGCTCCTTCCTTTAGTATCCAAGGGGAGATTCCATCTGGTCCTATAGCCTTTGTTACATCCAACTCTAGTAACAACTTCCTTACTTCCCCATTAGTAATCTCAAACTCTTCTAGTGGTTCCTGGTTAACTATTCCCTCTCGTATCTCTGGAATTTCTCCTTGCTCTGAGGTGAAGACCTGGAATTTCATATTCAGTTCCTCACACACTTCCTTGTCGTTTGTAGTGAATCCTTCTGCTCCTATCCTTAATTTCATTACCTGTTCCTTTACTGTTGTACATCATTACACACACATAAGGGCGAAGAGGGAGAACGGGCTATTGACATAGCTCGGGTGCAGGGGGAGTTGTGTAAAATCCTAGTTTGTGCCTCGGAGAGGCTACGAGATCCAGTAAGTTCAATGGAACTTCGGTTTCAACTCTTTTTAACCCTGTCGTTTGGGTCAGCTCAGTCGATTAAGGCAATGTCTGGGATGCTCCCGGACGCAGTTTCGAATCCTCGTCACGGCCCTTGTGGATTTGTTCATTTGATGCATCACGTTAGTGTGATCTCTGTTGTTGTTGTTGTTATAGATTCAGCTACTCGGAACAAGTTCCAAGTAGCACGGGCTATGGTGAGCCCGTAACTTACCTGGCACAGGAGCGGGGCAAGAAGCTCGGGCTATAGTTAGCCTCTGGTGATCTCTGTGTGTAGCTCTGCCTATAAATCCATCAACGTTTTGTATCTCACCTTGTATGTATGTACTTTACCTGAATAAATATTTGTATTTGTTTGCATTTGTATATTTATAGGTAAGCTAACTTGAGATTATTTCCAAATGTAAATAAATTTTATCTTAAATATTGAAGTAAAAAAGTAGTACAACTGTTAAAATGTTTTTTAAATAATTTATGATCACAATGTAATTGACTATTAGAGCTACTAGTCAAATAATTATATGTTTATAAGGATTTAAGCCCGTAACCCAAACAATGGCGGCCGCCTTGATCGGCAATGAGATGTTGTTTACATCTGTTGGTCAAGTGAATTAAAGCAGATTTATTCACTCAAGCCGTCCATATCACCGACAAGTTGTCCAAGATGGGTAAAATGAAGCAGAGGAGGCAACGAGGGGACCGATATGACCCTATTGGTGTGGCGAATAACCGGGCTGGAGCTGGAGATGAGCCAGCCCACACCCGCAGCCCGACTGCCGGCCTTAGGCTGGTGGAGGAGAAGGTAAATATTATATAATAATAATTCATTGTATCGGGGGACAGGAAACCAGAGTGTATTCATACACGTTAGGCTTACCTGAAACACCAATATGTTTCAGTTTCCAGAACAACCTCTTATGTGCAACTGTTGAAAGCCATTTTTTAGGTCCAGATAGATGCAGTCAATCCAACTATCTCTTTACTGTAAAATCTCTTTGACTCGATCAGAGAAACTGAGTAAATTTGTTATACAGGATCCTCCAGATTGAAAATCATTGTCTGTCTGCTATTATATCATTTCTCTCCAGGTGTTCTACCATTTAGTTTTAATTATTTTTTCCAATATTTTGACTATTACACTTGTCAATGATACAGGTCTATAATAGAAGGGGTCTTTCCTGCTGCTACTTTTGTTGATTGGAACTATGTTAGCCTTTTTCCACACATGGGTGAGTGGCAGGGTGGCCGAGTGGGCAGCACTCTAGACTCGTGGACGTAGGGACTGGGGTTCGATCCCCACACCCGGCGGAGACAGATGGGCAGAGTTCCCTTAACCCTGATGCGCCTGTTACCTAGCAGTAAATATGTACATGGGAGTTAGACAGCTGCTACGAGCTGCTTCCTGGGGGTGGAGGTGTGTGTGTGTAATTACCTACGTGTAGTTACCTAAGTGTAGTTACAAGATGAAAGCTACGCTCGTGGTGTCCCGTCTCGCCAGCACTCTTTGTCATATAATGCTGTGAAATTACTGATGGTTTTGGCCTCCACCACCTTCTCGCCTAACTTGTTCCAACCGTCTACCACTGTATTTACAAAAGTGAATTTTCCTATATTTCTCCGGCAGCTTTGTTTCGTTAGTTTAAATCTATGACCTCTTGTTCTTGAAGTTCCAGGTCTCAGGAATTCTGCCCTATCAATTTTATTGATTCCTGTAACTATTATGAACATAGTGATCATATTGCCTCTTTTTCTTCTATCTTCTAGTTTTTGCATAATTAATGCCTCTAACCTCTCCTCGTAGCTCTTGTCCTTCAGTTCTGGGAGCCACTTAGTAGCATGTCTTTGCATCTTTTCCAGTTTCTTGATGTGCTTCTTAAGATATGGGCACCACACAACCGCTGCATATTCCAGCTTTGATCTAATAAAAATCGTGAACAATTTCTTTAGTATTTCTCCATCCATGTATTTAAAAGCAATTCTGAGGTTAGAAAGTGTAGCATAGGCTCCTCACACAATGTTCTTAATGTGGTCCTCAGGTGACAGTTTTCTCTCTAGAACCACCCCTTCTTCTTGAGATCTTGAGATGATTTCGGGGCTTTTAGTGTCCCCGCGGCCCGGTCCTCGATCAGGCCTCCACCCCCAGGAAGCAGCCCGTGACAGCTGACTAACACCCAGGTACCTATTTTACTGCTAGGTAACAGGGGCATAGGGTGAAAGAAAGTCTGCCCATTGTTTCTCGCCGGCGCCTGGGATCGAACCCAGGACCACAGATCCCTTTCTTTGTCAGAATTCTTTAAAGATTTCTCACATAATATATAGGTTGTGTGGGGTCTATGTTCTCCAATTCCACATTCCATAACATGGCATTTATTAACATTAAATTCCATTTGCCAAGTGTTGCTCCATCTACTTATTTTGTCCAGGTCTTCTTGAAGGGCATGACAATCATCTAGGTTTTTTATCTTTCCTATTATCTTAGCATCATCAGCAAACATGTTTATGTAATTCTGTATTCCCACTGGTAGATCGTTTATGTAGACAATGAACATAACTGGTGAAAGAACTGAACCCTGAGGTACTCCACTCGTGACATTTCTCCAGTCAGATACATTGCCTCTGATTATACCTGGTTGATACCTGGTTGATGGGGTTCTGGGAGTTCTTCTACTCCCCAAGCCCGGCCCGAGGCCAGGCTCGACTTGACTTGTGAGAGTTTGGTCCACCAGGCTGTTGCTTGGAGCGGCCCGCAGGGCCACGTACCCACCACAGCCCGGCTGATCCGGAACTTCTCTTAGAAAACCGTCCAGTTTTCTCTTGAAGATGTCCACGGTTGTTCCGGCAATATTTCTTATGCTCGCTGGGAGGATGTTGAACAACCGCGGACCCCTGATGTTTATACAGTGCTCTCTGATTGTGCCTATGGCACCTCTGCTCTTCACTGGTTCAATCTTGCATTTTCTTCCATATCGTTCACTCCAGTACGTTGTTATTTTACTGTGTAGATTTGGGACCTGACCCTCCAGTATTTTCCATGTGTATATTATTTGGTATCTCTCTCGTCTCCTTTCTAGAGAGTACATTTGGAGAGCTTTGAGACGATCCCAATAATTTAGGTGTTTTATCTCGTCTATGCGTGCCGTATATGTTCTCTGTATTCCCTCTATTTCAGCAATCTCTCCTGCTCTGAAGGGGGAAGTGAGTACTGAGCAGTACTCGAGACGGGACAGCACAAGTGACTTGAAGAGTACAACCATTGTGATGGGATCCCTGGATTTGAAAGTTCTCGTAATCCATCCGATCATTTTTCTGGCTGACGCGATATTTGCTTGGTTATGCTCCCTAAACGTTAGATCGTCGGACATCATTATTCCCAAATCCTTGACATGCTGTTTTTCTACTATGGGAAGATTCGATTGTGTTTTGTACCCTGTATTATGTTTCAGATCCTCATTTTTGCCGTACCTGAGTACCTGAAATTTATCACTGTTAAACATCATGTTATTTTCTGCTGCCCAATCAAAAACTTTGTTGACATCTGCTTGTAGTTTTTCAATGTCTTCAGCAGAGGTAATTTTCATGCTGATTTTTGTGTCATCTGCAAAGGACGACACGAAGCTGTGGCGTGTATTTTTGTCTATATCAGATATGAGAATAAGGAACAGTAGCGGTGCAAGGACTGTACCTTGAGGTACAGAGCTTTTAACATCGCTTGGACTCGATTTTATCTGATTGACTGTTACTCTTTGTGTTCTGTTCGACAGGAAATTGAGTATCCAGCGTCCTACTTTTCCAGTTATTCCCATTGACCTCATTTTGTGAGCTATCACCCCATGGTCACATTTGTCGAACGCCTTTGCAAAGTCTGTGTATACAACATCTGCATTTTGCTTTTCTTCTAGGGCTTCTGTGATTTTGTCATAGTGGTTGAGTTATGGCCCTCATTTTTCTGTCAGTTAGGAAATTTTTCATCTATGTTAGTAGCTTACCTGTCACTCCTCCAATATGTTCCAGTTTCCAGAACAACCTCTTATGGGGAACTCTGTCGAAAGCCTTTTTTAGGTCCAGATAGATGCAGTCAACCCAACCATCTCTTGCCTGTAAAATCTCTGTGGCTTGATCATAAAAACTGAGCAAATTCATTACACAGGATCTTCCAGTTCGAAAACCATACTGTCTGTCTGATATTATATCGTTTTCCTCCAGGTGTTCTACCCATTTAGTTTTAATTATTTTTTCCAATATTTTTTTTTTAATTAACATTCTTGTACAGCCACTAGTACGCGTAGCGTTTCGGGCAAGTCCTTAATCCTATGGTCCCTGGAATACGATCCCCTGCCGCGAAGAATCGTTTTTTCATCCAAGTACACATTTTACTGTTGCGTTAAACAGAGGCTACAGTTAAGGAATTGCGCCCAGTAAATCCTCCCCGGCCAGGATACGAACCCATGACATAGCGCTCGCGGAACGCCAGGCGAGTGTCTTACCACTACACCACGGAGACTGACTGCTTTTGACTATTACACTTGTCAATGATACAGGTCTATAATTAAGGGGGTCTTCCCTGTTTCCACTTTTGTAGATTGGAACTATGTTAGCCTTTTTCCACACATCAACTACAACTCCTGTACACAGGGATGCCTGAAAAATCATTTGAAGTGGAATGCTGAGCTCAGGTGCACATTCTCTCAGAACCCATGGTGAAACTCCATCTGGACCAATTGCTTTGTTCTTACTTAGCTCCTTGAGCATTTTTTCCACTTCGTCTCTAGACACCTCTATGTGCTCTATGTTGTTCTCTGGAATTCTTATTGTGTCTGGTTCCCTAAAGATTTCATTTTGTACAAACACACTTTGGAACTTTTTGTTTAATGTTTCACACATTTCCTTTTCATTTTCCGTGAATCTATTTCCCATTTTCAACCTCTGAATATTATCCTTTACCTGTAATTTGTTGTTTATGAATTTATAGAATAGACCTGGTTCTGTTTTACATTGCAATCCATTTTTTCAAATTTTTTTTCTGCCTATCTCCTCACTGCCGTGTAGTTGTTTCTCGCATCTTTGTATCGTTGGTATGTTTGGGGGTTTGGCCTCTTTCTGTATTGATTCCATTTTTGTGTCTTTTGGTCTCTGGCCCTCTCGCAATTTCTATTGAACCAATCCTGTTTCCTAGTTCTGCATGTCTGTTTTGGTATAATTTTTTTTGTGCCTTTATCATATATTTCACAAAACTTGACATACATCTCATTCACTTCCTTGCCTAGCAACAAGTCTGTCCAATTATACTCAGTAAAAAAATTTCTAAGGTCGCCATAATGTCCTCTCCTGAAGTCAGGTTTTTCAACTGCTTCAACCTCCTTATTTTCTTCCAGCTTATAACGCATTGCATACTTTATTCCCAAAAAGACATGGTCACTTTTACCCAAGGGAGGAAGGTACTGAATGTCAAATATCTCTCCCTCCTTCCTGGTAAATATCAAATCTAGCATGGAGGGAATGTCCCCTTCCCTCATCCTCGTAGCTTGCTTAACATGTTGATACAAGAATGTTTCCAGGATGAGGTCTACAAATCTACAGGTCCAAAAATCTGATGTTTTAGCTTCATATGCTTCCCAGTCTATGGATTTCAAGTTGAAGTCACCGACTATCAACAGTCATGATCTATCATTATCCACTCTCGCTATAATCTCTCCCATTATTGTTATAAGACCTTCTCATTTATTATCTAGCTCCTCCTTTGACCATGTGCTGCTTAACGGTGGACTATATGCATTTATGATCATTAGTTTATCATCTTCATGGCAGATCTCTAGTGCTATTATGTCAACTAATTGTGGATTGGCAGTCACTATTTCCTTCACCTTTAGGTGTTCTTTCACCAGCACAGCAACGGCACCGCCTTTACTAATTTTTTTGTCCCGTTTCCAAATTTAGTAGCCCCTTGGGAATATGACCTCATTTAAAATAACATCTTCAAGTTTTGTCTCCGTGAGTGCAACAATGTTTGGTGTCTGCAGCTGTATTACATCACTTAACTCCAGTATCTTCGATCTCACTCCATCTACGTTGGTGTATGCAATCTTCAGGAACTTGTTTCCCCACTCCTTATTCTTCACTCCCCCTCTCTCTATTGATTTTGTTGGTTTGCCTTTATATACCACTTTACTGGTCTGCCTACCCCAACACTTTGTAGAAAAAAGAATTGATTTCTTCTTCATTCCTGCTCTAATTTAAACGTTTTGCCTCGGCGAGATTCAGTTTCAGCTTCTCCCTGTCTTCTTTTGAAAGATCTCGTCTTAACGACCACACTTTCCCATGCTCATCACTTTGTAATTTTCTAGCATTCCTTAGTACTTCTTCCATCTGTTTGGCACCGTTTAGGGTGATCCTCAAAGTTGATCTTTTCCTTTTACGTATCTGTCTATTCTCCTGTAGTCGCACACATTCTCTATGGTAGTAAGACCTTCTACGAGGCCAACAATTTTATCTACTACTTTCGCTTCTTCTACAGCTCTTTCTGACCTAGATGTTATCTCCTTTTCTTTGCAACCAAAAATTATCAGAGACTTACTCTGATCAACTGTGTTTTGCACCAACTTCGGATTAGATGCCAATTCCTTTCTTACTTCCAGCCTAATGTTTGTTTTATCTTGGTTGCTGCTGTGTTTGGCTTCCTTTTCTGCTTCTTCAATTTTTTCCTTCTCCTTGGCCACTTGTGCATAGGTGAGTTGCATATCTTTCTTGCACTGTTCTATTCCCTGTGTAACTTCCTCCACCTGTGCTGACAAAATCTGTTTCTCCTGTTGAATTTCCTTACCTAACCTATTGTAGTCATTTATGTTTAAATTTACTTTAACTTCTTCCAAATCTATTTTTAAGAGTTTATTTTCCTCTTTCATGGCTTTGCAATTTGTTTCCAATTGATTCTTGTCCTTGTATATCTTTCACTAACCCCTCAAGACTATTCTTGAGGGGTTAGTGGTTAGTAATGCTTTCACCAGCATTGCTGTGCTGGTGAAAGAACACCTAAAGGTAAATGAAATAATGATTGCCAATCCACGAGAAGTTAACCTAATAGCACTAGAGATATGCAATCAGGATGATAAACTAACGATCATAAATGCATATAGTCCACCGCCATGCAACACATTGTCAAAGGAGGAGCTGGATAATAAACAAGAGGGTCTTATAACAATAATGAGAGAGATTATAGCGAGAGCGGATAAAGATAGATCACAATTATTGGTAGTCAGCGACTTCAACTTGAAATCCATAGACTGGGAGGCATATGAAGCTAGAACAGAGGATTCTTGGCCTTGTAGATTCGTAAACCTCATCCTGGAAACAATTATGTTTCAACATGTTAAACAAGCTACGAGGATGAGGGGATATCTTGAGGTGATTTTGGGGCTTAGCTTCCCCGTGGCCCGGTCCTCGACCAACTCTAACTAACTCCCAGGTACCTATTTACTGCTAGGTAATAAGGGGCATCAGGGTGAAAGAAACTTTTTGCACATTTGTCTCCGCTTCCACCGGGGATCGAACCCGGAACATCAGGACTACGAATCCGAAGCACTGTCCACTCTGCTATCAGGCGCCCTGGGAGGCCAACATCCCCTGGGAAGGGGATGTTCCCTCCATGCTGGATTTGATATTTACCAGGAAAGGGGAAGAGATATATGACATTCAGTACCTTCCTGCCTTGGGTAAAAGTGACCATGTCTTATATGGGAACAAAGTATGCAATGCGTTATAATCTGGAAGAAAATGAGGTTGATGCAGTTGAAAAACCTGATTTCAGGAGAGGTCATTATGGGAAACTCAGATATTTCTTTAAGGAATTTGAATGGAAAGACGTGCTGTTAGGACATGAAGTAAATGAGATGTATGTCACATTTTGTGAAATATATAATAAAGGCACAAAAAAATTTATACCAAAGCAGAGATGCAGAACTAGGAAACAGCTGGACAGCGCTTCGAATTCGTAGTCCTGAGGTTCCGGGTTCGATCCCTGGTGGAGGCGGAGACAAATGAGCAAAATGTTTCTTTCACCCTGATGCCCCTGGTACCTTGCAGAAAATAGGTACCCTGGGAGTTAGTCAGCTGCAACAGGCTGCTTCCTGGGGGATGTGTAACAAAAAGGAGGCCTGGTCGAGATCCAGGCCGTGGGGACGCTAAGACCCGAAATCATCTCAAGATAACTTCAAGATAACCTTAAGGATTGGTTCAACAGAAATTGCGAGAGGGCCAGAGACCAGAAGACACAAAAATGGAATCAATATAGGAAGAGGCCAAACCCTCAAACATACCAGCGATACAAAGATATGAAACAGCTTCATGGCAGTAAGGAGAGAGGCAGAAAAAAATTTTGAAAATGGGATTGCGGACAAATGTAAAATAGAACCAGGCCTATTCTATAAATTCATAAACAACAAATTGCAGATAAGGAATAATATTCAGAGGTTGAAAATGGGTAACAGATTCACGGAAAATGAAAAGAAAATGTGTGAAATGTTAAAAGAAAAGTTCCAAAGTGTGTTTGTACAAAAGGAGATCTTTAGGGAAATAGACACAATAAGAATTCCAGAGAACAACATAGAACACATAGAGGTGTCTAGAGACGAAGTGGAAAAAATGCTCAAGGAGTTAAGTAAGAACAAAGCAGTTGGCCCAGATGAAGTTTTGCTATGGGTTATCTTGAGATGATTTCGGGGCTTTTTAGTGTCCCCGCGGCCCGGTCCTCGACCAGGCCTCCACCCCCAGGAAGCAGCCCGTTACAGCTGACTAACACCCAGGTACCTATTTTACTGCTAGGTAACAGGGACATAGGGTGAAAGAAACTCTGCCCAATGTTTCTCGCCGGCGCCTGGGATCGAACCCAGGACCACAGGATCACAAGTCCAGCGTGCTGTCCGCTCGGCCGACCGGCTCCCTCTGGGTTCTGAGAGAATGTGCACCTGAGCTCAGCATTCCACTTTAACTGATTTTTCTGGCATCCCTGTGTACAGGAGTTATAGGTGATGTGGTGATGTGTTTATAAAAGGTAACATAGTTCCAATCTACAAAAGTGGCAACAGGAAAGACCCCCTCAATTATAGATCTGTATCATTGACAAGTGTAATAGTCAAAATATTGGAAAAAATAATTAAAACTAAATGGGTAGAATTCCTGGAGTAAAACTATATAATATCAGAGACAGTATGGTTTTCGATCTGGAAGATCCTGTGTAACAAATTTACTCGGTTTCTATGATCGAGCCACAGAGATTTTACAGGAAAGAGGTGGTTGGATTGATTGCCTCTATCTGGACCTGAAAAAGGTTTTGACAGAGTTCCACATAAGAGGTTGTTCTGGAAACTGGAACATATTGGAGGGGTGACTATCTTGAGGTTATCTTGAGATGATTTCGGGGCTTTATTGTCCCCGCGGCCCGGTCCTCGACCAGGCCTCCACCCCCAGGAAGCAGCCCGTGACAGCCGACTAACACCCAGGTACCTATTTACTGCTAGGTAACAGGGGCATAGGGTGAAAGAAACTCTGCCCATTGTTTCTCGCCGGCGCCCGGGATCGAACCCGGGACCACAGGATCACAGTCCAGCGTGCTGTCCGCTCGGCCGACCGGCTCCCCAGGTAAGGTAACAGGTAAGGTGACAGGTAAGCTTCTAACATGGATGAAAAATTTACTATCTGATAGAAAAATTTGGGCTGTAATTAGAGGCAATATTTTGGATTGGAGGAATGTCACAAGTGGAGTACTACAGGGTTCAGTTCTTGCACCGGTAATGTTCATTGTCTACATAAACGATCAACCAGTTGGTATACAGAATTATATGAGCATGTTTGCTGATGATGCTAAAATAATAGGGAAGGTAAGAAACTTAGATGATTATTATGCCCTTCAAGAAGACCTGGACAAAATAAGTATATGGAGCACCACTTGGCAAATGGAATTTAATGTGAATAAGAGCCATGTTATGTAATGTGGGATTGGAGAACATTAGACCCCACACAACCTATAATTTATGTGAGAAATCTTTAAAGAATTTTGACAAGAAAGAGATCTAGGGGTGGTTCTAGATAGAAAACTGTCACCTGAGGAACCATTGTGCGAGGAGCCTATGCTACACTTTCTGACTTCAAATTGCTTTTAAATACATGGATGGAGAAATACTAAAAAAATTGCTCACGACTTTTGTTAGACCAAAGCAGGAATATGCAGCGGTTGCATGGTGCCCATATCTTAAGAAGCACATCAAGAAACTGGAAAAGGTGCAAAGACATGCTACTAAGTGGCTCCCAGAACTGAAGAACAAGAGCTACGAGGAGAGGTTAAAGGTATTAAATATGCAAACACTAGAAGCTAATAGAAAAAGAGGCAATATGATCACTACGTACAAAATACTGTAGTAACAGGAATCGATAAAATTGACGGGGAAGAATTCCTGAGACCCGAACTTCATGAACTAGAGGTCATAGATTTAAACTAATGAAACAAAGCTGCTGGTGAAATATGAGAAAATTCACTTGTGTTAACAGAGTGGTAGACAGTTGGAACAAGTTAGGCGAGAAGGTGGTGCAGGCCAAAATCGTCAGTAATTTCAAAGCGTTATACGACAAAGAGTGCTGGGAAGACGGGACACCACGAGCGTAGTTCTCATCTTGTAACAACTCTTAGATAATCACACATGTGCATTAATATAGGCCATTGATCCTTGTGTCTCTTTGAGGGGGGCCAGGTTCTGGCTCGTGGTCCCCGGACTGGTCTCCTAGGACTCCATTCACACTGATGTCAAAGACTAATAATATACATATCAGCCTGGATACATCCGGGAAGCCTACGGGCCTCATCCAGAAAATGGAGTTTCATTACATTCAATGCTTTTTTTTTTATAAAATTGTTCATCTGTGTTCCCTGAGCATGTGTGTGTGGGGGGGGTGATAAAAATTTAATTGTACTTACCAATGATGTGACCGAGTTGAGAACTTGGCTGATGATGTCAAAGATCTTGGTCGCTCAAGCGTGGTGCGTTCCAGGAGCATTGCGCTTAGCGTTCAAGCAGCCTGAGTTGCCACAAATTTATCTTTGAGGCGTATTATCTATGTACAGTATCTATGGCATATTTTACAACCATTTTTTTCACTAATATTTTACAATATATGGTCACTTGATGTTGTATTATAATACAACTATAAATTCAATACACTCAAATATTAGTGTCACATGTATGTGCACAAGAATGTTTTATTTTTCAGGAAATATAAAATGTATTATGGATTGTTTACAGTATATACACTCAATATGTACATGGTTTTTGTTCCATTATTTGATATTTAGAAGTCCTGAAGACTGTGATATTCGTCAAAACACTCACCATAGCACAAAGGCACCTCACATGTTGGGCACCAATGTTATAACTAATTTATGTTTCGGTGGCCTCTTTTGTGTGGTCTTACACACAATGCACTCGTGCTGGCCTACTGCACACTTTCCAGTTGGTGATAAATTCCTAATCTTGTGTGTCAGAAAGGCCTCCTTGAAAGTGAGCCTGGGTGTGGGAGCATGGTGCAATACTGGGTTCACAATGGGTCTTTGTATGCCAGGAATTGGTTTGCCAAACTTTTCTAATAATAGTGTTACTACAGTAAAACTGAATGCACGGAAATTTGGTTTTCCACCCATTTTCACAAGATACATATTGTAACTGGTTGATACCTGGTTGATACCTGGTTGATGGGGTCCTGGGAGTTCTTCTACTCCCCAAGCCCGGCTCGAGGCCAGGCTTGACTTGTGAGAGTTTGGTCCACCAGGCTGTTGCTTGGAGCGGCCCGCAGGCCCACATACCCACCACAGCCCGGTTGGTCCAGCACTCCTTGAAGGAAACAATCTAATTTCCTCTTGAAGATGTTCACGGTTGTTCCTGTAATATTCCTGATGCTCGCTGGTAGGACGTTGAACAACCGTGGACCTCTGATGTTCATACACCTCTGTATGCACCTCTGCTCTTC
Organism: Procambarus clarkii; assembly: GCF_040958095.1. NCBI lineage: Eukaryota > Metazoa > Arthropoda > Malacostraca > Decapoda > Cambaridae > Procambarus > Procambarus clarkii. Next base: position 33,573,231 of record NC_091165.1, on the reverse strand, counting down.
ACTGGTTCTATTCTGCATTTTCTTCCATGTCGTTCACTCCAGTACGTTGTTATTTTACTGTGCAGATTTGGGATCTGTCCCTCCAATATTTTCCATGTGTATATTATTTGATATCTCTCTCGTCTCCTTTCTAGTGAGTACATTTGGAGAGCTTTGAGACGATCCCAATAATTTAGGTGCTTTATCTCGTTTATGCGTGCCGTATATGTTCTCTGTATTCCCTCAATTTCAGCAATCTCTCCTGCTCTGAAGGGGGAAGTGAGTACTGATTAGTACTGAAGACGGGACAACACAAGTGATTTGAAGAGTACAACCATTGTGATGGGATCTCTGGACTTGAAGGTTCTCGTAATCCATCCTATCATTTTTCTGGCTGACACAATACTTGCTTGGTTATGCTCCCTAAACGTTAGGTCGTCGGACATCATTATTCCCAAATCCTTGACATGCTGTTTTCCTACTATGGGCAGATTCGTTTGTGTTTTGTACCCTGTATTATGTTTAAGATTCTCATTTTTGCTGTATTTGAGTACCTGGAATTTATCACTGTTAAACATCATGTAATTTTCTGCTGCCCAATCAAAAACTTTGTTAATATCTGTTTGGAGTTTATCAATGTCTTCAGCAGAGGTAATTTTCATACTGATTTTTGTATCATCTGCAAAGGATGACACGAAGCTGTGACTTAGGTTTTTGTCTAATCTGATATGAGAATAGGGAACAGTAGTGGTGCAAGGACTGTACCTTGAGGTACAGAGCTTTTAACTGCGCTCGGACTCGATTTTACTTGATTGACTGTTACTCTTTGTGTTCTGTTCGACAGGAAATTGAGTATCCAGCGTCCTACTTTACCAGTTATACCCATTGACCTCATTTTGTGTGCAATCACTCCATGGTCACATTTGTCGAATGCCTTTGCAAAATCTGTGTATACGACATCTGCATTATGTTTTTCCTCTAATGCCTCAGTGATTTTGTCATAGTGGTCAAGTAGCTGTGAGAGGCATGATCTTCCTGCTCTAAATCCATGTTGGCCTGGATTGTGGAGGTCATTGGTTTCCATGAATCTAGTGACCTGACTCCTGATCACTCTCTCAAATACTATTATTATGTGGGACGTTAGTGCAACTGGTCTATAATTCTTTGCCAATGCTTTGCTACCACCCTTGTGTAGAGGGGCAATGTCTGCTGCTTTAAGCGCATCTGGTATCTCCCCTGTGTCCAAGCTCTTCCTCCACACTACACTGAGTGTCTGTGCTACTGGCACTTTGCATTTCTTTATAAATATTGAATTCCATGAGTCTGAACCCAGGGCTGAGTGCATGGGCATATTGTCAATTTCTCTTTCAAAATCTGCCACGCTCGTGTTGATATAAGTTATATTTACAGGTGTTTGAGTATCATTCATAAAGAAATTGTCCGAATCTTCCACTTTCATGCTGAGTATCGGAGTGCTAAACATGTCCTCATACTGCTTTTTTAGGATTTCATTAATGTCTTTGTCATCCTCAGTGTATGAACCTTCACTAATACGAATAGGTCCAATACTGGCAGTGGTTTTCGCTTTTAATTTAGCATATGTGAAGAAATATTTTGAGTTTTTCTTTATTCCTTGAATTGTTTTCTGTTCTAGTTGCCTTTCTTCAGTGTGATAGGAATGCTTCAGTCTCTGTTCGATTTCTTCAATCTCCCTGTTTAAATTATTTCTTCTCTGTATGGAGAGTCGTGTCTGCTTAAGCATTTCCATTAATTTCTTCCTCCTTTTGTAATGTCGTCTGCGTTCTCTTTCTACATTGGACCTCTTTCTGGCTTTCCTCAAAGGAACATGTTTCACACAGACTTCATATGCTTCAGAAGTCGGTTTTTCTATTCCTTGTGTAGGATTTTTATTTCTTAGAACATTTTCCCATTGAATCTTTGTAAGTTCCCTGTTTATTTTCTCCCAGTCTATCCTCTTATTATTAAAATTGAATTTATTGAATAGCCCTTCTCGCTTCTTGTTTGTCTTGGGCCTACTACTGTGTACCTCTCACGTGGAATTCCGGACACTGAAGATTGTAGCATTTTCTGTCCCTAATTGAAAATTTACATAATTTAGGGTGAAAGTATCTACACCCTGTTCCAAAACGGCATGTACCCCTCGCCAACATGTTCCTGCATTTTCGAGGATGCAGAAAATTGCATTTTGCTCCTAATTTTCCATATTTGCATATTCCTTTAGCGTAGAATTTGCAAATATGTTCCGGTTTTGCATTTTTCAAGGTATTTATACCTGTGTCTGTCTTGTCTACCTCTTTATTGGAGCCATCTCCGTCTTTCGTGTCAATTCCTTCATTTATGCACTCTGTCTCACTGTTGCTCTCATCGTTTATATTACCTGGCTCTGCAATATTGCTGTTATTTTGTACCACAATAGCCTCTTCCTCCACACTACTGCTGCGGTTCTCTAAACTATCTGTTCCTGAGTTTTGGTCCTTATCCAATGTTGACTTTTCCCAGTCCGCATATATCACTGGTAGCTTTTCTGTGAATGATAATCTCTGTGACTCGGGAATGTTTTTCATCAGTTTAGTTATGTTCTCCAACATTAATCTGTCATCTTTGCAAACCCAGTAAATTCCTTGCCTTTTTGTGCATCCTGGAGACAATTCTGCACAGCCCAGGTGAAATCTTATGTTACAGATGCAACACTTGACGCCAGCATTACGCTTTCCCAGTACTGCCGAACACTTGCCACACCTCTTCATTGTCTGATGTATTGTAGTGTATTTGTGCTTCAAAGTATGGATCACTTGTTGATGTCAGTCCTTTTAACTCTTTATAAAATTATATGTATATATTTATATAATATTTATAATATTATATGTATACCGTATATTTGTAATATTATGTATGTTATATTGTTCAAACTTTGTGGCAGGTACTTAGCGTAGGGTAGCGAAGAGGGTCCCCGGTGTGGTACAGTTGACCTCTTGTTGTCCCAGGTTGATGTCGCCAGTTTCCAGTTACTCGATTTATAACACTAATTTATTCTTTGCTTGTATTCTTTCAAGGAATTTTCTGCCTAATTTCTGGCTTGTAATGGTACTCACTCACTTTATTACTAATTCCTAGAGCCACATTTCCATATTACACTATATATTTTCCGTATTTTATCACTGTGGGACTGCCCTGGGGTAGGCCTTGTGGCTTGTGTAAACACAGCCTAGCTGATGCCGCCTCTTGCCACTATTCTATATTTCTAGTATTCTATATTTATAATATTCTATGCACGATTTTCCTACATTTCCAACTTGTATGTGTGTTGTGATACCCGTTCCACTTCACTGTTCCACGAATCACTGTTCACTATTTTTTCCTCATACCGCCTACACACATGTACACAAAGCCTCATGCACTGGCTCCCACGTAGTCTCCTGTCTAACTGTTCAGCATTGTTACATCAACAAGGTGGAAAAACATCGTCTTGGTCCACTTCACTGTTTTCCGTACACACTCGACTGCCCCCACCATCATATCACATTTATCCACCAAAAACATGTTGATGTTATAGTCCATCACACAATCTGGCTTATACTGTATAATGGTGGTTTCATGGTTTTGTTCACCTTGACACTGTTCAGCATTATACCATTGTGATGGTGGTCAACATGTTCACTACACCTCTGTCTTTCCATCGCATGAAAGTCTTCCACCAGTTTTTCTTAGCTCGTGACCGGAACGCCGCCCGCTCGTGTCTCGAACTTGTGCAAATCTCGGCTATTATCGGCATTTATATTTGTGCCCGTGTTTTTCCAACACTTTATATATGTTACACGATGGATCAGGGTCAAGGACAGAGCACTTCAATGCCGAAAAAAACAAAGAAATCAACCAAAGAGGATAAGCTAAGTATGCTCTACTGTAAATTTTGCAGTGTTCGGCTTACACCAACAAAAATACCAGGTTTGATTAAAGAATTATCCGATATTGACACAGATATTGAGGGGGAAGAACGGGTCAGTGATTTCAACAGTGATACAGAGGCGGCAGATGATGCTGAGTCAACGATTGAGGAGAGTGAGGAAAGTGAGGATTCTGAGGACGACGACGAGGGATGTCCACAGCCTCCTATTCGAAAGTGTGCAGGACGTACTCAACAAACAGATCCTGAAGATGCCTGGTGTACTGACAACACTCCACCATCTGTAGACCGTTTCACTGGAACATCTGGCTACATATATGACTTCAAGGTGTATTCCAGAATTGGTAAAACAACAGTGGAGACAGTCATGGGCTTGATTCGGCCCCTAATGTACAAGGGTTATCATCTGTATATGGATAACTACTATAATTCTGTCAACCTCACAGAACAGCTACGTCAACATGGTGTTTACACGTGTGGAACCATCAGATTACAGCGTGGCGCTCCCAAGCATCTGCAACAGCAAGCAAAGGGTAAAATTCCCGTGGATACAACCCTATTCAGCCGCAAGGATAATACATTTACAGTATAATCCTGTGGAAAGACAAGCGAGTGGTCTCACTAATCACAAACTGCCACAATGCTGACACACAGGAAGTTGAACGAAGGAAAAGAGTGCGGAAACGTGACGGAACAACTTCAGTGAACCTTGTAACTGTAAACAAACCAAATGCAATATGTGACTACAATACCTACATGAAAGGTGTTGATCACTTTGACCTGATGGTAAAATATTACAAGTTCACACGAATATGTCACCAGTGGACCAAAAAAATTACCTTTTATTTCCTGCAAATAGCTCTCCATAATGCATATGTGTTGTACAAGACCTACAGCAGTGATCAGAAAAATATGGCCTTGCTCCAGTTTCATGAGGTAGCAATAAGGTCCTTGTTGAGGTGGGAAAATGATGAGTGGCCTAACACAGATAACCCCATTGCACATGCTCCGGATATAAATGGTGATGATGGCAATGTTGGCAGACCGGGACCATCTGGTGTGAGGCGTCCTCTATTTCCTTCGACACCTTGAGCAGACGACACCTCATCTGACTCAGAACATGAAGCGGCTCCTAGTACCAGTCGTCGTCGTCCTCCTAAGAAAAAGCCACGTATTGTGGATTCAGAACATCATCTCAATAAGAATTTGACCCATGCCATCGTCGAACACGCAAAACGTCGAAGATGTCGTGTTTGCTACAAGTCTGGAATAAGAAAGGATTCTAAGTATGAGTGCAAGACATGTGGAGTTGCACTGTGTGTGACACCCTGCTACACAAAATACCACCACAATAGGGTATTTGGGCGGCGAAAAAATAGCGCCTCTGCACACATTCACTCTATCTACAAAACATCTGTTGAGCAACTTCAAGAACATTTTCCTGAAGTAGGTGGAGTGGATCACAAAATGCTCAACTTATTGTTCTACCATCATCATTCCGTAGGTAAGTACAAACACAATGTACAGTGGTACCTTGCATAACGATTGCCCCAAAAGACGAATATTTTGGGTAACGAACGGCCCGATCGGCGTCAAATTGTCCCATATGACGAACGCAGGTTTGAGTAACGTCAACACCACATGGTGGGGTCGCGCTGCTTCTTGCACATTCTTAGACGCCTCCGACGATGCACATAAAAATATGTTGTTCTTGTTTAAAGATGCTAATGATGCTGGGATATAAAGGGGTGACTGCTGAGATGTTGCAAAGCATTGACGTTTTTGTAGGAAAAAAGAAATGAAATGTCTGATATACAACAAATGTCAAAAAGGTTTGTTCGGTGTTCGGCAGGTAAGCTGCTCCATTATAACAATCTTTGTTTCAAATGTGTTCCATTTGTTTTGTATTTGTCATTTACGTCTCAATAATGGAGAAGCCTACCTTACATACACTGAATAAACCATTATGACATTTTCCTTTCTTCAAATGTGTTCAATATTTATTTTTCATTTGTCTTATAGCAAAAGGTTCGTTCGGTGGTCGGCAGGTAGGCTGCTCCATGTTTCTTACATACAAAAAAACGTATATAATAAAAAAAATGAAGAATTTTGAAAACCAGTACAAATGTCAAAAAGGTTCGTTCGGTGGTCTACAGGTCGGCTGCTCCATGTTTCTTAAAAAAAAAAAAAAAAAAAAACGAAAAATAAAAGAACTGTTGAAACAATTTGAAAAATGGACAAATGTCATAGAGGTTCGTTCAGTGTTTGTCGGGTAGGCTGCTCCATTATTGAGACGTAAGTGACAAATACAAAACAAATGGAACACATTTGAAACAAAGAAAGATTGTCATAATGGAGCAGCCTACCCAACAAACACTGAACGAACCTTTTGCTATAACGAATATGAAAGACAAGGGCTGCTGGCTGGGTTAGTACTGCGTGAGCAACCATTTGTGGCACATGCGCCTCTGGCTCTCAAACACCTGTCCCACACGGTGTTGAAAGACTGTGCTCAGTCGGTGCAATTCAGACCCTATTGTTTGAAGAACATAAGGGTCATAACATTGGCGAAGCTAGGCGCAATAAGGGCTTAACACAACGGTCGGATGCCAGTGATACAGCACCTATGAGGATGATACAGCGAGCATATCCACGTGTAGCTCTGAGCTCCACCCTTGCCATCTCTAATGTATATAGATGATACATAGATGAATCGTTTTCTGCGTTCAGTGATGATGCATCTGATACAAGTAGCATAGATGAAGTGCTTCCATGGTGATGGTGGTGGTCATTGATATTTTCAAGAATACCTGAATCTCTTCCTGACTGATGGACACTCTTTGAGGCTAGCTGAATCTCTTCCTGTGGGGGACCTTACAAAGCGATCTTTTCAAGACTACCTTACAAATTGAGCTTTTCCTATAATCGTTTCAATACTACTTTATGCTTTACAAGCTTGGCTACATACCACCTACAAGTACTAAAGCCAAGGGTGCACGCGAGTGCGTTATGTGCAAGCACACAGAACGATGAAACAGGAAACAAAAATCTATCTGTAGCTGGTGCAAGGAGAGCAAAGTCGCGCTGTGTACCATGGACTACTTCATTGACTATTACGCACCTCCAAAGTACTGAGTGTGTAATACAGTGTGTTACTGTGTAAATAGTATGTGAAACTGTACATATTGTAATTTTATTGAATTTTTACCACGTAATATTGTGACAATAAACATTTATTGTGGACACATTACTGACACATGTATCACAGTTTCATGGAAAAATTATGAACATTCTACTGTATACATATTGTAAAGGTCACAAATATGCATCATATACTATAAAAGAAACAAATAAAACCGCATTGGAAATGCATAGAAAAAATATTTGAAAATATATTTGTGGCAACACGCGGTGCTTGAATGGCCTGCGCGACCGTGTCTGGGAGCTTCACACACGGGCGACCAGCCCCTGATGACGTCACAGCGCACCTTGTCCACGCCCTCACAGCCAAAGTAAGTGGAATTTGGTAATTATTTTTACATAGACATGTTCAGGGATGGTAATTTATCATTTTACAAAGAAAAATTATATTTTGGGGAGCATTTGATGTCATGCACACTGGGGATATTTCACAATAAACACAGTGCATCACACTGGTTACATGGGGGGACACTCGTTTTGTATGACGTCCGTTTCACATGACGAACATGGAACGGATTAAATTCGTTATGCGAGGTACCACTGTATAAGGTTTTATAAATATATTACCGCTTTATACTTTGTTATTGGTATTGCTTATTTATATTGAGGTTGTTATTGCTTATATTTGTCTGTCTATTTAGAGCATTTTATTGCAAATAATTTGATACCACAATGAACAATGTTGCACAAAAACTTCTGTTAGCAAACTGTATGTGTGTGTCTCTGGTGTATTGGGTGTAGCGGGTGTGGCAATGAGTGTGCTCTAGCCGGTAAGGCTTCGGCGACTTTAGGGGTCGTTGCGGGTGAGGCGCGCCCATGTTGTCTAATTTATATGCATATGTCTGTGTAGGAAATTTTATTGCGATCACAGTGATACAAAAGAGAACGATGTCGAACAAGTTTGGACTTGATAAACCTGAAAAGAGTAACAACATGTTCACGCTGTTTGGGGTGCACGGCTAACAAACGACTTAGTTTTTTATTTGGTGCCGGCATCACATTACCTTTGGTGATATGTTATATATATGTTCCTCTAGAACATTTCATTGAGAACACATCGATACCAAAATGAAACACGTACATCGAAAATTAAGGTCAAAAACATGAACAGAGTATGAACTATTCAGTAGGGGTGTAGCTCATATGCAGTTGGGCGTGCGGTAACAGATAACCCTTGGGCAACTTTCCACCGTCTTGCGGGTGGGGCGCGTCCATGTTTTGTACATTATATTCATATTTCTGTGTGTGGAATTTTATTGCGATCACAGTGATACCAAAATTAATGATATAGAACAATTCTGGGGTTGACAAACCTGAAAAGAGCATAAACATTTCATTGCTGTTTGGCACTCACGGCTAATGATCGCCATAGTTTTTTATTTGGGGCGGGTCTCACGTCAGCTTTAGTGAAATTTTATATATATATTCCTCTAGAGCATTCTCTTGTGAACAAATTGATACCAAAATTAAATACATACTGTACATGGAAAATTAAGGTGAGCAGATCGAAAAGAGTTTCAACATTTCAGTGTTGCTGCGCGGTCGCCCGAAACGCTAGGCGCACGAGGGGAAAGTTACACAGGCTTCTGCTGTGTGTGGGAAAGTGTTAACAAGGGACTGGTATAATAGTTACCAATGTATAATATGTAGTCCTTGTTCAGCCATGGTGCAAGCAGTGACTTCACCACACTTCTTGAGAAATCACGTTTGTCATTAGCAGGAATGTCTACATTTGTATCAGAATACATTGTCATCTGTAACACAATTTCTGTTTCACAGTCACAAAGTACAAAGAATTTCAATCCAAATTGGTGGTGCTTGGAGGGGAATATACTGCTTGAAGGCAGCACGTCCTTTGAAAAGCACAAGGCATTCATCAATCACCAGCTTCTGAGCTGGTACGGAGAAATCTCTGAACTTTTCAACACGTTCATTCAGGACGTACCTCACCCTCCAAAGCCTATCATCCTGTGCCTCGTCTTCATTACTTGCAAAATGAAGACACCTGAGGAGTATCACAAATCTGTTTTGAGACATATACATTATTTCCCAAACAGTGGTGTTGGAACAGTCTGGTCTTTGCTCCAATAATGGTTGATTTGACACAATGTTTCATCAACATACACAGTGCCAAAAACACAAACATTTCACCTACAATCATATCTTTCCAACACTGTAACAGTGAAAAATCTGATAACTCTTCACCAGTGAGATCAGCCACATATTTGTTCGTTTCCCGAACAATATGTTCAATGAGCGGCACATCAAAATATGCGGTAAAGATTTTCTTTTCACACACATCGTCACCTGTATCAGGGAAAAGGTCGATAATCCCAACATCTTTAACCCTTAAATTGCACATTGCATCATATGATGCTTTGACCGACTTGCAGTAAATTGCGCATCGCATCATATGATGCTTTGGAGTACCGCGCACGATTTGAAAGGCCCGCGGGGTATAGGGGGTCCCCCATACACTACCCAGGGGCTATAGTAAATAGCCGCCATTTTGAAAAAAAATCCAGCTCACGCTACTATCGTGTGGGAGGCCTCAGTTACCCAGCAGCCACCATGTCGAGCGCACGGCCGATCGCTTCCCGGGCACGCCCCACGCAATCACTCACCCAAGAGCAAATAACCAGTGAATTATTTTCCGATGGTGAGGAAAGTGACTTTGATGACTCTGATATTGATAAAGACTACACACAAGTGACTGATGATGATAGCACGGACAGTAAAAATGAGATACAGCCGCCTCCCATGGCGAGGCCTATACGCTCACCCATGCCACCTCGCCCAGTGTCTACCCTAGTTCACCCTCGACCACACAGTTCCTGTGCTTATTTAGAGTCTGAGGATATTTTCGGTGATGAGTCAGAGGAAGCTGACTTTTTCTGGTTTTAGTGAAGTGGAATCAGAACATAGTGTTACCGAGCCTGGTGCCAGTACCAGTGATGTTACTGGGCGAGATTTTGTCACGTCAGTAACGTCTCGCCCAGCAAAGCGCCACCGCATGGAACAACATGAGGCACCAAGAGCCTCATGTTCACGTACTTCTACCTCACGTGTACGTAGCGGTCGTACTGTGCGGAGACGGGCTTCAGCTCCTGGTCCACAGGGTGCATCGCTTCCTCGCCGTAGTGCCCCTGTTGTGTCCCCTGCGCCTCGCAGGACATCAGGTGTACTAGTGTGGAATGATGGTGCTGGTTTTAGTCCCCGAATTCCTGCCTTTGACAATAATGACGTTGGGATTACAGAGGTGATTATTTTACAGCATTCTATGATGGAATATATTGCTCATGGAATATATTGTACACAAACGAACCTTCATGCGGCTCATCTCATTAGAAAAGAGAGAACAGAATTTTCACGATTGCAAAGTTGGAAAACCACCCATATAGGTGAATGTATGTGTTTTTAGCGATATGTATGTTGATGAAACACTGTGTCAAACATGCTCTCACAGATTACTGGAGCAAAGATCTGACTATTCCAACACCTTTCTTCAGGAAATATATGTCCCGAGACAGATTTCAGATACTCCTCAGGTGTCTGCATTTTGCAAGTAATGAGGCCCGGACAGAGGATGATAGACTTTGGCGAGTGAGGCACTATATGAATGAAGTGATTGGAAAATTCAGAGATCTTTACGTACCAGCACAGAAGCTGGTGATTGACAAATCCCTTGTACTTTTCAAAGAACGTGTTTCATTCAAACAGTACAGTACAACCTCGATTCAACGTACTATATGGGACCACCCCCAGTTCGTTGGAGCGTTGGATTCGTTGCAAGAGGTGACCTTCAAGAGGCGTTTGCGTCAGTTTCTTTTTTTTTTCTTGTACACAATAAAAATGCATTGTATCATATTACTTACTGTACCTATATTTTACTACTCTACTAAAAATTCTGTAATTCATGTATTTACCTTATTGTTGGAGTTATGTCCATCTTGAAGTTTTGTGAAGTTGTGAATGCTCTACAGTAAATAGGTACTGCAGTGCATTAAGCCGTTAGCACTGTATTATTAAAAGTGGTTTTGCTGTATGTTGAGTACTACAATACAGTTCTTGAAAACTATTGTACATTAGAATTATTGCAACTTTAATTTTAACACTATGTACACACTTGAATTTAACACTTATTCTAATTGTTCACTTCACACACGATGTTTTTAGATGTTTGCATCAGCTTTGCTGGTGCTCGCTGCTGCTGTGTTGGCTTCAGCTGCTTTTGTGTTGGTGCTGGGTACAGCTGTGCTGGTGCTGGGTACGGCTGTGCTGGTGCTGGGTACGGCTGTGCTGGTGCTGGGTACGGCTGTGCTGGTGCTGGGTACGGCTGTGCTGGTGCTGGGTACGGCTGTGCTGGTGCTGGGTACGGCTGTGCTGGTGCTGGGTACTGCTGTGCTGGTGCTGGGTACAGCTGTGCTGGTGCTGGGTACGGCTGTGCTGGTGCTGGGTACAGCTGTGCTGGTGCTGGGTACGGCTGTGCTGGCGCTGGGTACGGCTGTGCTGGTGCTGGGAAAGTCAACAGTGCCAGTAACATTTTGTATAATCTCATCATCTGTTAAATGACCATTGATTAAATGATTTATTAATTTTATTATTTCGAAGCCGTAGTCACTGAACTGTGGCGACGAATTGAAACGAGAAACGCATGGTGTGTACAGGGATTAGACCCGTCCACTCGCTCACGCTGGAGTTGTTCCAATAACAAATAATTTCTCAAATAGCAGATGTCTATCATATTACAGTATATTTTCGGTTTTATTTAGTTTAGTTTAATTAGGATAATAAAAAGCTATTAAAGCATTGGTTTTAGAAATGATTTATTAGTCTGAAACTTTCAAAGTCATGGGTCACTGAACTATAACGACACAGACGAAGGAAAACCAAGTGAGGTTTACAGAACAGTATTCCCTTATCTGTCCACCCTCACTCACCTTGTTTTATCACAGAAAATGTCTATATGGAGATTTTACGACATGTAGCTAGCTAATCACGCTTCAGCCTTTAAATTAATTTACAAAGATACGTCTGCCACAAATCAGTGGGAGGTTGGGAGGGAGGTGGGCAGGCAGAGCTTGTAAGGGAGAGGCAGGGAGGGAGGCAGGCACGGAGGGAGACAGGCACGGAGGGAGGCAGGCAGAGCTTGGGAGGGAGGCAGGGAAGGAGAGGATGGAGATGGATTGATGGTAGGATGGAGGGAGGGATGGATGATTTGAGGGTGTGTGTGTATGGGCTGTAGGGGTGGGGGGGGAGGTGTGTCGGTGGTGGTGAAGGGACCGACTCGCTGATAACCCTAACTCTGACCCAGTTAACTTTTTTTTTTAACTTGATTTGTTTCTTCAATTCTGGATGGATGGAGGGAGAAAGGGGATGGATGGATGGATGGAGGGGGGATGGATGGATGGATGGAGGGAGGGGATGGATGGATGGATGGATGGAGGGAGGAAGGGGATGGATGGATGGATGGATGGAGGGAGGAAGGGGATGGATGGATGGATGGAGGGAGGAAGGGGATGGATGGAGGGGATGGATGGATGGATGGAGGGAGGGGATGGATGGAGGGAGGGAGGGGATGGATGGAGGGAGGGAGGGGATGGATGGAGGGGATGGATGGATGGATGGATGGATGGATGGATGGATGGATGGATGGAGGGAGGGGATGGATGGATGGATGGAGGGAGGGGATGGATGGAGGGGATGGATGGATGGATGGAGGGAGGGGATGGATGGATGGATGGAGGGAGGGAGGGAGGGGATGGATGGATGGAGGGAGGGGATGGATGGATGGAGGGAGGGGATGGATGGATGGAGGGAGGGGATGGATGGATGGATGGATGGAGGGGATGGATGGATGGATGGATGGAGGGAGGGGATGGATGGATGGTGGGAGGGAGGGGATGGATGGATGGAGGGAGGGGATGGATGGATGGATGGATGGATGGATGGAGGGGATGGATGGATGGATGGAGGAGATGGATGGATGGATGGAGGGAGGGGATGGATGGATGGATGGAGGAGATGGATGGATGGATGGAGGGAGGGGATGGATGGATGGATGGATGGAGGGAGGGGATGGATGGATGGAGGGAGGGGATGGATGGATGGATGGAGGGGATGGATGGATGGATGGAGGGAGGGGATGGATGGATGGAGGGAGGGGATGGATGGATGGAGGGAGGGATGGAGGGGATGGATGGATGGATGGAGGGGATGGATGGATGGATGGAGGGAGGGGATGGATGGATGGATGGATGGAGGGGATGGATAGATGGTTGGATGGATGGAGGGGATGGATGGATGGATGGAGGGGATGGATGGATGGAGGGAGGGGATGGATGGATGGATGGATGGATGGATGGATGGAGGGAGGGGATGGATGGATGGATGGAGGGAGGGGATGGATGGATGGAGGGAGGGGATGGATGGATGGATGGAGGGAGGGGATGGATGGATAGATGGAGGGAGGGGATGGATGGATGGAGGGGATGGATGGATGGAGGGAGGGGATGGATGGATGGAGGGAGGGGATGAATGGATGGAGGGAGGGGGATGGATGGATGGAGGGGATGGATGGAGGGAGGGGGATGGATGGAGAGAGAGAGAGAGAGAGAGAGAGAGAGAGAGAGAGAGAGAGAGAGAGAGAGAGAGAGAGAGAGAGAGAGAGAGAGAGAGAGAGAGAGAGAGAGAGAGAGTGGGGGGGGGGGAGTGAGAGAGAGGGGGAGAGTGAGAGAGAGGGGGGGAGAGAGAGAGGGGGGGGAGAGAGAGAGAGGGGGAGAGAGAGAGAGAGAGAGAGAGAGAGAGAGAGAGAGAGAGAGAGAGAGAGAGAGAGAGAGAGAGAGAGAGAGAGGGGGAGAGAGAGAGAGAGATAGAGGGAGAGAGAGAGAGAGAGAGGGGTAGAGGGAGGGAGGGAGGGAGGGGGAGAGAGGGAGGGCGGGAGGAAACAAGCATGGTGTGTGTACAGGGATTAGACCCGTCCACTCATGCTAGAGTTGTTCCAATAACATACAGTAATTTCTCAAAGAGCAGATGTCTATCATGTTACAGCATATTTTCGGTTTTATTTAGTTTAGTTTAATTAGGATAATAAAAAGCTATTAAAACACTGGTTTTAGAAATTATTTATTAATATGAAACTTTCAAAAGTCATGGGTCACTGAACTATGACGACACACAGACGAAAGTGAGTGAAACCTCACTGTAAAGTGAGGTTTACAGTACAGTATTCTCTTATCTGTCCACCCTCACTCATCTTGTTTCATCACAGAAAATGTCTATAAGGAGATTTTACCACATGTAGCTAGGTAATCACGCTTCATCCTTTAAATTAATGTACAAAGATACGTGTGCCCCAAATCAGTGAACGAAAATCATGGAAACTCAGTTGTTCACTTGTGTGGATCACTCTGGCTGATGTTTGTGTGGACCATTTTGGCTGGTGTTTGTGTGGACCATTTTGGCTGGTGTTTGGTTCATATGGTTCACTTGTGTGATCCAACTTCTTATGAAGGAATTATTAATTGTAATCTGTGATAGAATGAGAAAGTTTTCCACCACTCTGTGAACTCTGTCCCAAAATCGTAAGCTTGTGGACCACTTGTGGTCCACATGTGTGGTCCATTTGTGTGGTCCACTTGTGTGATCCACTTGTGTGATCCAACTTGTCATATGAGAGAATTATTAATTGTAATCTGTTATAGAATGGGAAAGTTTTCCACCAGTCTGTGAACTCTGTCTGGACATCGTAAGCAAATCCGAACATCCCTCGCTTCGGCGAACCATTGTTCGTCGAACCGGGTGAGTAAATTCGGCCTGAAAAGTGTGCGAACTAGCCGGAGATTCGTTGAATCGGGGTACGTTGAATCGAGGTTGTACTGTATATTCACTCCAAACGAAACAGATTTGGATTGAAATTCTTTGTACTGTGTGACTGTGAAACAGGATACGTGTTACACATGATTCTGTATTCAGCTAGCGATGTAGACATTCCCAGTAACGACGAACATGGTTTCTCTGGTAGTGTGGTGAAGTCACTGATGGCACCATGGATGAACAAGGGCCACATCCTATACACAGATAATTACTATACAAGTCCATTGCTAGCTAGGTTCTTGATTGAAAATAGAACCGGGTTGGTTGGCACAGTAAAGGCACGAAGAAGGGAAATGCCAGTGTTTGGCGGTGGACTTGCAGTTGGTGAGTGCCAGGTACGGAAATGTGATCAAATACTCATTTCGGTGGAAAGACGAGAGAAGTGAACCTGCTGACAACAGTTCATGAGGGTACAATGTTGAACAGTGGCAAGGTGCACCGTGTAACGAGAGAACCAGTATAAAAGCCAGATTGTGTTCTTGACTACAATATCAACATGCGTTTGATAAGGCTGATATGATGATTGGCACTATCGAGTGTGTGCGGAAAACATTGAAGTAGACGAAAAAAGTGTTTTTCCATCTTGTTGACATGAGCATGTTGAACTGCTATAATTTGTATCTGGTGAAAACTGGACGTAAACCTATTTTCCGTTCATTTGCTTTTACACTTGCAACACAGTTATTAGCAAAGTTTGGTCAAGAAGTCCCTGGCATACGAAGACCAATCATGAACCCAGTGTTGCAGCATGCGGCAACACCCAGGCTCGCTCACATAGATGCCTTTCAGCAACACAGACTAAAGAATTTGCCACCAGGTGGAAAGCGTGCAAGAGGCCAACGTGCTTGCATAGTTTGTAAAACAACAAAACGAAGAGAACAGAAATGTAGAATGGTGCAAACATGGTGTGAAGGGTGTGGAGTTGCATTGTGTGCTGTCGACTGCTTCAACGACTACCACTCGCTCCAAGATTTCTAAATGTGCAATACTAGTGCAAAAACCTGTACATAGTGCGTGCTAGTGTGTACATGTAAAATAATGAATATTGTGATTACTGTATATAATATAATGCCGTAATGGAAAACGTTTGTATGCGCATGTGTATACTGTACTCGATGTATGCAACATATATTGACAATAACTGTGAAGTAACATTATGTGCAACACAATTAGTGACTAATATTGCAAAGAATACACGCCTAGACACTGTAAATAATGATGCGAAAATAAATTCGTGGCAACTCTGGCTGCTTGAAGACTGCGTGCGACGCCTCTGGGACGCACAGTGCATGAGCGAGCATGCAAATTGTGACGTCATCACCCATCTTGTCGGCTCAATTATGTCGCTGGTAAGTACAATTGAATTATTTTTTTATTTTTCACGTGATCAGGGAACATGACTTAACAGGTTAGGAAGAATTTTTTTTTTTTTATGCGCCTGTGGGTGTCAAATGGTATATAGCCATGCGCCATTTAAGGGTTAAAGTCAAAGGTGGGAATTTCTGAAACAAAATCTTCCCCATAACTCCACACAAATACACCTGGTGTCTTCCGAGAGGCAACAGCAGGACGGTCCACAGCAAGGAATCCGTGGACCAGGAGCTGAAGCCCGTCTAGCAACAGTAGGGGCAGGAAGGGGACAATGAGGGAAAATTACCTGATGATGAGGGACTTTGTTCATCAATGTCCCCATGTGGTGGCACTTGGCTGGGCCAGATGCTGCTGACATGACAAAATGTTGTTTGGCAACACCAAGCACTCCACTGGCACTAGTGATAGTGAAACTATTCTCCGATTCTAAATCACTAAAACCAGAAAATGATTCACCATCCTCAGACTCATTGTCCAAAACAACATCATCTTGCAGAGTAACACATGATCTATGTGGTTGGGCGCGAACTGGTGTTGAGTGTGGGCGAGGAGGCATGGGTAACAGACTAGGCCTAACTCTCATGGCACCCGCATGCTCACTCTCATCATCTGTTGTATCCACATCTGAGGGCTATGTGTAGTCCTGATCTATGTCGGAGTCATCAATATCAGGTTCATCACCCTCCTGGAAAAATTCCTGATGAATTTCCTCCTCAGTTAAAGCTTGCAATGCACTCTGTGCTAAGCGGGTCGATTGCTGGAACGTGATGCTCTCGCCATGGTCTCTGTCGGGTAACCGAGGCCTGCAGGCAATGGCGGCCTACGGTGGATTTTTTCTAAGATAGCGTCTGTTTACAATCAGGGTTCAATGGACTATAGCTTCCCCTATACCTTGCAGTGCATTTAAAATCGTGCGCTAGTCCCTTAACCCTTAAATGGCGCAAGGCTATATGCCATTTGACACCCACAGGCGCATACAAAAAAAAAAAAAAAAATATTTTTTCTTCCTAACCTGTTAATTTGTGTTCACTGATCATGGGAAAAATAATAAAAAAAATCGTAAGTGGCATATATTGCCCGCTATAGGGCGAGGAAATCTGGCAAAAAACAGGCGCTGACTCAGCGTGCGTCCCAGATGGTCTGTTGCTCGCCAGCTGTCAGGCCGGAGTTGCTACAAAGAGATAATTACCTAATTATTTCAGTGTCTCTGATTGATTTTTCATAGTTTTTTTGCTGTAATATTATTCAATAGTGTGTAGTGTGATATATTTATATAATAAAATGAGTGAATCATCGCTGTACTCAAAAATATGGTGTGCATATTGTTGATTCAATTATGTTCATCAAACAGTGAACAAATACTTTGTCGATTATTACACTATATACACAGGTTATATATAAGTATCTGCATGTTTTGTTCACCATAACGAACCACTAAGTTGCTATTATGAGTCAAAAAGTAACGAGGAGTGACCGACCGCCGTGTACCAGCCAGCCACTCACGCCTTCCCTCAAGTCACCTGACTCACCCACATTCTCTTCCCACAATACTGTTTTTGCTTTTATTCACTATATACAGACGCTATATATAAGTATCTACATTTGTGTTCACAATAACGAACCACTAAGTTGGTATGCTGAATGGCAGTGGCAGTGGCAGCCAGTGGCAGCCCGCCACTGGCTGCCACTCCCTCCCTCACTCACCTCGCCTGACTTGCCACCATTCTCCACCCACCATACTGTTTTTGCTTTTATATACAGACGTTATATATAAGTATTTACATGTTTTGTTCACCATAACTGTACATCTAAGCTTGTGTGGTGAGTAAAGGCACAAAGACGTAGGACCTCACACAGTCAGCTGGCTGCCGCCCTCAAGGCCAGATGCACTAATATTTCTCCTCCAACAATACTGTTTGTGGTGTTATTACACTATATACACACATTATATATAAATATCTACCTGTTTTATTCACCATACTTGTACAAGTAAACTGGTATGGTGCCCAAAGACCATCGTGGTAACCAGTAAACAACATGATAAATCGTGCAGACGACGCCACCGCCCTCACCAAAATGGCGGCTCCCAACCTACTCCTCTTGCTGTTTATACCCTCTATACACACTTTATATATAAGTATCTACATTTGTGTTCACCATAGCGAACCACTAAGCTGGTATGGTGAGTGCAGTCAATAAAAGGTGGCCACACACAGTCAGAAGACATCACCACCACCTTCCCTCCCACAGCATTACTCCTCCCTCCATGGCGCACAGCGCTAAATATCACCACAATCCTGCTATTATCAGAACCCTGGTCAGTTTTATCACAGTCAGGGGTCTTCTGTAATAATATCATCGCTACATAATAGCATGAACAAGTATATTATGGCATTTTTAGGCAATGCTGTGGTCACAAGCTGAACAGCAGTGCTGAGAGCTCATGCTGCGTGCGTCAGGCTTGGTAGCTCACTCAATACAGAGGCCCCTAACACCCGGGAATTTGGGCCACGATTTTTAAAAAAAATGGAGTCTGTTTACAAGAGCCCTGATGAAGGTCTGAAGGTGTGGTGAACCCCGTGTATCCGCGGGCCGTTTAAATCTTGTGTAGTACTCCAAAGCATTACTGTACATGATGCGATGCGCAATTTACTGCAAGTCGGTCAAAGCATCATATGATGCGATGCACAATTTAAGGGTTAATCGTATATGTATGATGTGCACCATTCTGTGACAGTTATTCCCATCGTATATGTATGTTTTGCACTATTTAAGGGTGAATGGTGTTCCACCTACGGTTTTCGTCTCAGCGACAGTATAAAGTCTCTTGGCGTTCCTTTCACCATTTTCTCTTTCTTCGTAGGTTGTCGTCTGTTTCCGTTTGGGTTGTTTTGTCCTTCCTTTCTTGTCTTTTTCAAAACCGTCATCTTATGCCAAATACTGTCGCCTCTTATCGTGTGGCGTTTTCGAAGCCGCTCCAGCTTGAGGTCAGGGTTGGTGTCACTTTTGCTCCGTTCTGTAAGCTTTCTTGTGCTTTGTGTCACGTCTGGTCTGCCTATGCTCTTCCTGAGCTGTCCTAGTCTTTGGACCGGGTGCTCGCCTCTCCTTGTACTCCTCAGTTTGTAGTGGCCCCTTCGGTCCAAGACTGATTTCAGAAGTCTCTGTTTCTGTTGGCTTTAGCCTCTGGGGATCGGGTCACTGAGCATCATGCTCTCCTGGCACAGGGGTTTCGGCTCGTTAGGTCCTGGTTGACGTTTTGTTCAGTTGCAGCTGTCTCCCTCTTTTTTGGCGAAGAATGAGACATTGGGTTTCCAGAAGGGTCTGTGGGTTATTGATGTTTGGTTGGTTCGGCCGGAGGTGCATCATGTGTTCTGTCCGGGTCTTCGCCGTTACTTGCGCGCCTCGGCTTCTGTGGCCGGGGGCGCTTCAGTTGATCTGATTTTCCCTCGTTCCCTGTTCCAGGGCTCGGGTCTCAGGCAGTCCGCAGGGTCATTAAGTCTAGTCACCCTGCGATATACCCTTGTGCCCATGATGTTCATAAATATGCTGCTCTTTTGACTGTGTTTGGGAACATGTCCTGGGCTGACATTCGACCACAGGGGTTTTGGAGGTTGAACAGGGTCCTGGCAGCCTGTTATTTGGTGAATGCTTTGGGGTCCAAGTCGTTCTTGTGTGGCCTTGGGCCGCTGCTTGCAGCCAGTTGTCTTGTCTTCAAGTTGAGGCACATGGTGATGCCGCCTCCCGGGTAAGTCCCTCTTTTACTTATCTTTGTATATGTTGGTCCAGGGAGCCGACGGTGCTCCCCCACAGAAAACCAGCATTGAATGTAATAAAATGCCATTTTCTGGGTGAGCCCCGGAGGATCCCTGACACCCTCCCTCCTTCCGGTCGGCAGTTTTGTTTTTGTTAGCTCAGTCACCGAACTGGGGAGACAAGCTGCTGGTGCGGGGGTCCAGGGCTTCCCCCTTCCCCTCCTGTGGAGGAAGGGAGTTGCGCGAACAAGTAGCTTGTTTTGTTTGCTTGTTTCCCTGTTTCTTTTGTGGGAGTTCTAGGTCTCTGTTCGGTCTTGGGTTTGCAATTTTCTACCAGGTGAGGTTGGTTTTGGGATGCCTATCTTTCTGGGTACCTAACTAACCCCGGTCGATGGCAGACATGGAATATTCCCAAAAGCATTGGGGTTTCTTTAGGCCATTGCTCCGTGCACTTCTCTGAGGGGGGCCAGGTTCTGGCTCGTTGTCCCAGTAGGCAGAACTCCAATTTGCTGAAGCCCCAGACTAATACTGTCTAGCTAATATCAGCCCGATGCTCCAGGGAGCCTCTGGGGCTCGCCCAGAAAAGGGCATTTCATTATATTCATTGCTGATTTTTTGGCTTAGACTACTTGATTTAATTTACTTTCTTACTTTCAGTGCCTATATTTTTACCATATTCCTTAATTCTAAGCATTTACTTACAGTACTTTGTTTTTCTTTCAGATGACCAGCTCAGTGATGGAGGAGCGTGTGAACGGTCTGAACACTCTTGCTGCCATAGCTCTAGATGAACAAGTGCTCTCTGATATTGTGAACAGTATGATAGTAGGAAAAGTGGCTGTCCTTTTGAAGGATCCAAGTATAGAAGTCAGAGTAGTTGCTGCAGGAGCTCTGAGGTAAGTTTTCAATGTGAACGTGAACATTTTTAATTGACCAATTTAATTAGATATGCATGATAAGATTACCTCATGGTTTTCACAGGATTGGTTATATTCTTTATACAGTGGAGCCTCGATTAACGAATTTAATCCGTTCCAGTACCTATCTCGTCATGTGAAACGCTCGTCTTTAGAAACGAATTTCCCTTTAAAAATAATGGAAATACTGGTGAAATTAATTCGTTCCTCCCAAAGAAACGTCAATGTGACATTTTATAATGTAAATATAAATGTTTTGTTTTACTACTGTATTTTCAATTGCACATGTACTTTACCTTATGAAGAGTCGTTGCTGGCTTGAGGGAGACGATGGGGAGGTGGGAAGGAGGAGAGGGGTTACGGAGTGGAAGGAGAATCCACCTCGTGAGTCAGGCAGGCTCTCTCTCCTTGGGAATTTCACCCCACTGGGACCGGGTTGTGGTTCACTATCACTTGCTAGTCTTTTCTCGACCTTGTGTCTATGTATGTGTTAACATGATGTACTGAACGGGGTGAGAATAGCTTGAGCTACCTCATACCTTTGTGTGTATTTTACCTCAATAAACTTATTTCAATTTCAATTTTCTCTACCTTTCCAAAGAACATGTTTATTGACAATTGCTTTTGTCTTCGTTTTAGGATGTTCATAAAACGAGACAGCAAATTGTCATTAAACACGTTCACACACTGGGTTGTCACTGCTTTATCAGGGTGATGCTTTTCCAAGAATGGGGTCACCTTTTCAAACATTTCCAACACTTTCCTGATCTCACTGGAAGAGGCTGCATCTTCCCTTACCTTTTCCTCCCCTGATGAGAGCTCTTGTACCCCCTCTTGACTCAGCTCCTTATGAAGTTCCAGGAGTTCCTCAGTGGTCAGTTCCTCACTGTGCTCCTCCACTAACTCTTGCACATCAGCAGCATCCAACTCCAGACCCAAAGTGTGCCCCAGAGCAACAATATCATCCACTAGATGCACGTCCGGGTCTTCCACAGGTGCAGATGCAGATGCAAGTGCAGGACCGAAACCTTTGAAGTCAAGCTCAGGGACACCCTCAGGCCACAGGTTTTGCCATGCAGAGTTTAGGGTCCTCCGTATCACTCCATCCCAGGCCTTATCGATCAAACGTAAGGCACCCAGGATATTGAAGTGGTTCTTCCAGAATTCTTTGAGGGGTCAGCTCTGTATTGTCTATCACATCAACACACCTCTCCAACAAGGCCTTCATGTAGAGCTTCTTAAAGTTGGCAATGACTTTCTGGTCCATGGGTTGGAGGAGTAGAGTGGTGTTGGGAGGAAGAAACTTGATGTTGATGAAATGATTTTCGGGAAACAAATCATCTTGCATCTGTGGAGGATGTGCAGGAGCATTATCGAGCACAAGCAAGGCCTTGAGTGGTAACTGCTTCTCTTCAAGATATTTCCTCACTGCGGGACCAAAAACATCATTGACCCATTCACTGAAGAATATCCGCGTGACCCAGAATTTCTTACTAGACCTCCACATCACATTCAGTCGCATCTTCTGCACTTTACACGCCTTGAACACTCATGGATTTTCTGAGTGGTAGACAAGCAGTGGCTTGACCTTGCAATCGCCACTTGCATTGGCACAGAGCACGAGGGTAAGCTGATCCTTCATCTGTTTGTAGCCAAGCAATGATTGTTCCTCTTGCATGATGTAGGTCCTCTTCGTCATTTTCTACCTAAACAGGCCAGTTTCGTCACAATTAAAAACTTGTTGGGGCAAGAACTCCTCTCTAGCAACAAATTCCTGGAACTCGGGCACAAATTTTTTGGTGTAAGGTACGGGATTGCCGTACCCTAGAGTATCGCTAACAACACCCGCTCTTACTTTCTTATAAATAATGAAAATAATCAACAGAAACTGAGGATGGAAAGAAGAGAGTCAGTTTCAAGGTAGTGTACTTGAATATAGATGGGATTACAAGCAAGGCAAGTGAACTTAGGGAAAGAGCACAAGAAGGGAACCTGGATGTAATTGAACCCGCGGAAACAAAACTCTCAGGAATCATAAAGAATGCGGGTGTTTCCCCTAGGACTACACTGTAATAAGGAGAGAGAGGGAAGGAAGGTGAAGAGGCAAAATAGCCCTACTGATAAGAAAGGAATGGAGTTTGGAGGAGATGGTTATCCCAGGCTGCAATGCATTCAGAGACTGCATAACAGGCACTATGAAGTTGGGAGGATCAAGAGTAGGATTAGCAGTGATATATAACCCTCCTCCAAATGATAGAAGACCCAGGCAAGAGTATAACAGAAACATCATGGCAGTTAATACTATAATTGAGAGAGCAGCCACTTCTGCCTCTAGAAATACTGTAGATCCATCTACTCATCATGGGAGACTTCAATCACGGAAGGATAGACTGGGAAAACAAGGAACCACATGGAGGTGAGGAAACATGGAGAGCTAAACTGTTGGAGATGGCTACAAAAAACTTTTTAAGTCAGCATGTCAGGGGACCCACAAGAATGAGGGGCAACAATGAACCAGCGAGACTTGACCTCGTCTTCACTCTGACTGCAACATCAAGGAAATCGATTTCGAAGCCCCCCCTTGGGAATGAGTGATCACAGTGTACTGATGTTTGAGTATCTGGTCGATTGAGGTTACATACTCTATTTCAGGTAGTTAGACTGGGAGGCTTTTCTGGCAGGTCCATGATGCGAAGGCATATCGAGTTTGTTCTGATCAGTGCTGATTGTTGTAAGGTTGCTGCCTGTCGTAGTTGTAGCTCTGTTGTATTGTGATTACTTAAGTGTAATTACCTAAGTGTAGTTATAGGATGAGAGCTACGCTCGTGGTGTCCCGTCTTCCCAGCATTGTCATATAACGCTTTGAAATTACTGACGGCTTTGGCCTCCACCACCTTCTCGCCTAACTTGTTCTAACTCTCTACCACTCTGTTTGCGAAACTGAATTTTCTTATATTTCTTCTGTATCTGTGTTTACTGAGTTTAAATCTATGACCTCTTGTTCTTGAAGTTCCAGGTCTCAGGAATTCTTCCCTATCAATTTTATCGATTTCTGTTACTATTTTATACGTAGTGATCATATCACCTCTTTTTCTTCTGTCCTATAGTTTTGGCATATTTAACCCTTTAACTGCGCGGCCTATAAATATGACACCCCCCAGTGCGCAAGAAATAAATTCTCGGGAAAAAATTCTTTTTAGTTCTGAAAGTGTCAAAAACCCCTCCCTGTATATGGGTATAGCAACGGAATTTTGAAATTGTACTTACTTTGGCTGCTATGGGGTCCATAAGGTGGCGTGTGACGTCATCATTCCCTGTGTGCCCGTGCAGTAAGCTCTCGGGGCCGGTGGGGCGCCCAGGGCAGGGCGCGCGAGTTGCTGCGAATATATATATTGTTCATTTTTTGCGCACAGTTCCAAATACATTTTTTTTGTTTTTATACACTAATCCTTTGTATAATGAATACGTACACTATATTATGGCAGTAAAACATCCGTACTGTCCAAGGACACTGTGTTACGTGCATGACACTTGTGTACACATATGTTGCACATATTTACCATGTATCATGCTAATTTATGTATATATACAATCTATTTACAGACTATACACTGTCACACACTATATACATTCACCATCAACACATTCAGAACACCGCGAGTGAGAGCTGTCACACCCAGCCAGCCCTCCCTCACTCCACCAACATTGTATTCACCAACTTTGCCCCTCCCATCATACAGTTATTCACACCAATGTTTCATGTTCATTTATGTATATTTACAACATATGTACACACTATACACTGTCACACACTATATACATTTACCATCAACACATTCAGAACATCGCGTAGCAGCTGCTTCGTATGGGCCAATAGGAGCTGCCTTGTATGGGCCAATAGGCTCTGCCGCGTATGGGCCAATAGCAGCTCCCTCGTATGGGCCCATATCAGCAGCCTCGTATGGGCCAATAGCAACTGCCTCGTATGGGCCAATAGCAGCTACCTCGTATGGGCCAATAGGAGCTGCCTCGAATGGGCCAATAGGAGCTGCCTCGTATGGGCCAATAGGAGCTGCCTCGTATGTCCAATCGGAGCTGCCTCGTATGGGCCAATAGGAGCTGCCTCGTATGGGCCAATAGCAGCTGCCTCGTATGGGCCAATAGCAGCTGCCTCGTATGGGCCAATAGGCCTTCTGCAGTTACCTTTGTTCTTATGTTCTTAGCTCCTTGTGCTCCTTGTACTCTTAGCAACGCTTGTGCTCTCTAGTGTGGAGTACTGCTGCACAATGACAGCCCCTTTCAAAGCTGGAGAAATTGCTGACCTGGAGAGTGTGCAGAGATCCTTTACTGCTAGAATCCACTCAGTAAAACATCTAAATTACTGGGACCGACTAAAGAGCCTAAATCTGTACTCCCTTGAGCACAGGCGGGAGAGATACATAATAATTTACACGTGGAAAATAATTGAGGGGCTGGTCCCAAACCTGCACACAGAAATAACATCACATGAGACCAGAAGACATGGCAGGATGTGCAGAATACCCCCGTTAAAAAGCAGAGGTGCAACAAGTACTCTGAGAGAGAACTCTGTCAACATCAGAGGCCCGAGACTGTTCAACACGCTTCCACTACACATAAGGGGCATAACTGGCCGACCCCTCACAGTGTTCAAGAGAGAACTGGATAAGCACCTCCAAAGGATACCTGATCAACCAGGCTGTGTCTCATACGTCAGGCTGCGAGCAGCCGCATCTAACAGCCTGGTTGATCAGTTCAGCAACCAGGAGGCCTGGTCGACAACCGGGCCGCGGGGACACTAAGCCCCGGAAGCACCTCAAGGTAACCTCAAGGTAAGGTCCTCTCAACATACACCTGTTGCTGTTATTACGCTATATACATACACACACTGTATATACCCATGTACATGTGTGTTCCCCATAGCGAACCACGAAGCTAGTATGGTGAGCAAAACAAGAGTGGCTGCCACACAGTGAGGGTACCACAATTCTCTCCCTCCCTCACCAAAATTCCTCCTTCCACAATACTATGCTCAACGCTAATTATAATCACAATCCTGATCACTAATTCCTGTAAATGAATAATTGACCACAAGTTTATTTTGAAAAGGAACCTAAAAAGTCGTTTGAAGATTCCTAGATGGACGAAATAATGCTGTGGTGCTGTGGCTAGCACTGTGAACATCGTGAACAGCATTGAATCACTGATATTTGAACATTGTACCCAGTCATTATCACACTCAGGCTCTTCTATAATACTATCAGGGTTAAATAATGCAAGTTATATATTATGACATTATTAGGCGATGCTGTGGTCACACGCTGACCAGTAGTGCTGTGCGCTCATGCTGCGAGCGCCAGCCTTGGTTGCTCACACACTACTTAGGCTCCCACACCTGGGAATGTGGACCACGATTTTTTTTAAAGATGGCGTCTGTTTACAAGAGCCCTGAGGAAGCTGATGTGAACCCTATGTAGCCGCAGGAGTTTTGAATGGAAAGTGAAAAATACAAATACCCAGAGGCGCGTTGCGCACCTGAAGCCTGGGCCTGCAGGCACGTTGTGCAGTTAAAGGGTTAATGCCTCTAACCTCTCCTCGTAGCTCTTGCTCTTCAGTTCTGGGAGCCACTTAGTGGCATGTCGTTGCACCTTTTCCAGTTTGTTGATGTGCTTCTTAAGATATGGGCACCATGCAACCGCTGCATATTCCAGCTTTGGTCTATCTTGAGGTTATCTTGAGATGATTTCGGGGCTTTAGTGTCCCCGCGGCCCGGTCCTCGACCAGGCCTCCACCCCCAGGAAGCAGCCCGTGACAGCTGACTAACACCCAGGTACCTATTTTACTGCTAGGTAACAGGGGCATAGGGTGAAAGAAACTCTGCCCATTGTTTCTCGCCGGCGCCTGGAATCGAACCCAGGACCACAGGATCACAAGTCCCGTGTGCTGTCTGCTCGGCCGACCGGCTGGTCTAACAAAAGTCGTGAACAATTTCTTTCGTATTTCTCCATCCATGTATTTAAAAGCAATTCTGAAGTTAGAAAGTATAGCATGGGCTCCTCGCACAATGTTCTTAATGTGGTCCTCAGTTTTTCTATCTAGAACCACCCCTAGATCCTGTTCTTTGTTAGAATTCTTTAAAGATATCTCACATAATTTATTGGTTGTGTGGGGTCTATTTTCTCCAGTTCCACATTCCATAACAGGGCATTTATTCACATTAAATTCCATTTGCCAAATGTTGCTCCATATACTTATTTTGTCCAGGTCATCTTGAAGGGCATGACAATCATCTAGGTTTCTTATCTTCCCTATTATCTTAGCATCATCAGGAAACATGTTCATATAATTCTGTATGCCATCTGGTAGATCATTTATGTAGACAATGAACGTTACCGGTGCAAGAACTGAACCCTGTGGTACTCCACTTGTGACACTCCTCCAAACCGATACATTGCCTCTGATTACGGCCCTCATTTTTCTATCAGGAAATTTTTCATCAATGTTAGAAGCTTACCTGTCACCCCTCTAATATGTTCCAGTTTTCAGAACAACCTCTTATGTAGAACCCTGTCAAAAGTCTTTTTTCTGGGGGGAGCCCCGTCGGCTCCCCGGAGCTTTATCGGCTGATATGCTAATGTCAGACTTTGGCATCAGTCATGTGTATGGAGTTCTAGGGCCTACCGGGGACCACGAGCCAGAACCTGGCCCCCTCAGAGAGGCAAGGGGAGCAATGGCCTATAGAAACCCCCGTGTGGTTGGAAGCATTCTATGTCTGCCATCGACCGGGTCAAGCATCCAGAAAGGTAAGCATTCCAAAACAAACCCCTATTCTGGTGAAAATTGCTACCTAAGCCGAACAGTGGATAGAACTCTTCAACAGAAAACAAGGAAACTAGTATGACGTCATACGTCACCGCGCCGCTGTCTGCGCAGCTCCCCCCTCCCCGGGAGGGGGAAGGGGGAGCCCCAGACCTCCCACGCCGGCTATCCACCCATCAGTTCTTCGGCTGATGCTATAGGCAAAGGTTATGTGCTCCGGCTCCAGTGGTTGTTTCAGCACTCTACCTAGAGTGTGGTGTCTGTTTTCTAGGTGGTGCGTGAGCCGGGAGTGATTCTTCAGTACTCGGGCTGCATGCGCCTAGGGTTCCCTTCCCTAGGTGCCCTGTAAGTACTGCCCTTGGGGCTTGGGGCCACCTTCCACAAGTTCCTTGGGTCCTGCCCCTGCTTGGCCGTTTACTGCTTGGTTTTCGGCCGCTCTTTGTGTGCTCGGGTGTTCTGTCTCCCTTGTTCGCCTTAGAGTACGGGGCAGTGTTTGCACTGGTGGGGCGCGGGGTACTGTGCAGCTTGTCTTTACCAATCATAGCGGCCGGCTCTGTTCCGCTTGGGTACGCTGTCCTCTTGGGGGGTTTTCTTTTTCTTTTTGTTTATCTACCTGGTGGGGGGGGTCTGCCTTCGTTCTTGCCCCTTGTGTCCCTTGTGTTCTGAGTATTTTCTGGTGGTACCCCCTGCTAGGTCCCCGTGAGTGTACACGTGCCGGGGGTTCAGCTCTTAAAAAGTTGTTTGGTAGCTTTGGGTGCCGGTTAGCAGTACCCTGCCTGGGATTACCTGAGCGCGAGTCCTCTTAAAGTAAACGCTCGGGACCCTGGGAAACCCCTATGGGCGCGCGGGTCCGATGGATGTGACCCCAGAGTCCCCCCCCTCGCTTCCAGCGAGTTTGAGGGTTGCTCTCACCTTTTGTCTCTGGGTGACTCTCTGTTTTGCCTCCGTCCGCTGCCTGTGGGGTCGGTGACACCTTCGACCCGGAGTCCTGCGAGTTTGGTTGCTAGTTGTGGCTCGGTTACCTGGTTGTGCTAACAAAGCGGGTGCGGGCAGCAGGGGCGTTGCACTTGAGCCTTGGTGGTGGCAACGTTCTCGTGGTTTCCTCCCCGGGAGCCCCGGGGCTGCCCCGTTGTAGTTCGTTTTGGGACTTGGGGGTGTTGGTTGCTTCGGTTCCATCCATGCCCCCTTGTCTTTCCCCTGGTTCACCCTTCCTGCCTGCATCCGGTTCCTTACCGTCTGTAGGTTCGGGGCGGGGTTTTTGGTGGTGTTGAGACTCGGGCAGTCTCGGGGAATTCCCCTTCCGGGGTAGTGATGGGGGCATTTGGGCCTGTTCCTCCAGCCGTGTTGTATGAGTCTGCCAGTGGGCTCCCTTCCTTAGTGTTTTCACGGCTGCCCCGGTTTTCTGGTACGGCCGGGGCTTTGGGGGAACGGCTCGACCCCGGGGCCTGTCGTGTAGGTTCCCGGGGCTGGGGAGGGGCTGACTTGGGGGGGCCTTGGCCCCGTTAGACCCCGTGGGGGTTTTTATCCCCCTCTAGGCGGGGCTTGTGGTTACGCGGAGTGGGGTCTTTCCTCCCCACTTGCCGTACGTGCTGTTGGACGTCGGCCCCTCCCCGGTTCCTTGGCCTTTGAGTCGGTTGGTTCCGTCCTGTGAGTGGATGCTTCCTCCCCCCCTTTTTGGGACGGTGTTTTTGTCATGTTTCCCCGTTCGATGGGGTTCTGCATGACTTCTGATCTCGGGTGCGCCTGCGCCTTCGTGTGCCTTCGGGACTAGTGTTGGCTTCTGTGTTCTCGAGGGTATGGGAAGGTTTTTCGCTACTTCCCGCATTATTGGAACGTCTGTCGGCTCCTCGTACTTGTCGCCCTGTTGGGCTACTTGTCGCCCGGTTGGGCTACTTGTCGCCCGGTTGGGCTACTTGTCGCCCGGTTGGGCTACTTGTCGCCCGGTTGGGCTACTTGTCGCCCGGTTGGGTTCCTTTTTGGGCTCTTTGCTTCTTTGGCCGGTTTTTTGTTCCTGCTTCCTCTTTTGGCTCCTTTTCTCGTGCAGTAGTCCTGGCTGGCGCCTTCCCGCAGGGAGGGTGTGCAGTTCGGCCAGCGTGTTATGCGCATGCGCCGTGGAGTTTGTTTTGGTCTGGGCGGTGTTTCAGTGCTGGGGTTTTGCGCCCTTTTTTGCTACAGTGCTTCGCCTATCGTTCTTCTCCCTGGCTGCGGTATGTGCCCCTTCGCGCCGGGGGTGTCCTGGTTCCCAGTTGTGGGGAGGACACCGCGGTTTTCCGTGTGTCATGGGTGTGGACCGCCTCCTTCGCCTCTCCCTGTTCTCCTGCGGGTCCGGCAGGGTCCGGCTCTGGCGTCTTCACCTGGCGGTGCTCCCAAGTTCTTCTGGGCACGGTTGAGTCGTGTCAAGTTTGTGCCACCATTCGCCAGGTGAGTTTCTGCAGTCTGGCGTCTTTTGGCCGGGCGCTGGTTGCGGCGGTGTTTATATACCTGTCTTTATTTAGGTATATTTTTGTACGACTGAGACCGTTCGCACACCAGTGACTGTCCCTTTATCACTCCTTCCTGTCCCCCCTCATGTGCATGTCCAACCCATGCTGGAGTCATTCAGGGGACCCTCCTTTTTTAATGTTGTGAGGTGTGGGGGGTTGTAGGGTTGGTTCTGTACTCACCTGGTGAGGCTCCTGGCTGTACTTGCAGGATTTGAGCTCTGGCTCTTGGGTCCCGCCTATCTGGTAGAACTTGCGGGATAGTACCAGTGGAGTGCAGTGGTGCTATTGGCACTTTTGGGGAACACTGTATTACCTTCAGTGGTCTGTGCTTGTTACACGACCTACTTGCGAGCATAAGCCTTCTTGCTGGTTCGTCCGTGGAGTTCCAGGGCGCACTGGCCTGTTTTCGTATGGCCGTTCCGGCCCGTCCTGGTTGTGGGGGTATGTGGGCCGGTGGACTGCTCCTAGCAGCTACCTGGTGGGCCATCCTCTGGCCGGTCTGGCCTGACCTTGGGCCGGGCTCCAGGTGTAAAAGAGCTCCCAGTACCTCATCCAGCAGGTATCGAGCGGGGTTTCTCCGCCGTCGGTCGCCTGGTGCAGGTTTCTGGGCCTGCAAGGTTTTTGTCGTGTCTCCGTTGGCCCTGTCTGGGGTCTGCCTGCTCCGTTCTCTGCCTTTGCAGAGGGGAGTTGCTATTTACATGTTGCATGTTGCAGTGGTGCCTGTTTGCTGCTGCTGCTGCACGTGTGCATTGGTACCGTGTTTCATGGTGGCGTGTCCTTGTTCCTGTGTCCGGTTGTGGAGTGGCACTTTGCTGCCGTTTTGTGCCTGGGGATTGCGTGCGGTTTTTGTCCCTGCCTGATTGTCCACCCCTGGTTGTTCTCCTGGGGTTTTTTGTGCTTCTGCTCTTTCTTCCTGCCTCCTCTGCAGCAGGGATGTTCTGCGTGTGTTCTTAGGCGTTGGTCAGCCTGTGTCCTGTGATGTGCTTCTTTGTCTCGGTCTATTGCAGTTGTTCGTGCCCCTTGGTTCGGGTCCTGTTCTGGCGGCGACCCTTCCGCCTTCTTTGGTTTTCCTAGCTTGCCCTGCCGTTTTTTTTTTTGGGGGGGGGGGTTCTTGCGATGTCTCGCGTCGGACCCGTCGTTTCTGAACTCCTGGCGGGCTTGCATGCTTGGGGAGTTTTTCTTTTCGGCAGACGTTCCATCTCCTTGTGCCGCCTGGGTTTCGGTGGTCGCGCCAGAGATCTTCTCGCGGCTCCGCCTTTTTCCTGGGCTCGGGGGGGGCCTTGTCGGGGCTGCTTATGTTCTGCCTTGTGGTCTTGCCTCCGGTTGGTGGTCGGGTGGTTTCGTGGTAGGTGTCCCACCTGCGTGCTTCTCTTGGCGGCAGTATGGGTATTTTGGCGGTCCTTCCTTTTCCTGTCC
Source organism: Procambarus clarkii (assembly GCF_040958095.1). NCBI lineage: Eukaryota > Metazoa > Arthropoda > Malacostraca > Decapoda > Cambaridae > Procambarus > Procambarus clarkii. The sequence goes on along the minus strand of NC_091165.1, from coordinate 33,541,475 downwards.
CTTCTTAGGTGGTTACTCTTGTTGGCTTGGTTTACTCTCGGCTTGGTTTTCTAGTGGGGGTTGGAGGCCGTTGTCTTGCCACATACTGTCGCCTCTTTTCGTGCGGCGCAGGCGGAGCCGCTTCAGCTTGCTTTCGGTCTTGGTGTTGCTTCTGCACCGTTAGTCAGCTGTCTTGTGCGTCGTTTCACCTCCGGCCTGTTCGTGCGCCGCTTGCACCATCCTGGTCTCTGGTCAGCGTGCTCTGTCTTCTCGGTTGGTAGTGCCCCTTCGGTTCCGGTGTGTTTTTTCGTCGGCTCTTTCCTTTGGGCCTTTGCCTCGGGGGGTCGGTTCGCTGAGTTTTCTTGCTCCTTCGGTTTTAGCGTTTTGGTTGTTTGATGGCAGCAGTCTCCATCTTTTCTGGCGCGGGGTGGGGCTGCTGCGTTCTGGAGGGGTCCAGGGTTTGTTGGTGCTTTGTTGGTCGGGCCGGGGGTGTGTCGTTTTTGTGTTCAGTGGCGGCCCTCCGCTGTTGTTGGTGTGCCACGGCGTTTGGGTCCGGAGCGCGTTTTGCGTTGATCCGGTTCTGTTCTTCCCGGTTCGTGGGTGATGGTGTCCCGGGTGGTCAGCCGTGTTCTTGCGGCTACGCTGCCTGTGTTCTTCCCTCATGCCTGTGGCGTTCGTGGCTTCGCTGCTCTCGCTGCCGTCTGGGCGACGTGGCCTTGCAGTCTTTCGGGCATGGATTTTTGGTGTTCGTGCAGGGGCCTTGCTGCTCGTGGTTCTCGTGTTGTTCCCGGGATTTTCGGGGCTGTGGCGCCTTGGGTTGGCATTTGCTGCCGGTTGTCTCACCTCCTTGGGGGGTGCGTGGTGTCCGCCTCCCGGTTTTGTCCCTTTGACCTTCCTCTGTGGGTAGTTAGCTCCGGGGAGCCGATGGGGCTCCCCCCAGAAAACCAGCGTTGAATGTAATGAAACGCCATTTTCTGGGTGAGACCCGGAGGCTCCCCGGCAACCCTCCCTCCCTCCCTCCGGTCGGCGTTTTTTCGCGTGTTTTGACATCCAGCCTCAGAACTGATGGGTGGATAGCCGGCGTGGGAGGTCTGGGGCTCCCCCTTCCCCCTCCCGGGGAGGGGGGAGCTGCGCAGACAGCGGCGCGGTGACGTATGACGTCATACTAGTTTCCTTGTTTTCTGTTGAAGAGTTCTATCCACTGTTCGGCTTAGGTAGCAATTTTCACCAGAATAGGGGTTTGTTTTGGAATGCTTACCTTTCTGGATGCTTGACCCGGTCGATGGCAGACATAGAATACTTCCAACCACACGGGGGTTTCTATAGGCCATTGCTTCCCTTGCCTCTCTGAGGGGGCCAGGTTCTGGCTCGTGGTCCCCGGTAGGCCCTAGAACTCCATACACATGACTGATGCCAAAGTCTGACATTAGCATATCAGCCGGTAAAGCTCCGGGGAGCCTCCGGGTCTCACCCAGAAAATAGCGTTTCATTACATTCAACGCTGTTTTTTTTAGGTCCAGATAAATGCAGTCAACCCAACCATCTCTTTCCTGAAAAATCTCTGTGGCTCAATCATAGAAACTGAGTAAATATGTTACACAGGATCTTCCAGAGCGAAAATCATACTGTCTGTCTGAAATTATATTGTTTTTCTCCAGGTGTTCTACCTATTTAGTTTTAATTATTTTTTCCAATATTTTGACAATTACACTTGTCAATAATACAGGTCTATAATTGAGGGGGTCTTCCCTGCTGCCACTTTTGTAGATTGGAACGATGTTAGCCTTTTTCCCACACATCAACTACAACTCCTTTACACAGGGATGCCTGAAAAATCAGTTGAAGTGGAATGCTGAGCTCAGGTGCACATTCTCTCAGAACCCATGGTGAAACTCCATCTGGACCAACTGCTTTGTTCTTACTTAGCTCCTTGAGCATTTTTTCAACTTCATCTCTAGACACCTCTATGTGCTCTATGTTGTTCTCTGGAATTCCTATTGTGTCTGGTTCCCTGAAGATTTCATTTTGTACAAACACACTTTGGAACTTTTTGTTTAATGTTTCACACATTTCTTTTTCATTTTCCGTGAATCTATTTCCCATTTTCAACCTCTGAATATTATCCTTTACCTGCAATTTGTTGTTTATGAATTTATAGAATTGACCTGGTTCTGTTTTACATTTGTCTGCAATCCCTTTTTCAAAATTTTTTTCTGCCTCTCTCCTCAATGACGTGTAGTTGTATCTCGCATCTTTGTATCGCTGGTATGTTTGGGGGTTGGCCTCTTCCTATATTGATTCCATTTTTGTGTCTTTTGGGTCTCTGGCCCTCTCGCAATTTCTGTCGAACCAATCCTGTTTCCTAGTTCTGCATCTCTGCTTTGGTATAAAGTTTTTTGTGCCTTTATCATATACTAGTATTTCTATTTCACAAAACTTGACATACATCTCATTTACTTCCTTGCTTACCAACAAGTCTGTTCAATTATACTCACTAAAAAATTTTCTAAGGTTTCTAAGTCAGTTTTTTTAACTGCTTCAACCTCCTTATTTTCTTCCAGATTATAACGCATTGCATACTTTATTCCCAAAAAGACATGGTCACTTTTACTCAAGGGAGGAAGGTACTGAATGTCAAATATCTCTTTCTCCTTCCTGGTAAATATCAAATCTAGCATGGAGGGTACGTCCCCTTTCCTCATCCTCGTAGCTTGTTTAACATGTTGATACATGTGTGCAACATTTGGAGCTGTAAATTAAATATCAAGAGTGGTGTGTGCATCATCTGGAGCAGTTGGTGGTGTGGGGAAGGGTGGGAGTGTGTGTAGTGAGGTAGCGGCCGGCGACACGCTCCTCACAGAAAGGACACCTCTATCTTCTCTCATCAGAATTTGGTTTTGCAGCAAAGCGGCTTTCCGCTGCAGCTTTACAAGGTTAGCGTGTGTGCCTCTGGCTCTTAGAGTTTTCGTTTTGTTCGACACGAGCCCCATTGTGCAGTAGATGCCACAAAAATGCGATATTCCAGCGAGACCGCGTGAACAATAGCTCAACCAGCAGGGAGATACAATGTGTGACTGACTCAGCTCAACCTCCCCCTCCTCTCTCTTGAGACTGTTGCCAATGAGCAAGTTTATAATTTGTTTATGCATAACAAGCTATTTTCCATGCTATTACGAAATAATAAACGTTTATAACGTGTGACGCAACACCCTACAGCGCACCCAAGCCGCGACGATCGGATTGGGGACAATTGCGGCTGGGAAAATTACTCTAATTACGTTATATTTTATCATAACATAAAACGGTTTGTACCACGGTGTTGCCAGAACCTTGTTCTGGCAACACCGTGGACACACAATTGGCAACACAATTTTTTAGAAATTTTTCAGAAATATTCGATTTTGTCAATTTTTTTTTAAATGACGCCCCCTTAAACCTTTTAGTGTATTGTTACAAGGGAGTGGTGGAGGTTCCTTACTGGTCTGTATCAGTACCTAAGATGAAGACCATACCATTCCCACCACCACAGGTCTTTGCTCCCACTCACCTGGGTGCCACTGATCGCCCTAGGAACCCTTCAGTCAAACCACGGGTGAAACCGCTGCTAACGATTCCAGCCTTGTGCCATGGCAGAGTGAAGGAAGACTCGGTATTAACATCAAGACGTCGCTTCATGCGGCTACAGCACTTCCTCTGAGTCTTGTCCGCCGTTACAATGGGGTCACAGGTTACTTGTCCACACCTGTGTCGCTCAACTATTCATAAGGTCACCAGCTGGGTTTGTAACTCTGCACCACAGCAATGCAGTTCAGTGGTTAAACTCGGTGTCATCAGACAGTGATATGTTACCACTATTACAGTGTTGAATCATTATTGCCAGCCTAGGGCATGTTTCCATAAATATAAGTGCTACTTAAATACTGCCAGTCACTATGATATTTTCCATATAAAAATAATACTGATCATATTGTGGTGCAACAGTATCACTTACTAATGCTCAAAGAGAGATGGAGGGCGCACATAAACACATCATTAAAATAATATGAAGTTTACAATGTGAAAATACGTTAACCCTTAGACTGCACAATACAGTACATACACATATGATCTGACATAAAATAATTTAACATAAGTTTTTAAAACTTGCACAAACACCTTCCATTTTTTTTGCATAATCAACTAGGTAAATGCTCCAACTTTGTCTAAATGATCACAGCCTAACTTGAAAAACAAGAGAATCAAAATTAGTTTTAAAATTGAATATTGAAAATTTCAGATTTTCAATTCAGAATAAAAAATATGAACTACCTGTATCACCAATTGTTCATTTAATGTTATTATTCTCTCAGAATAGCATATGATCTTCATTTTCATCAAATTAGAATATAGGTTTTCAGTACAGTTTACTGTAAACAAAATTGTCAATAGGGCATTTGAAATACACAGCAAATTTAGACCAAAAAAAATATAACTCCAAATGTATAAAGTTTATGAAAATTCCGTTCTGAAGGATTGTAGAACAGACAGCTGAGCACACAACATGTCAAAATAGTGAGAATCGATCAAAAACTGGAATTTTAGAAGCCACTTAAGTTGAAACTCTAGTTTCAGAGATAATTGAGTTTAAATTATCAACAGTGAATAAAGGTAGTTTTAATTCGTTAATTTATTTGTATGTTTTAATAAACGTTGTTTGGCATTTGTACTCAAATGTGTGAAAGTTGTAAGTCAATATGTGTTGAAATGAAGTCAAGAACCCCCCCCTCCAAAAAAAAAAAAAAAAAATATAGGATAATTACAATAATTATAATGATTTAGGGGATATATTTAGGGTTACATTGTATAAGTGGAAAAACCCCTAATATGGTCCCCTAATCATCAAAACAACCTAAAGAGACAAAGAAAATACTGTAGAGTTTGAAATCGGAGAAATAATCAGTCAAAAAAATTAAAAGTCCCAAGTTTTGCGAATTGTGACTGATTTATTTGTTGACCAATTTCATTCTATGTTCACATATTTAGGGAAACGTATGCATTTCCAAGATGTAAAGGTTACAACAAAATCAGATAATAAACAAAGGATAAAGAACTAAAATCTTAAAAAAAAAAAAAATTTGCTAAAAAAATATTTTTGGGACATTGATGAAAGTAACATATATTATCATTGGACAATGTGTTTGTATGATATATAACAAAATAAAGCATATTAGCATAGTTATTGATTTTTATTTGTGTTACTATGTATTACTCAACAATGATATAAAAGCACCAACTGCATATCCACTTTATGGACACTTCTTACTACTACTATTCTTCTTCTTTGAGCATCGGACAGATGCTTGCATCTCTTTATTATTGCATATTCCTTCAGTTCCAGTTATTAGGGGTTGTTCTCTTTATCAAAAAAGTTCTTATTTAAAAAAAATTGTCTAAAATCAATTTTTGAAAATATTTTGATGAAACTGAAGCCAATAAGTTGGAGATTTGTTTAACATTTTTAAGTTATTAGTATATAATTTGAATATTTTTTGCTATTAGGCCCCAATATGCGTGGTAATATGCGCGGTCTAAGGGTTAATCATATAAGGAATAACACATGAGGAAATATATGAAATAGGTGATCTGGAGAACATTGGCAGCTCTCCTCTCGCCGCCTCTGGCAACTCTGACAGCTGGGCAGATTTAAATGGGAGACTTGCACCCTCTCGAGGGGGGGGGGGTGGCTTCGTCGACGTCGTTCACACGTCCACCACACTGCCACGCACGTTCTCACGCTGTCTTCTCCACCAGTAGTAATACTGGCTGACCTACAGCCTACTCTAATCTAACATAATAAGAAACACACTAGGTAATATATTTATGATGGGCCTATCTAGCCTAGTCATCAAGAGGCAATGGGGGAAAATATGATCTACCTTAATCACTCCTGTCCATCGACACCTGTCCTCTGATGGTAGGAGGTACACAGTTCCCAGGTTGCTCCTCAACGTTCTGGTTGTGTATCACAGGTCCTCGGGTGTCGTGGAGAATTCTCGTCTCTGCCGTACCTAATCCTTTGATTCAGATCTTCCACGCTGGTCCAACCAGTGGTCACTGAGCCTTCGCCTTCCACACACTCACTCCTTCAATGAGACGTTTTCTCTTGGATCCGGATGTGGTGTCTTCCCTTCAGAACCTCAGCAGATGTGACCCAGTCACAACAGCACTGCACAATGTACCAGAGCAGACTCATGGGCCCCAGACTTGCCCTTTCAGAGTCGTCACCAACCAAATAGCCACCAGTTCTTGGCACTTCTTTGCTTCTTTCTCTGCAATAAAGGTAGACTGCGATGGCTGCTCAAAATGCACTGAGCAAGGCTCCCAGAACCTCCAATCTCGAGAGCTCACTGGAGCATTTCCGCTCACGTCAAAGGTCTGTGTAGCTCTGCTGCAGCGTTTCCACCAGTGCTGGGCCAGGTCTCCCGGTGACGTTACGGCAGGCTCTGATTGGTGAGACACATCACGCGACCTCGTCCAGCTAATCACCAGCCTGCTGGCGCCATCACTTTAAGGTGCCAAAATGATAGAGACATCACCATTTTGTATGTGCAAGGGGCATAACCCCCCCTACCTGCAAAACATATAAATTATAATTTCTCCATAAATATGTAATCTATCCAGTAGCCTGTCATATCAAATGACTCCCTGCATCTCAGGGAACCTGCAAGGTTAGTGGATATGACTCGTAATGCTGGCACTGGGAAGAAATAAGGAGAGGGCATTATTGTCATTTGTATTTGTCAATTTGTCAAAAAAGGCAGTTTCTCTTTTCTTTGCCTCTTACCTTGCGTGTCGCCAGGCCATGCTCGCTTTCTCCTTGGAATTCTCTTGGGCCCTGGGTGTTAAGTTTTTGTTCCCTTTTTGCCCGTTACTGTTTGCGGAGTCTGCTGTCACTCAATTTCTGCAGGCGGCCTTGTCTAGTTGTCGTCCTAGGTAGGATTTGTTGCTTCTCCGGGGTGGCCATTTTCGGGCGTCTCGAAAGGGTCATGCCAGGGCTTGGGGTTCCTCTGGTCGGGGTGGGCCCTTGGTGCCAGTTTCTGAGTTGGCGCTTCCTTCGGGGCCAGCGTTGTCTGGTCAGTGCAATGCTAGCTCTGCTCGTCTGCCGGCTTCTTGTAAGGGGGTGTTGGCCCTTTCACTGGTCGCTCAGTTGACAAGGTGATGAGGGGAAGGCTCACGCTGTTTGCTTTCACCTGGTTCCGCGATTTGTGGGCGATTCGGGTCGTATCCTCCGACCTGTGGTGATGGTGTTGGTCGGCTTCTCCTTTGGGGGGTTTGGGGCTGGCAGGGTAGGCTTCTTCCCCTTCGCTCCGTTCGGTCATCTTTGAGTGGGTGCACTTAGGTGTGGTTGGAACAACCCTGTCCCTCAGGTGGGTGTCCCGCCTGTTTCCAGTACGTACTGTAAAGGGACTATGCGGATTTGCAGTTCATTCTGGACTTGTCCCTGTCTGAACCCCTGGACTCCTTGCCCCTCCTTTCGGATGACCACTCTGTTCCAGGTCCAGCTTTTCTTGAAGCCGGGTTCTTGGATGGTGTCTCTGGATCTCTGTGATGCATATTGGCACGTCCCGATTCATCCAGAGTTCAGGGTCTGGTTAGGTTTCGTTTTGGGGCAGCAGGTTTCCCGCTTTCGTTGCCTTCCTTTTGGCTTGACTCTGACACCTCGTGTATTCATGCATCTTACTTGGGTCGTGGTGACCCATTTGCGTCTGCTTGGGGTTTGGGTTCTGGCCAACCTCGATTACTGGCTGGTGTGGGCCCACTCCCAGCCGGTCTGCTTGTCTGCGTGTCAAGTGTGTGGTTCTTTCCCAGCTTACTGGGTTCGGGTTCCTGGTAACTTGGATGACATCCCATCTGGTTTCGTCCTCGGTTCGGACCTGGCTGGGCCTCATGTGGGACCATCGGATCGCTTTTCAAGTCTCTTCCTCCAGTTGCGTTACTGTGGCTTCGATGGATGGATGAAGGGAGGGAGGGAGAAGGGAGGGGGGGATGGATGGATGGATCAATGGATAGATGGATAGATAGAAGATAGATGACTGGATCGCCCGAAGTCACTTATTCCAAAATGACCCAACACAGGTGAGGAGAAAACCCTCTCAATTATAGACCTGTATCATTGACAAGTGTAATAGTCAAAATATTTATTAGAAAAAATAATTAAAACTAAATGGGTTTTTTCACTAGGAGAAAAACAATATTCTGTAATAACAGACAGTGTGGTTTTTGATCTGGGAGATCTTTTTTCTATGACTAAACAAATTTACTCAGTTTCTATGATCGAGCTACAGAGATTTTACAGGAAAGAGATAGTCAGGTTGACAGCATCTATCTGGACCTAAAAAAGGCTTTCGACTGAGTTCCACATAAGAGGTTGTTCTGGAAACTGAAACATATTGGAGGGGTGACAGGTAGGCTTCTAACATGGATGGAAAATTGTCTACCTGACAGAAAAATGAAGGCAATAATCAGAGGCAAGGTATCGGATTGGAGAAATGTCACAAGTGGAGTACTACAGGGTTCAGTTCTTGCACCGGTAATGTTCATTGTCTACATAAATGATCAACCAGATGGAATACAGAATTATATGAACATGTTTGGTGATGATGCTAAGATAATAGGGAAGAAAAGAAACTTAAATGATTGTCATGCCTTCAAGAAGACTTGGACAAAATAAGTGTAGGGAGCCGCACTTGGCAAATGGAATTTAATGTGAATAAATGCCGTGTTATGGAATGTGGAGTAGGAGAACATAGACCCCCCCACACAACCTATAAATTTTGTGAGAAATCTTTAAAGAATTTTGATAAAGAAAGAGATCTAGGGGTGGTTCTAGATTGAAAATTATCACCTGAGGACCATTTAAAGAATATTGTGCGAGGAGCCTATGTCACACTTTCTAATTTCAGAATTGCTTTTAAATACATGGATGATGAAATACTAAAGAAATTGTTCACGACTTTTGTTAGGCCCAAAGCTGGATTATGCAGTGGTTGTGTGGTGCCCATATCTTAAGCAGCACATCAACTGGAAAAGGGGCAAAGACATGCTACTAAGTGGCTCCCAGAACTGAAGGACAAGTGCTATGAGAAGAGGTTAGAGGCATTAAATGTGCCAAAACTAGAAGATAGAAGAAACAGAGGCGATATGATCACTACATACAAAATGGTAACAGGAATCGATAAAATTGATATGGAAGAATTCTTGAGACCTGGAACTTCAAGAACAAGAGGTCATAGTTTTAAACTAACTAAACAAGGATGCCAAAGAAATATAAGAAAATTCACTTTTGCATACAGAGTGGTAAACGGTTGGAACAAGTTAGGTGAGAAGGTCGTGGAGGCCAAAACCGTCAGTAATTTAAAAGCGTTATATAACAAAGAGTGCTGGGAAGATGGGACACCACGTGCGTAGCTCTCATCCTGTAACTACATTTAGTAATTACACTTAGGTAATTACTACTGTATCTTGAGTGAGTACTGGTCCCTTATTTTCTAACATCACAAGTGTTGATAATTCTAATTGCCTTGATAAGGACGATAGATTAGGATTCTCATATTGAAAGTAATTAAATAAATTTATAATATTAAACTGTCCATTCGTTCTTGCTTATTCATTTATAGAGAGTTGGCAGGCCCAAGTGTCCCGTGGGCAGGCCCTAAGTTGTGGTTGCGATTGTCACATTATAAATTATCTTCCTCATGTCTTTAATTATCAAAAGTGTTTAAGAATTACTTAGATGCCAGTGAATAGTGGGGGTTAACTGTGTTCTCTCCCCTCTGTGCCACTGTAGATATTCCTGGATAGTTCGCAATAAGTGACTGCCTGGGTACGGTGCCCACCCCCCCAAGAGTAATTAACATCTTTACCTCTCCCGTGACCGGTACCCTTCGCCGTCGGTCACCGTAAAGTACTGATTCTCATCAAAGGTGAAGGTTGTGGTAGCATTATGTAATTTTTAAGTTAACTTTAAGTTATTCATAATTTGTAACAACTCACTTGGTGGCAGTATCCGTGGTGATAGCCAGGTGGATTGTTATGAATGGTGAAATAACTAAAGTAAAAGTGTTATAAATAAACTGAATTAAATCAGAGTGTTATAGGCCCACCTCAACAACTGGCTGGTGTGGGCTCCCAGCTGGCCCATGTGTCTGCTAGCCAGGGAGCTGGTTCTTTAACTGCTTGCTGGGTTCGGGTTCCTGGTGAACTAACAGAAGTCCCAGTTGGTTCCAACCTGAGTTTGGACTTGGCTGGACCTATTTTGGGGCTCTTGATTGGTGTTGAGTTTGCCACAGGTGACTTGGAGGTTGCTCGTGCAGCTGTGCAGGTGACTGAATTTTGCCTGCCCTGCATTTTTTCTGAACATGATTTGGCTTTGGCATCTGTTCTGGTATTTCTAGGGCAGCCTCTTTCACTGTTGTCGTGATTGTTGGGTGTGGGCTCCATTGGCTCTGTGTCGGCTGTTATGTCACTGGTTTCCTCTTCGGGGTTTTTCAGGTCTTGGTTCCCTGGTGCCTTCCTCCATTCTTGTTTGACGTATTCATGAATGTGTACCTGGTTGATACCTGGTTGATGGGGTTCTGGGAGTTCTTCTACTCCCCAAGCCCGGCCCGAGGCCAGGCTCGACTTGTGAGGCCAGGCTCAACATGTGTAGCTGGGATTCCTGGGATCAATGATTCCAGGAGCAAAGATTCCAGGGATCAATGTCCCCACAGCCCAGGGCCAAGCCTCCTGACCAGGCCTCCTGGTTGCTTGTCTGATCTACCAGGTGGTTTGATGCAGCTGCCCACAGCCTGACATGAGTCACAACCTGGTTGATTAGGTATCTCATGAAGGTACTTATCGAGTTCTCTTTTGAACAATGCGAGAGGGGGAGAGAGGAATCTGCCGATCTCATTGAAGGGAGAGGATTTACTTTGGTTCCTGCCTCTAAGAAGCTGGATGCTTCGGGTAGCTCTTCTGCTAAGTTCTCAGGGTTTGGCTTGTTCAAGCATGCCGTTCATGTCCAGGGAGTGTCCAACATTCTTACAGATGGTCTATCCTGGTTCCTTGTCATCTCCCTGGAATGGACCATCGATGCTGGCCCCTCCGAAACCGGGTGTTTTTCCGAAGCTCTGCCTCTTGCCTAGGGTCAGCCCAGTGATGTTCTTCTCTTGTTCGAACCTCTCTGTTCTTTGTTGAAGGTGACCCTCCTGCAGTCTTCTATGCGGCAACAGTATGAGGTTTGGGGGCACTACTTTCATGACTGCCTTTCTATTGGAGCTCCCTGGAGCTATCATCACTGATCAAGTGCCATACTACCTTGTGTCATCGGTTGCGGAGTTCTTTCTCTTCATTGTTGTTCTTCAGTTTTGGAGCATGTGGTGCTCCCTTTTCTGTCCCGGCTTTTTATTGATTAGCATCTCATGCCAAATACTAGCACCTCTTATTGTGTTGTGCTGACAGAGCTGCTTCATCTGTTATTCGGGGTCAATACTACCTTGGTCCTATTCTTTTAGTCATTGTTTTTTGTTTCTCTTGCTTCTAGTTGTTGGGGGGCTGAGCTAGATGCTTTCCTCCAGTGGAGTGAAATGAAAATTGGTTTTGGCATGAAAATTGGCATGAAAAGCAGTGGTTTTGTTCTTTTGGGTATGGTGGGCAGTTTGTTGTCCGCAGCCGGCTCCTCCTCCTCCTCAGGCAAAGAAAAAGTTGGTTGGCTTCCTGATGGGTCCTGTGGTCATTGATGCTTCTTTGGTTCAGCTGTTGTGCATCATGTGTTGTGTCCGATGGCTACTACCTTTGTGCCACTGATTCTGTTTCAGTGGACGCTTTATGGGTTGATCCTCTCACCTTTGCCTCACCTGAGAAAGATTAGCTTGTTCCAAAGCTTATCTTTTGCAGGTATTCCACAGTGTTAAGTCTATGGCACTTGCCCCCCAGAAAACTGCCATTGAATGTAATGAAATTCTGGTTTCTGGGTGGGCCTCAGTGGCTCCCTGACACCCCCGTGGTCATCAGGGAGTTGATTACATCTACCATAGAACTGAGGATGGAGATGCTGGTTGACTGGCATCATTTTTGGGAGCCTTGCCCCCCTCCCAAAAATGAGTGGGAGAGGTGGGCAAACAAGCTGGCACTAGTTTGAAGAGATTTCAAGCATTTGTTTACTTTGCTGGGAGAGTTCTTTTGTGGTTCTTAAGGCTATGGTCTTGTTTGAAGCCAGCAGTGGTTTGCTTTATCTCGCTGACTTTCTGTTGCATTCCCAGGTGGTGGCATACATAAATAAATGTCACCACTTCTTGCACCTCTGTAAGGGGGGGGGGGGGATGGGGGGCCAGGTTCTGGTTCTGGTGCCAGTAGCCCTATTGAACTCCGGGGCTGATGCAACCTAGTAGAATGGTACTCTATCTGTGATAGTAGTTTCAGGGAGTCACCAGGGCTCTCCAAGAAATAGGCGTTTCATTACGTTCATTGCTGTTATTTTATCAACAGAAATATAAGTGCTGGTGGGTCAGATGACGTCGTTGAAGCAATGGTGCAGCAAGAAGTGCTGACACCTTTGGCCGAGTTGCTTCAAGAGTACAGAGAAGTTTGGACACCTGTAACCACAGACCTTGGGGAAGCTACGGCGAGGGACATTGACCCCATGACCAACACTTTTGTACATGCTACTCATCTACTCTGGAATCTCTGGTAAGCTATTTGAAGAAATATTGAATGTAATGATTGGTATATAAAGTCTAGTTTTTGTTGTTATTAATGTAAATGTTTCTCTCAGTTCAAACTAGGGAAAATATATTAGGGATTAGGGAAGACCTTGTTTGCTCGGAGCTCCTTAACTATACAAATGTGGTGGTAGAGGTACTGGGAGTAAAAATAGAGAATATAAACTTAGTTAATATTCTAATATACAAACTGCCAGATGCAATGGCTGAGGAGTTCACAGAACAGATAAACCAAATAGAGAATAACCTTGATAATTTGGCAAACCCAATACCTGATATTATCTTCCTAGGTGACTTTAACCTGCTTAGTCTAAGATGGAGAACAGCAAACAATTATATTCTACCAGGAAATCTATCTGGACATAACCAACCACAGATTAGAGAACTGCCTAGACTCTGTGACAAATTTTCATTCAACCAGTAGATATCAGAACCAACTAGGAACAAAAATATTCTAGCTCTGATCTTCACAAACAATGAAGACATAATCAGGGACATTATGATCTCAGATACCACATACTCAGATCACAAGCTCATTAAAGTGCAAACTACCATTAGTACTCAGAATAAACCTAAAACAATGATCAAGCAAGAGGGGTTATTCAGTAAATTCAGTTTTAATAATAAAAGGACAGACTGGGAAAAATAAACAGGAAACTTACAAACATTCAATGGGAAACTGTTCTAAGTAATACAAATCCTACACAAGGAATAGAAAAACTGACTTCTGAAGCATAAAAAGTCTGAAACATGTTCCTGTGAGAAAATCCAGAAAGAGATCCAATGTAGAAAGAGAATGCAGAAGACACTACAAAAGAAGGAAAAAAATAACGGAACTGCTTAACACTTCTGCGCACGGCGCAAGTGCGCCGCAGACTTCGCCATCATGCTTCTGGCGGTGAGGGCGAGCGTGCGTGACCCCGAAATGTGTATGCTCATTTCAGTTTTCTCACCTTAATTCTCGTGCTATGTCGTTCGTTTTGGTATCATTGTGTTCGCAATAGAATTCCCTACAGGGGTATATGCATATAAGATCTAAAAGCCTGGCATGACTCCCCCCACAGCAAAGCCTAAAGTCGGCCAACCTTTACCCATGAACGAGCACCAATTGGCACACCCGCAACATAATGTGTATACTCGTTCAGTTTGATAACATCACTTTTCGAGTTACGTCTTTCATTTTGGTATCAAATTGTTTGCGATATAAAGGTGCGTATTTTAAAACTAATCCCATAATAATAGAACAATAAATGTAATTTTATCAAATATTTTAAATTTTGGATCACAAAAGTATTTATAATCTTTCAAGTGTTTTGACCTCAGTTATCACGCTAAATCGTCATTATGGTATTAAATTGTGCACAATCTAAAGGTGCTCATTTTGAAACCACTCCCAGATTGATCGGATAAAATTTAAATTTTTAAAAATATTTTAAAATTATTTTAAAATAATGGACGCAAGCACGAGTTGACTGCTAGGACTCAGGAGAAAAATTTTGGATGCTAGTACGAGTCGACCAAAAACGATAGTGTTAAGCAGACACGACTTTCCAAACAAAGAAGGAATAATTTAATCGGATAGATTGAAGAAATTGAGCAGACTGAAGCATTCATATCAGATTGAAGAAAGGCAACAAAAACAGAAAGCAATTCAAGAAATAAAGAAAACCCAAAATATTTCTTCACATATGTTAAATCAGAAGCAAAAACCACTGTCAGTATTGGACCTATTCATATGAGTGAAGGTTCATACACTGAGGATAACAAAGAAATTAGTGAAATCTTAAAAATGAAGTATGAGGACATGTTTAGCACTCCAATAAACAGTATAAAAGTGGAAGATCCAGACAACTTCTTTATGTGTGATATACAAACCCTTGTAAATATATCTGACATCAACACGAGCGTAGCAGATTTTGAAAGAGAAATTGACAAACATGCCCATGCACTCGGCCCCAGGTCCAGACTCATGGAATTCAATAATTATAAAGAAATGTAAAGTACCAGTAGCACAGGCACTCGTCTGGTGTGGAGGAAGAGCTTGGATACGGAGGAAGATACCATATGCGTTCAAATCAGAAGACATTGCCCCTCTACACAAGGGTGGTAGCAAAGAGTTGGCAAAGAATTATAGACCAGTTGCACCAATGTCCCACATGATAAGAGTATTTGAGAGAGTGATCAGGCGTCAAGTCACCAATTTCATGAAGACCAATGACCTCCACAACCTAGGCCAACATGGATTTAGAGCAGGAAGATCATGTCTCTCACAGCTACTTGACCACTATGACAAAATCACTGAGGCATTGCAAGAAAAACAGAATGCAGATGTGGTATTCATGGACTTCGTAATGGCATTTGATAAATATGACCATAGAGTGATAGCACACAAAATGAGGTCAATGGGAATACAGTAACTGGTAAAGTAGGATGGTGGATACACAATTTTCTGTCGAACAGAACACAGAGTAACAGTCAACCATATAAAATTGAATCCAAGCGCAGTTTAAAGCGCTTCAAAGTACAGTCCTTGCACCACTGCTTTTCCTTATTCTCATATCAGATATAGACAAAAATACAAGTCACAGCTTTGTATCATCCTTTGCAGATGACACAAAAAATCAGCATGAAAATTACCTTGCTGAAGACATTGAAAAACTACAAGCAAATATTAATAATGTGCAGGTGATGAGTCACAATAACGTGGCTAAAGTATGATGACCAGACCACACACTAGAAGGTGAAGAGACGACGATGTTTCGGTCCGTCCTGGACCATTCTCAAGTCGATTGTGAGAATGGTCCAGGGACTTGACAATCGACTTGAGAATGGTCCAGGACGGACCGAAATGTCGTCGTCCTTTCATCTTCTAGTGTGTGGTTTGGTCATCATTAATAATGTTTTTGACTGGGCAGAAGAAAATAACATAATGTTTAACAATGATAAATTCCAGGTACTCAGGTATGGTTAAAATGAGAACAGTAAACATAATACAGGGTACAAAACACAGATTTGCCCACAGTAGGAAAGCATCATGTAAAGGATTTGGGAATAATGATGTCTGACGACCTAACGTTTAGGGAGCATAACCAAGCAAATATTGTGTCAGCCAGAAAAATGATAGGATGGATTACGAGAACTTTCTAATCCAGGGATTCCATCACAATAGTTGTACTCTTCAAATCACTTGTGCTGTCCTGTCTTGACTACTGCTTAGTACTCACTTCTCCCCTTCAGAGTAGGGGAGATTGCTGAAATCGAGGGAGTTCAGGGAACATATACGGCATACATAAATGCGATAAAGCATCTAAATTATTGGGAGTGTCTCAAAGCTCTCCAAATGTACTCGATAGAAAGATGACAAGAGAGTTATCAAATAATACACACATGGAAAATACTGGAGGGCCAGGTCCCAAATCTACACAGTAAAGCAACAACTTGCTGGAGTGAATGATATGGAAGAAAAGTCAAAATAGAACCAGTGAAGAGCAGGGGTGCCATAGGCACAACCAGAGAACACCGTACAGTATAAACATTGGAGGTCCAGGGTTGTTTAACATCCTCCCGAAACAACCGGCAAAAATATTGCTGGAACATCGTGGACATCAAGAGAAAACTAGATAGTTTTCTTCAAGAAGTGCCAGACCAACAAGGCTGTGATGGATATGTGGGCCTGCAGGCCGCTCCAAGCAACAGCCTGTTGGACCAAGCTCTCACAAGTCAAGCCTGGCCTTGGGCTGGGCTTGGGGAGTAGAAGAACTCCCAGAGCCCCATCAAGCAGGTATAAATTCCAGTTTGTTTTATTTGTTAAATAAATTTTGTTTCATTTGTGTTTATGTTAAGTTGAGTACAGTGGAACCTCGGGATACGACTGTCCCTCTTTACAAATTTTTTTGGTTTCAAACGCAATTTCGTTGGAAAACTCCCTTCCTCAACGCCTCTCTCCCTTCATCACTGTCTCCCCTCCCTCCCTCAATGCCTTTCCCCCTCCCTCCCTCAATGCCTTTCCCCCCTCCCTCACTGCCTCTATTCCTTCCTCCCTTTCGGAAAACCTGACACCATTTAGTAATATTCAGTACAATTGGCAGATAATATTGCTGCTGTTTGCAAGTAATAAATTGACTCGAAGAAGTGGCACGCTGGAATTTTCCACTCATAGAATACGAGACTTCCTCCCGTGAAAGAGAGAGATCATTGCCACGTCGTTGTTAATTTCACCAGCTAATTCTGTTGGGAAACATTCTTAATACAGTAGTCTTTAAACTGTTAACATAAAAAAAAAATCTCACTTGAATTAACGTAATTATTAACACTTTTCTACGCCCTGGACATAACCGTATGTCCTGTTTCGTCTACCGGCTTCTGCACAGTGAACATAAAATGATGTCCCCATAAAAATATTTGTATAAAATTCAATTTTAATCCGATTTACTTTGGGTTTGTTTCAAACTGCGCGCCATGAAGTTCTCTTTCTCACCACTAGGCTGCATGTTTTTTTTTTTTTTTTTTTTTACCACAGACGTGGCCACACATTTACAATGCTAACCAGCATATATACATTTTCTTCTGTCCTCCATGGACAGGGTTAGAGAAGTGTTAAACATACAGTTCAAGGGTTTCATGGTACAATAAGTTCATGAAAGGTGTGGACCACTTCGATCAAATGGTGAAGTATTACCATTTTACCAGGAAAACTCACAAGTGGACCAAAAAGATAATGTTTTATTTCCTGCAAATGGCATTGCATAATGCCTTTGTTTTGTACAAATACAACACAACTGATCGAAAAAAGCTAACATTGCTACAGTTCCAAGAGGTGGCAATTTGGGCCCTATTGCACTGGGACCCGGAAGATTGGCCTCAAACAGCAACAGTATCTCAACACTTGCGGCACGCTCCAGACATAAATGATGATGACAGGTCCTGCCTATGCTGACGCCGTGCAAACTCCCGGACCATCTTGTGTGAGGCGGCCTTTGTTCACTTCAACACCTCAAGCTGAAGCAGCAACCAAATCAGAACCCGAGATATCTGGCACACTGCCATTTGACGAGACGGTTTTGTCAGATGACTCTGACTCAAATGTTGAACCTCCAGCGAGAAGACATGGCCCTATTGTTGATTCTGAAAATTGCATGAACTACAAACTGAAACGAGTATTTTGATACCAGAATGAACATTGTATCACATAAACTGCCGTAAGTAGACTCGAAACATCATAGATTTTTTTTGGGTGTAGCGTATGCCTGCATGAGTGTCCCAAACGGGTTGCAGGTGGGTGACTAGCCGTTTATACTGGTAATGCTTCCCCCATATCATGTATTATATGCATATGTCTGTTTAGGGAATTTTATTCCGATCAATGTACAACCAAAAATAACTGTGTGCAACAAGTATAAACTTGACAAACATAACAACAGTAAAAACATTTCATGTGTGTTTGACGCTCACTGATATGTTCCAGCGTTGTTTTATATTTGGCGCTATTCTAACTTACGCTTTGTTGATCTTTTTTACCTACGTGCTCATAGAACATTGTATTGCGAACACATTGGGACGAAAATGAATGACGTACATAGAAAAATAATGTCAGGACAGTGAAATAAGTATAAACTTTCAAAGCGCCGTATCGCACATGTGTCGTCTCGTCACCGATACCGGGTAACAGTTCCGCCACTTCCCACACTCTTGCGGGTGGGCCGTGACCATGATTCTACATTTATATTCATATCACCGTGTTGGGAATTTCATTGCGAGTCCATTGATACCAAAATTAACGCTGTAGGAAAAGTGTGGAGTTGACAACAATCCCAAGAGTAGAAACATTTTGTTGCTGTTTGGCGCTCACGGCGAGTCATCTATGTAGTTATTTATTTGGTGCTGGTATCCCTATACCTTACGTGACCTTTTTTACTAATGTTCTTCTAGAGAATTTTATTGCGAACACATTGGTACCAAAATGAAATGCATAGCTCGAGAACTAATGGCAGGAGAGTAAAAAGAGTATACACATTTTTGTTTTGGCACTTAAGCAACAAAAACGCAGCGCGCACATCCCGCTTTTTTTTTAACGTTAGCCGGGCGCGTGAAAGTGTTAATACCAAAATAGTGTAAATGTGACCTTTCTACCACTTCTTGACATCTGGGCAAGAGAACCAGGGTGTCAGTGGAGGAGAGTAGGCAGACATTGTTAATTAGACAAGAGTTGCTGGGTCAAATTTAGCTCCAATAACACAGGACTAATCGTGTTCCTGTTATCAACAAGTTTAGCATTGAGCAAACATGATACTTATACTGTACTTAAACCTCTCAAAATACTTATTCTGTGACACATCGTCTGCAATAAGGGCAGTGTCTTTGCCGATTCCTATATTATCTAGCTTAATTTAATAGAGGCCTTTAACCCTTAACATGTTAGGGGTATAATATCCTTTGTTTCCCACAGGAGCATGTAATTTAAAAAAAAAAAAAAAAATTCTTCCTAACCTGTTTATTTGTGTTCACTGATCATGGGAAAAATAATAAAAAAATGGTGACATATATTGCCCACTATAGGGCGGGGAAGTCTGGCAAAAAACAGGCGCTGACTCAGTGTGCGTCCCAGGCGGTCTGTTGATCGCCAGCTGTCAGGCCGGAGTTGCCACAAAGAGATAATTACCTAATTATTTCAATGTCTCTGATTGATTTTTCGTAGTTTTTTTGATGTAATATTATTCAATAGTGTGTAGTGTGATATATTTATATAATAAAATGAGTGAATCATCGCTGTACTCAAAAATATGGTGCGCATATTGTTGATTCAATTATGTTCATCAAGCAGTGAACAAATACTTTGTCGGTTATTACACTATTTGCACAGGTTATATATAAGTATCTGCATGTTTTGTTCACTGTAACGAACCACTAAGTTGCTATTATGAGTCAAAAAGTAACGAGGAGTGACCGCCGTGTACCAGCCAGCCACTCACGCCCTCCCTCAAGTCACCTGACTCGCCCACATTCTCCTCCCACAATTCTGTTTTTGCTTTTATTCACTATATACAGACGCTATATATAAGTATCTACATTCGTGTTCACCATAACGAACCACTAAGTTGGTATGCTGAGTGGCAGTGGCAGTGGCAGGCAGTGGCAGCCCGCCACTGGCTGCCACTCCCTCCCTCCCTCACCTCACCTGACTTGCCACCATTCTCCACCCACCATACTGTTTTTGCTTTTATATACAGACGTTATATATATAAGTATTTACATGTTTTGTTCACCATAACTGTACATCTAAGCTTGTATGGTGAGTAAAGGCACAAAGACGTAGGACCTCACACAGTCAGCTGATGGCTGCCGCCCTCAAGGCCAGACGCACTAATATTTCTCCTCCAACAATACTGTTTGTGGTGTTATTACGCTATATACACACATTATATATAAATATCTATCTGTTTTATTCACCATACATGTACAAGTAAACTGGTATGTGCCCAAAGACCATCGTGGTAACCAGTAAACAACACCGTCGTAGGGGACCGACTAAAGAGCCTAAATCTGTACTCCCTTGAGCGCAGGCGGGAGAGATACATAATAATTTACACGTGGAAAATAATTGAGGGGCTGGTCCCAAACCTGCACACAGAAATAACTCACATCTCTGCACATGAGACCAGAAGACATGGCAGGATGTGCAGAATACCCCTTTGAAAAGCAGAGGTGCAACAGGTACTCTGAGAGAGAACTCTATCAACATCAGAGGCCCGAGACTGTTCAACACGCTTCCACTACACATAAGGGGCATAACTGGCCGACCCCTCACAGTGTTCAAGAGAGAACTGGATAAGCACCTCCAAAGGATACCTGATCAACCAGGCTGTGACTCATACGTCAGGCTGCGAGCAGCCGCATCTAACAGCCTGGTTGATCAGTCCAGCAACCAGGAGGCCTGGTCGACGACCGGGCCGCGGGGACACTAAGCCCCAGAAGCACCTCAAGGTAACCTCAAGGTAACCTTGACTGATGCCAGAAAGATATACATATCCGTTCAGCCTAGATAGCTCCAGGGAGCCTCCGGGACTCACCCAGAAAATGGCGTTTCATTATAGTCAACGCTGTTTTTTTAGGTCCAGATAGATGCAGTCAACCCAACCATCTCTTTCCTGTAAAATCTCTGTGGCTCGATCATAGAAACTTAGTAAATTCAATGCAGAGGATCTTCCAGATCGAAAACCATACTGTCTGTCTGATATTATATTATTTCTCTCCAGGTATTCTACCCATTTAGTTTTTATTATTTTTCCAATATTTTCACTCTTACACATGTCAATGATACAGGTCTATAATTTAGGGGATCTTCCCTGCTGCCACTTTTGTAGATTGGAACTATGTTAGCTTTTTTTCACACATCTGCTATGACTCCTGTACACAGGGATGCCTGAAAGATTAGGTGAAGTGGAATGCTGAGCTCAGATGCACATTCTCTCAGAACCCATGGTGAAACTCTTATTTGGGTCAACTGCTTTGTTTTTATTTAGCTCTTTTAGCATATTTTCCACTTCATCTCTTGACACCTCTATATGCTCTATGTTGTTCTCTGGAATTCTTATTGTATCTGGTTGTTTGAAGATTTCATTTTGTACAAAGACACTGGAACTTTTCTTTTAATGTTTCACACATTTCCTTTTCATTTTCTGTGAATCTGTTTCCCATTTTCAACCTCTGGATATTATCCTTTACCTGCAAAGTGTTGTTTATGAATTTGTAGATTAGGCCCGGTTCTGTTTTACATTTATCCGCTATCCCTTTTTCAAAATTTCTTTCTGCCTCTCTTTACTGCCGTATTGTTGTTTCTCGTATCTTTGTATCGCTGGTATGTTTGGGGGATTTGGCCTCTTCCTATATTGATTCCATTTTTGTCTTATGGTCTCTGGGAGCTGTTCGGCCGAGCGGACAGCACGCTGGGCTTGTGATCCTATGGTCCTGGGTTCGATCCCAGGCGCCGGCAAGAAACAATGGGCAGAATTTCTTTCACCCTATGCCCCTGTTACTTAGCAGTAAAATAGGTACCTGGATGTTAGTCAGCTGTCATGGGCTGCTTCCTGGGGGTGGAGGCCTGGTCGAGGACCGGGCCGCGGGTACACTAAAAAGCCCCAAAATCATCTCAAGATAACCTCAAGATAACCTCTGGCCCTCTCACAATTTCTGTTGAACCAATCCTGTTTTCTGGCCCTGCATCTCTTTTTTGGTATGAATGTTTGTGTGCCTTCATTGTATATTTTGCAAAATTTGTCATACATTTCATTTACTTCCCTGCCTAGCAACAAGTTTGTCCAATTTCACTCATTAAAATTTTTTTGAAGTTCCCCATAGTGACCTCTCTAGAAATCGAATTTATCAACTGTTTCAATTTCCCCATTTTCTTCTAAATGATATCTTAAAGCATATTTAATGTCTAACAGGACGTGATCACTCTTTCCCAAAGGAGGAAGGTACTGGATGTCAAATATCTCTTCTTCTTTCCTGGTGAATACTAGATCAAGTACAGTCGGTACATCTCCTTCCCTCATTCTTGTGGCCTGCTTGACGTGTTGATACAAGAATGTCTCCAGAATGAAGTTTACAAATCTGCATGTCTAAAAGTCCTCTGTTCTTGCTTCATAGGCCTCCCAGTCAATTGCTTTAAAGTTTAAGTCCTCCAGTATCAACAGTCATGATTTATCTTTATCTGCTTGTACAATAATATTTCTCATGATCATTATAAGGCCCTCTCGTTTGTCATCCAGTTCTTCCTTTGTCCATGTGTTGCTTGCTGGTGGGCTGTAGGCATTTAAAATTATCAGCTTACCATCCTGATTCCAGATCTGCAATGCCATTATGTCAATATTTCGAGGGTTTTCAAATATTAACTCTCTTACCTTCAGGTGTTCTTTCACCAACACAGCCACTCCTCCTCTCTTCCTAGTTTTCCTGTCACGTCTCCAAACTGAATAGCCCCTTGGGAATACGACTTCATTAAATATATTTCCTACGAGTTTCGTCATTGATAATGCGACAATATCTGGGACCTTAAGCTGAATTATATCTTGCAACTCCAAAGTTTTTGACCTCACTCCATCTATGTTGGTACTGTATAGGGGTACCTCGGTTTAAGAGTTTAATCCGTTCCAGGGAGTCAGCTCGTAATCCGAAAACTCGTAAACCGAAGCTAATTTCCCCATAAGAAATAACGGGAAATTGAAATTAAAATAAGTTTATTGAGGTAAAATACACACAAAGGGATGAGGTAGCTCAAGCTATTCTCACCCCGTTCAGTACATCGTGTTAATACATACATAGACACACAATAATAGGAAATGAATTAATCCATTCCTGATTACCCAAAAACCTCACTTCAAACTAAATTTTATACCTAATTCATCTAAATCTACACTACAAAACTATGTTCAAGTTATTACTTACCCTTGTTGATGACTGCAGCGTATGGAAAATGGTGAGGAGGAGGGAGGAGGAGAGGTGTTACTGTTTGGAAGGGGAGCCCCCTTCCATTATAGCATCAGGCAGTGAGGACCTCTCTGGAGTGCATTCTCTGGCATGTTTTGCCTGCATACCACTAGGTCCTGCTTGTGTTACTAAGAATCTGTCTAAAGACACTTGTTTTTTTCCCTACATTTTAACACTTGTCTGTAGTAAGACATCACATTGTTATTTAAAAGATCAATGCAACGGCCTTCTACAGCTTTATCTGGGCGAGTTTTTTCAACAAAACTTTGCAGTTCTTCCCATACTTCAGACATTTTCTTAATGAAGAAGGGACATCCTCTACTCACAACTATTTTCTTAGGTTGAACCTTACCACTGGCTTTCTTGGGACCCATGGCGAGATATATAATAACTTTTATGCTCAAATGGCCAAAAAACCGACAAAAAACTGTAAATCCTTGTGAAGCATTGAGGCAGGATAGTCACTGAGCGCGAGGCACTGGTAAACTGAGGCGCGATCGCCGTGCCACCACACACTAGTCGGCCTGTACGAGTATCAACACACTCGTCTTCTGAGGCAATGCTCGTATTCCGATGTAAATTTTCCAAGGAAATTCTGGTCGTATTCCGAAAAACTCGTATACAGGGACACTCGTATTCTGAGGTACCACTGTTCAGTGGCACCTTGACATACGATTGCCCCTACTTACGATAATTTCGAGTTACGATGTAAATTTCATCGAAAAATGTGACGACATCCGATGGTGTCGTCAACTTCCGATATTTGTTGGTACATGTTCTGGTCGACCGAGCTCATGATTCCCGGTCACACGGCCGACCTGCCTCAGTTTACTACAGCTGCTCGCTTAGTGACGATCGCGCCTATAAGAAATTCCGCTTGTGTGGAGATTTTTTGCATTTTGAACATTAAAGTAATTATTATACATCACGCCATGAGTCCCAGGAAAGTCAGTGGTAAGGCTCAACATATGAAAACCCATGTAAGGATGATCATAGAGCAGAAACAAGAGTACAGAATGTCTCTTCCTCAACAATTAAGAAAATGTGTGCAGCATGGGAAGAATTGCAAACCTTTGCTGAAACGACTCGCCCAAATCAAGCTGCAGTAGGTCATTGCCTTAACCTAGTCAATGACACTGTGATGCATCATTACAGACAAATGTTAAAACAAAGGGAAAAACAAATGTCTCTTGACAAATTTGTAGTGAGACAAACGAGCACTGAACCACAACCAGGTCCTAGTGGTATTCAGGCAAAACGTAGGAGAGAGAGAGAACCCCAGAGAAAACATCACTGCCTGATGTGATAATGGAAGGGGGACTCCTCTTCCAAACAGTAACAACTCTCCTCCTCCTCCCTCATCACCATCTTCCATACGCCATCAAGAGCCCTCTATAAAGGTAAGAGAAACTTTGATACTATATTGTAGTTAGAAAAAAACATTGTATTCAGTATAAAATGTATTTGTATGTTAATATTTTGTAGGGTGGGGAACGGATTAATTCAATTCCCTTTATTTCTTATGAGAAAAATCGCTTCGACTTAGGATATTTCGACTTACGATCCGTCTCAGGGGAACGGATTAGCATTGTAAGTCAAGGCCCAATTGTATATACAATTTTCAGGAACATGTTCCCTCTCCCTTTGCTCTTTACTCCCACTTCCACTAATGATTTTGTTGCCTTGTTTTTATGTACCATTTCACAAGCTTTCCAGTCCCTGACACTTTGTAGAAAAAAAAAATTGTTTTCTTCATTTCTTTCCCCATTTAGATGTTTTGCTTCAGTTAGGTTCATTTTCAGCTTTTCTCTGTCTTCCTTTGAGAGGTCTTGTCTCTCAACAAGTGATGAGGTTGGCAAACCAAAGTTTGCCAACCTCATCACTGCAATTTTCTGGCATTTCTAAGCACTTCCATCATGTTTTAGACTCCATTAAACGTCACCCTTACATGTGTCAACATGTGGGTGTTGACACGCTGTACGATGACTAACATATGCACCTTCTAGTTCTGTTAAATCCCATTTTATTTTCTTGTAAATATTTAAATGAATAAGTAGCAAACCAAATACTGTACTTACTGTTCAAATATTATAGTGTGTTATTTAATATTCGTAACTTGCTCTCCACAGCCATAAGAAAACAATATAATTCTTGCAACACCTCCAACGCCACCTTCCTTCGAAAGGCTTAAGTGAGTCACATCTGGTACCCACACACACACTAAACACTTCCCCCTCCCTCCTTTCCTTCCTTCCTCCCTTCCTGAGCCACGTCAAGTCAGGTCAAGTCAGTCAGTCAAATCAGTCTAGTCCAGTCAGTGAAGGAGAGGTAGTGAGGAATGTTATGAAGTCAGTGTTAATTTTTTTTTTTTTTTTTTTTTTTTTTTTTTTTTTTTTGAGATATATACAAGTGTTGTTACATTCTTGTACGGCCACTAGTACGCGTAGCGTTTCGGGCAGGTCCCTGGAATACGATCCCCTGCCGCGAAGAATCGTTTTTTCATCCAAGTACACATTTTACTGTTGCGTTAAACAGAGGCTACAGTTAAGGAATTGCGCCCAGTAAATCCTCCCCGGCCAGGATACGAACCCATGACATAGCGCTCGCGGAACGCCAGGCGAGTGTCTTACTACTACACCATGGAGACTAAAAATTCGCTGACAAAGCACCGACCAAAGCCTCCCGCCCATATTAAAAATTTATATCTTAGCTTTATGCCATTATATGTTGATTTTCGTGTTAAGTGTAAAGTATTACAATACATTAATAATCATTAACATGTTTTATTGCTTCTGTTTATTAATGAAACAAATACATTTTTACATATGAATTATGGACAGTTGAACTACTAACCTTTAAGCAGTGAGACTGTGTATGGGATGTGGGGCGGATGGGGGAAGTGTGTCGGTGGTGGGGGTGGGGGTGGGGGGGCGGAAGGGACGGGCTCACTCAGATAACCCACACTCATCCCTGTTAGCTAGAATTGTTTGTTAAATTCTGGATGTACATGATCATATATATTTTTGGTTACAGATTTTGTTTGTGATGATAGGTGAGCCTCCGGGGCTCACCTAGAAAATGGCGTTTCATTACATTGAACACTGATTTTTCCTCTTTTTTTTCTCTTCCCTGGTTAAAACTTCCTGAAACTCATTCTCCATTACTGACTTGCTATTTTCTGAGTCCATGTCCATGTCAAAATTTTTGTCTGGAGTAATATGTAATGCCTCTGTTGTCTGATCTTCCATTCTGGTACATGCCTCAGCACCCAGCATGGAGCTAAGTGTGTATTACTGTATATGGTACATAATAATCAGTCCCCTTGTTTGTAGACCGAGCTTAGCACCAAAACAAACCTCACCCCTAGGTGCAGGAGCAGGTAGATCTTGACCCCATTGAGGATGCGATACAACTGGAGGAAGTGTGTTTCATCAGGATGTCTTCCTTGTGAAGAATTTAGTACAGTGGATTACCATTCAGTATAGAAATTTATATGAGGTTAGGGAAAAAGCATATTGAAGTAATTTCTTGACTAGGAATAGAAAGAATGATATGGTGACATTTTATTTTTCTGGATTTAAGAAACTGAGTAGAAAAAACAAAAGGAGGTGGATCTTCATAAATAAAGTATATTACCAATGCCAGTGGGAACTTTTAAAATATTATACATTAAATATAGATATGGTTCCACAGTAAATTTGTCCATTTCTGTACCTACAAATATGTAAACACACATTGATTTATGTACAGGTACCTACAGTTTATTCTAATATATAAATTTCTGTATAAGTTTGTGTGCTGTCTTTTGGTTTTGGATGAATAAGTGACAGACCTTAGAACTTTCACATTTCAGTGAATGCAGTGATGAAGCTCTTAGTGTATTTAACCAGGAAGGTCTGGTTCACATTCTACTTCGTCACATAGACCCATCGACTTGGGGCCACACTTTGACTCTGGCTGTAGCTGAATGCCTGCTATGTGTATCAGAAAATAATCCTACTGTTGCATCTGCAATTCTTCCATCCGCCGACTCCTTGGTAACTTTTGTGTCTCGGCCTGCAGATTCTGCTGTTGATCTACGGTTTGCCACTACCATTGCAGGTACTCTACAGTATAGTTCATTTGGGTTCTGTCTTGTTGCAATATTTTAATAGATATAATATTTTGTTATACATGTCTTTGCCTGCTGCATTGCCTATCTTTATAAATATAAGATTTAAATTATACAACCTTTGCTAAATTTTACCATGTCATTCATTCCTTGTCTTTACATTCCTGGAAATCACATATATACATAGCAAATTTAACTTCATTTTAGTCATGCCTATCCAGATAAGCAAAAATTAAATGTCTAAATATGTGTATGACGTCTGATATTATTTTCTGGGGGGAGCCCTCCGGAGCTATCCAGGGTGAATGGATATGTACAACTCTGGCATCAGTCAATGTGTACAAAGTTCTTGCCTACCGGGGACCATGAGCCAGAAACCTCCCTCCCCTCAAGTTTCAGCTACTTATTGTGATATGAGGGGTGTAGGCGGCAGCTGCATTGCATGCTAGGTTTAGGTTGCTGCAGCGCGCTAGGTCAGTTGCTTCCCCGGATGCCCTGAAACTGCCCCGTTTTGGTTTTAGGGACCCCGGACTTGAGGATGGGAGTCACTTCAGCTCTGGTTCCGTCCTCCCACCCTTGTCCTTCCCCCTTCTGTTGTCATTCCGGTTCCTCCTCCCCTTGCTTCCGGCTCCAAAGCGTCTGAGGGTTTCAGAGTCAGGGCAGGGTTTAGTTGGTGTTGAGACTATGGCAGTCTCGGGGGAGTCCCCTTCCGGGGTGGCGGTGGAGGCATTCAAGCCTGGTCCCCCTGTCGGAGCTTCTGGGTCTAATCAGTGGGCCCCTTTCGTTCCTGCTTTTTTGGCTATTCCTGCCTTTTCTTTGGAGGCAGGGGGTGTGGAGGACAGCTTGGGCCCCGAATCCTCGGGATGAGGTTCCTGGGGGCGGGGGAGGAGTTGACCTGGGGGCCTTGGGCCCCGTTGGACCCCGCTTGGGTTTTTGTACTCTCGGAGCGGGACTTGGTGTTACAGGGTGTGGGGGTTCTCTTTTGCTCCTCCTTGTATGAGTTGGATTTGGCGTCTACCTCTACCCGGGTTCAGTTCCGTGCCCCGAAGGTTCTTCTGTTCTGTTTTTCCGGAGGTTTCCAGCTTTCCAAGTCCAGTGCCAGTGGGTGTGAGACACCCTTACCGCTTACCTCCTGCACGACCCGGATTATGCTTTCGTTATGGAACTGCGTTCCTTCGTGTATGGATCTTCGTGTCCTTACTGGGTTTGTTACGAAGTTCCAGAGTCGTCCTGGTTAGCAGACTGCCCTTTCTTCTCTTTGGAGGCATGACATATGTTCTGTCGGTTCCGAATGCTTGAGTGGCGGAGGCTCAGATGGCGATGTAGGTTTTCCTGGGGGGGGAGGGGAGGCATTTGAGCATCTCAATGAGTGCTTGTTCGCCCCTGCCCTTCCGCGGGATGTTGGTGTGATGCAGCTACATGTGCGGGTTCTTTCCCTTTTGGCTGCTTTGGTTGCGGAAGACTTGCATACACAGGGCCTGCTGGCTTCGGCCCTGCGGTTCTTATCCCTCCTTGAGCTGTCTTCAGATTGACTTGCAGTGGATGTGAAGAAGCATGGGGCCACCTCAGGGTCTGGTGTGTTGCCTTCAGTGGCGCTTGTGTCATCTGCGCTGTTGAAGCTGTTCACGTCGCTCCTGCGGGATGCAGTTTGTATTTTTTTTTTTGCTTCTCGCCTCGCATCTCAGCAGCCGGTGCTCACTTTTTCCTTGGAATCTGCTTGGCTTTTAGATGGTCTTCGTCCTTTTCTGTTTGCAGAGTCTGCAATGATGCAGTATCTGCAGGCGACTTCAGCTGGTTGCCGTCCTATGTTGGAATTGTTGGTCCTCCGGGGGGCTTGGGGTTCTTTCTCTCGTGGTAGGTCAGGGGTGTCTCAGTTGGATCTCCCGCCTGTTTCCGGTCCTGAAACGGGAATGAGTGGACCTCTGGTTCATTCTGGACTTGTCTCGTCTGAACCCGTCGGTTTATTGCCCCTCTTTTCGGATGATTACTATGTCCCAAGTCCGTGTTCTGTTGGAGCTGGGCACTTGGATGGTGTCTCTGGATCTCCAGGACACGTAATGGCATATCCCAATTCATCCTCGGTTCAGGGACTGGCTCGGTTTTGTGGTGGGACATCAAGGTTACCGCTTTCGTTGCCTTCCATTCAGCTTGAATCTTGGCGCCTCGCGTTTTCACTCACGTTACTCTGGTCATGGTGGCCCGCCTGCATCTGTTAGGTGTTCAAGTTCTGGTCTACCTAGACGACTGGCTGGTTTGGGCTCCCAGTCTGTCCGTGTGTCTGCTCGCGAGGGATTTGGTTCTTTCCCAGCTCGCTGGGTTCGGGTTCTTGGTGAACTGGTGGAAATCCCATCTGGTTCCCTCTCAGGTTTGGTCTTGGCTGGGTCTTGCGTGGGATGCTCGGGCTGCTTCCTTGTCTCTTCCTCCAATTGATCTGCTTTGTCTGCGTTTCTGCCGTTGTCTGTTTCTGAGGGGCTCTCGGGTAATGTGGTGGTTGCTCGAGAGTTTGTGTGGGAGCCTGAACTTTGCCATGATGGTCTACCCGCTGGGTCAGGTGTGGCTTCGTCGGCTGTTCTGATTCCTTTGGGAACGTCCCTTCCACCTCTCTTGCGACTGCTGGGTTCGGCCTCCGGGGGCCTTGCATCAGTTGCTGCGTCGCTGGCTTTCCCTTTGGGTTTTTCGAGGTTCAGTTCCTCGGTACCTACCCGAGCCCTCACTCGATGTGTTCACGGATGCGTCATTTCTTGGCTGGGGCTTTGTGACCAGTGCTCACCAGGACGGCCAGGGGCGGTGGGTTTCAACCCTCCGTCTGGCTCTCAGCACGATGTGGGAGTTTGCGGCTGTGTGGATGTCACCATGGATGATTCGGGTCTCTTGCAGATCGACGGTCCGGCTCCATTTGGACTGTTCCCCAGTGGTTCATTGCCTGAATTGCGGGGGTTCGAAGCGGTCCTTGGCTCTTTGGGGCTGGTCACTTCGGTTGACTCGTCTGCTGAGTTCTTGGGGTTTGGCTCTCTTGGCGGTTCATGTTTGGGGGGTGTCAAAATATCCTGGTGGACGGCCAGTCCCGGTTCATTCTTGTGTCCACGAAATGAATGGTTGACACGGACTCATTCTGTTTGCTCTGCTGGATGTTCGGGCCTCCGGAAGTGGATCTCTTTGCGTCGGCAGGGTCGAGGCGTCTCCCAGTATACGTGGCGCCCTTCCCCAACTTCGAAGCTGTCAGGGTCGATGCCTTCAGGCAGGACTGGGCAAGGTGGGGTTACCTATACCTCTTCCCCCCAGTTCAGCTGTTACTCCATGTCCTGGCTCGCTTTAAAACTTACCAGCGGAGAGTAGTCCTCTTGGCCCCTTGGTGACCAGCCCAGCCTTGGTTTCTGGCACTGCTTACTCAGTGTCCGAACCCAAGGGTCTTCCCGCGGCTCCGTCTCTTTCAGGAGATCGGTCCTTCTCGTTGTGAGGCTGGTTCGCTTTTCTTCTCAAGTCTTCGCATCTGGTCTTTCTGATTTGAGTCTATCACCATTTGTATTGGGTGCAGGTGGCCTCGTTGTTGGTCTCCCACCTGCATGCTTTGTCTCGGCGGCAATATGAAGTTTCCTGGCGGTCCTTTCAGATTTTCCTGTCATTGCATAGGTGTACTTTGGTCTATGATAGGGTTGTTTTTGTCCTTCCTGTCGTAGTTGTTTCGGGACTCTTGCTTTTCTTTAAGGGCGGAGGGCTTGGAGGATGGCTCTGCCCCGGGGCCTCTGTTGCTGGTTCCCGGGGCTGTGGGGGATGCCTGCTAGCAGTTCTGGGGCGGTTTGCCCCTGCCTGGGGTTTTCTGCTGTTGGGCGGCGTTTTTCGCCCATCTAGTCTGCTTGCTTCCCCCTTTTGCTGGCGTGTTTTTGTATCTTTAGTGTCAGTCACATCCCCTGCTGGCGGCCATTTTCGTCTGCCAGTTTCCCATCCACGCCGGGAAACCGGCAGACGAAAATGGGGCGGCGTTGTGGTTTGTTTACATGCGACTGGGTGTGCGAGCGAGCTTCTTGGGTGAGTTTTCACGTTTTGTCAGGGGTTTTTATTCTCCTGTTGTCGTTTCTTTGCTTTTCTGGTGTTTTCTGGGGGGAGCCCCGTCGGCTCCCCGGAGCTATCCCAGGCTGATATGCTAATGTCAGACTTTGGCATCAGTCATGTGTATGGAGTTCTTAGGCCTACCGGGGACCACGGCCAGAACCGGGCCCCCTCAGAGAGGCAAGGGGAGCAATGGCCTATAGAAGCCCCCGTGTAGTTGGAAGCATTCTATGTCTGCCATCGACCGGAACAGGCACCCAGAAAGGTAAGCGCCCCAAAACAAACCCCTATTCTGGTTAAAATTGCTACCTAATACCGAACTAGTGGATAGAACTCCCCAACCGAAAACAAGCAAATTAGTGTGACGTCACACACTGCCGCGCCGCTGTCTGCGCAGCTCCCCCCTCCCCGGGAGGGGGAAGGGGGAGCCCCAGACCCCCCGCACCGGCTACCCACACCTCAGTTCTTGAGGCTGATGCTATAGGCGATGGTCGTGTGCTCTGGCTCCGGTGTCGCTACTGCACTGTGCTTTGAGTGTGGTGTTAGTTTTGTGGGTGCGAGAGCCAGGAGTTATCTTCAGTACTCGGGCTGCATGCGCCTAGGGCTGCCTTCCCTAGGTGCCCTGTAAGTACTGCCCTTGGGGCTTGGGGCCGCCTTCCACAGGCTCCTCGGGGTCTGCCTCTGCTGGTCCGTTTTACCTTTCGGTTTTTCGGCCGCCTGTTGGGCTCTTGGGTGTTCTGTTCTCCCTTGTTACCGGCAGGTAAGAGGCAGTTTGCACTGGTAGGGGCGCAGGGTGCTGCTCAGCTTGTATTTCCCGACATCGCGGCCGGCTCTGTTCCTTGGGGTTCGCTGTCCTCTTGCGGGGTTTTGTTTTTCTTTTTGTTTTTGCCTGGTGGGGGGTTCTGTCATTTTATTCAGTTTGTTTTTGCCCTTCCACTGTTCTCCTCGGTGGCGCCCCCTGCTAGGTCCCCGTGAGTGTACACGTCCCTGGGGTTCAGCTTTAGAAGTTTGCTTGGTAGTTTTGGGCGCCGGTTTGCAGCACCCTGCCTGGGACTACCTGAGCGCGAGTCCTCTTAAAGTAAACGCTCAGGACCCTGGGAATCCCCTAGGGGGCGCGTGGGTCCGATGGATGTGACCCCGAAGTCCCCACTCGCTGTGTGTGAGTTTGAGGGTTGCTCGGTCCCCTTGTCTCAGGGTGACCCTCATTGTTTTTGCCTCTGCCACGCTGCCTGTTGGGTCGGTGATACTTTCGACCCTGAGTCCTGTGAGTGTTGCTGCTTGCTTGTGACTCAATTTACCCAGTCCTCTGATGATTCTATTCGGGTACAGGCGGCACGTGCGTTGCAGTCTAGGTTTCGTCTGTTGCAACGCGCTCGGTTGGTTGCTTCCCCGGATGCCCCGGGGCTGCCCCGCTTTGCTTTTCGAGACCCGGACTTGGGGGTGGGGGTCGCTTCGATCCTGGTTCAGTCCGCACCTCCTCGTCCTTCCCCTTCTGTTCGTTCTGGTCCCCCGCCCCTGCTTCCGGCCCCGAAGCGTCTGAGGGTTTCGGGGTCGGAGCAGCGGTTACTTGATCTCGAGACTCGGGCAGCTTCGGGGGTTGCCCCTTCCGGGGGGGCGGCAGAGGCATTCGAGTCTTGTCTCCCGGCCGAAGCTTCAGGGTCTGACCAGTGGGCCCCCCTTCCTCCAGCTTTTCCGGCTGCTCCGTCCTTGTCTTGTGGGGTCGGGGCTTGGGGAGAGGACTCGGCCTCGGGTCCTGTGGTGACGAACCTCGAGGCTGGGGAGGGGCTGACTTGGGGGCCTTGGGCCCCGCTGGACCCCGCCTGGGTTTTTCTTCCCACTGAGCGGGGCTTATTGTTACAAGGAGTGGGGTTTTCTTTCCCCCCCTCTGCGTACGAGTTGGATTTGGTGTCGGCCCCTCCCCGGGTACGGTTCCGTGTTCCCCCGGGTACGTCGGTTCCGTCCTTCCGGAGGTTTTCGGCTTATCGCATCCAACCTGGTGTGGTGCGAGCGGCCTTTGCAGCTTACCTCCTGCGTGACCCGGATTATGCCTCGGAAATGGATCCGTCCACGTTCAGGTTTGGGACTTCGTTCCCTTTCTGGCTCCGTTACGAGGTTCCGGAGTCGTCCTGGCTAGCAGACTGCCCCTTGTTTGGTCTGGATTCCTGGCATTCCTTCGGTCGTTCCCGCACGCTGGAGTGGCGGGAAGCTTCCACGGTGCTTCAGGTTTTCCTGGGGGGTGAACTTGAGTACCTGAATGAGTGCTTGTTTGCCCCTGCCCTTCCCCGCGATGTGGGCGTTATTCAGCTCCATGTGCAGGTTCCCTCCCTTTCGGCGGCGCTCGTGGCGGAGGACTTGCGCGCTCGGGGCCTTTTGTGTTCGGCCTTGCGGTTCTTTTCCCTCCTGGAGCTGTCTTCGGATTGGCTCGTGGAGGATGTGGGGACGCTTGGGTCCGTCCCGGGGTCCGGCACCTTGTCCTCGGCTGCGCGTTCGTCGGCTGCCTTGTTGAAGCTGTTCACGCCGATTTTGCGGGATGCAGTTTCCCTGTTCTATGCTTCCCGTCTCGCGTGTCGGCAGGCGGTGCTGGGTTCCTCCGTGGAATCTGCTTGGGCTCTGGCTCTTAGGCGTTCTTCACCTTTTTGTCCTCTCCTGTTTGGGGAGTCGGCCGTGGCGCAGTTTATTCAGGCTGCGTCGGCGGCTTGTCGTCCGATGTCGGACTTGTTGGTTTTCCGGGGGTCCCGGGGTGGGTCTTCCCGGAAAGGTCGTGCCAGGGCTCGGGGTTCCTCTCGTCGTGGTAGGCCTCTGGTGTCAGGTTTGGGGTTGGCTCCTCCTGCGGACCCTCCCTCGTCTGGTCGGCGCGGTGTTCGCGCTGTGCGGGGTTCTGGGTCTCGTAAGGGTCGCCGGCCCTTTCGCGGTTTGCCCCTTTGACGGGGCGATGGGGGGGCGGCTTGCGCTGTTCGCCCGCGCCTGGTCCCACGATTCGTGGGCCTTTCGGGTCGTGTCTCGCGGCCTGCGGTGGCGTTGGGTGGCCCCTCCCCCCTTTGGGGGGTCGGGGCTGGCGGGGCAGGCTTCTTCCCCTGCGCTCTGTCGAGTCGTCTTGGAGTGGGTGCGCTTGGGCGTCGTCGAAACGACGTCGTCCCTCAGATGGGTTTCCCGTCTGTTTCCGGTTCCGAAACGGGACTGCGCGGACCTGCGGTTCATTCTGGACTTGTCCCGTCTGAACCCCTGGGTTCATTGCCCCTCCTTTCGGATGACTACGCTGTCTCAGGTTCGGCTCCTCTTGGAGCCGGGTGCTTGGATGGTGTCCCTGGACCTCCGGGACGCTTATTGGCATGTCCCGATTCATCCGCGGTTCAGGGACTGGCTCGGTTTTGTAGTGGGGCGTCTGAGTTACCGCTTTCGTTGTCTCCCGTTCGGGTTGAACCTGGCACCTCGCGTGTTCACACGCCTTACACGGGTTGTGGTGGCTCGTTTGCGTCTCCTAGGTGTTCGGGTGTTGGCCTACCTCGACGACTGGCTGGTTTGGGCTCCCAGCCAGTCAGCTTGCTTGCTAGCCAGGGATTTGGTTCTTTCCCAGCTCGCCGAGTTCGGGTTCTTGGTGAACTGGAGGAAGTCCCATCTGGTCCCTTCTCAGGTTCGGACTTGGCTGGGTCTCGTGTGGGACTCTCGGACCGCCTCCTTGTCTCTCCCTCCGGAGTCTCTCCTGCGGCTGCGGTCCCGCCTTCGTCTATTTCTGGAGGGCCCTCGGGTCACCCGGCGGTTGCTCGAGGGGCTGTGCGGGAGCCTGAACTTCGCGATGGTGGTCTACCCGCCGGGTCGGGTTTGGCTTCGACGGCTGTTCTGGTTCCTTCGGGGTTCCCCCTTCCGCCTCTCTCGCGATCGCAGAGTTCGACCCCCGGGGGACTTGCGTCGGTTGCTGCGTCACCGGCTTCCTCTTCGGGTTTTTCGGGGTTCAGTGCCTTGGCGCCTACCCGAGCCCTCGCTCGATGTGTACACGGATGCGTCGTCTCTCGGCTGGGGTTTTGTGACCAGTGCTCACCAGGCCGGCCAGGGGCGTTGGGATCCGTCCTTCCGTCGAGCTCACAGTACGGTGCGGGAGTTCGCGGCAGTGTGGTTTGCTCTGGGGAGGATTCGGGTCGACGATTCGGCTCCATTCGGACTGCTCTCCGGTGGTTCATTGCCTGAACCGCGGGGGTTCGATGCGGTCCTTGTCTCTTTGGGGTTGGTCGCTTCGGGTGACTCGTCTGCTGAGTTCTCGGGGTTTGGCTCTCCTGGCGGTTCACGTACGGGGCGTGTCCAACGTCTTGGCCGACGCCCTGTCTCGCTTCGTTCCCCTCTCCACGGAGTGGACGGTCGACGACGAGTCCTTCCGTTGGCTTTGCCAGACGTTCGGGCGCCCCGAGGTGGACCTCTTCGCGTCGGCGTGGTCGCGGCGTCTTCCCGTTTATGCGGCGCCCTTCCCCGATTGCGAGGCCGTCGGGGTCGATGCCTTTCGGCTCGACTGGTCGAGGTGGGGGTTCCTGTACCTCTTTCCCCCGGTTCGGCTGTTGCTCCAGGTCCTGACTCGCTTAGAGACTTACCGGGGGAGAGTTGTCCTTCTGGCCCCTTGGTGGCCGGCCCAGCCTTGGTTTCAGGCGCTGGTTGCTCGGTGTCCGAACCCGAGGGTTTTCCCGCGGCTCCGCCTCTTTCAGCAGATCGGGCCGGTACGTCACGTAGCTGGTTCGATCTTCTCCTCGAGTCTTCGCGTATGGTTTTTTTGACTCGAGTCTATCATCATCTCTATGGTGATCAGGTGGCCTCCTTGTTGGTGTCCCACCTGAGGGCTTCTTCTCGGCGGCAGTATGAAGTTTCCTGGCGGTCCTTCCGTTTCTTTTTGCGTCTTCGTCGTGTTAGCTCCTTGTCTGTTCGGGTGGTCTTGTCCTTCTTCTCGTGGTTGTTTCAGGACCGTCATCTTATGCCTAACACTGTCGCTTCGTATCGTGCGGCGCTGGCGGAGCCGCTTCAGCTTGCTTTCGGTATCGATGTTACGTCTGCGCCGTTTCGCAAGCTGTCTCGTGCATTGTTTCACCTCCGGCCTGCTCATGCGTCGCCTGAGCCGTCCTGGTCTTTGGACAGAGTGCTCGCTTTCCTTTCATCTCCTCGTTTCGTTGTGGCCCCTTCGGTCCAGGATTGTTTTTCCAAGGCACTTTTCTTGTTGGCTTTGGCCTCTGGGGATCGGGTAGGGGAGCTTCATGCTCTCCTCCGGCGCAGGGGTTTCTGCTCTTTTGGTCGTGGTGATAGTTTTGTTCGTTTGCAGCCGTCTCCTTCTTTTCTGGCGAAGAATGAGACTGCTGCGTTCCGGAGGGGTCCATGGGTGGTTGATGCTTGGTTGGTCAGGCCGGGGGTGCATCATGTTTTGTGTCCGGTTGCGGCGCTTCGCCGTTATTTGCGCGCCACAGCTTCTGTGTCCGGGGACGCGCTGTGGGTTGATCCGGTTTCCCTTCTTCCCTGTTCGCGGGTTCGGGTCTCTCAGGTCGTCCGCAGGGTTATTAGGTCTAGCCAGCCTGCGGTCTATCCCCGTGCCCATGACGTTCGTAAGTTCGCGGCTCTTGCTGCCGTCTTTGGGAATATGTCTTGGTCTGATATTCGGGCGCGGGGATTTTGGCGGTCGAACAGGGTCCTGGCTGCTCGTTACCTTGTGAATGTCCCTGGCCCTCGTCGGGCCTGTGTTGCTTTGGGTCGGCGGTTGCAGCCAGTTGTCTCGGCTTCAAGTTGAGGGGTGAGCGACGACCGCCTCCCGGGTAAGTCCCTCTTTTTCTGTCTGTGGGTAGTTAGCTCCGGGGAGCCGACGGGGCTCCCCCCAGAAAACCAGCGTTGAATGTAATGAAACACCATTTTCTGGGTGAGTCCCGGAGGCTCCCCGGCATCCCTCCCTCCCTCCGCTTGGCGGTTTTTCGCGTTTTTGACATCCAGCCTCAAGAACTGAGGTGTGGGTAGCCGGCGCGGGGGGTCTGGGGCTCCCCCTTCCCCCTCCCGGGGAGGGGGGAGCTGCGCAGACAGCGGCGCGGCAGTGTGTGACGTCACACTAATTTGCTTGTTTTCGGTTGGGGAGTTCTATCCACTAGTTCGGTATTAGGTAGCAATTTTAACCAGAATAGGGGTTTGTTTTGGGGCGCTTACCTTTCTGGGTGCCTGTTCCGGTCGATGGCAGACATAGAATGCTTCCAACTACACGGGGGCTTCTATAGGCCATTGCTCCCCTTGCCTCTCTGAGGGGGCCCGGTTCTGGCCGTGGTCCCCGGTAGGCCTAAGAACTCCATACACATGACTGATGCCAAAGTCTGACATTAGCATATCAGCCTGGGATAGCTCCGGGGAGCCTCCGGGACTCACCCAGAAAATGGCGTTTCATTACATTCAACGCTGGTTTTTTGCCCGTTGCCTGTTCCTCTGGGAACGTTTGGGTGTTGATTTTACACCGGGTTTTCCATTATGTCTGTTTTGGGTTTGGGCTCAGTGTCCCCTGGCTGGTATGCTTGCTCCCACACCTTGTCCCTCGTGTTTCGGTCTGTTATGACCGTTTTCAAAGGGGGTTCTGTCTGGGGGCGGTGCTTTGCCTTTCTGTGGTGTTCTCTGCTGGCAAATGTGGTGGTTTGGGCTCCCCCCTGGTTCGATTCTGGGTTCCTTTGGGTTCTTTGGTTTCGTTCCTGAGGTTTCTTCCTCTTGGGCCCCCTTTGTGGGTTCAGGGGGCTTTGTTTCCTCGTGTGACCCGGTTCTGCCTTCTGGGGTTCCGGGGTCATCCTGGCTTGCAGACTGAACTTTTTGGGTCTTGGCACATGTTGTGGTCGTGCTCGGACTTTGAGGTTTTGTTGTCGAGGTGGGCCTTTTGATGCAGTTTTGTGCCTTCTTCGCCTGGCCGGCGTGGTGCTCTCTGCCCACTGGTCAGCGACTTGTACTTTTATTTTACAATGTATGTGTAATTACCTACGTGTAGTTACAAGATGAGAGCTACGCTCGTGGTGTCCCGTCTTCCCAGCACTCTTTGTCATATAACGCTTTGAAACTACTGACGGTCTTGGCCTCCACCACTCTATTTGCGAAGGTGAATTTTCTTATATTTCTTCGGCATCTGTGTTTACCTAGTTTAAATCTATGACCTCTTGTTCTTGAAGTTCCAGGTCTCAGGAAATCTTCCCTGTCGATTTTATCAATTCCTGTTACTATTTTGTACGTAGTGATCATATCACCTCTTTTTCGTCTGTCTTCTAGTTTTGGCATATGTGTGTACGCATGTGCATGTGTACACTGTGGGTGTGTGTGTGTGCACATGTGTATACGCACGTGTGTGTAACATATCTTGTGTGTTTGTGTATATGTATGTGTATATACATAATGTGTATATGTGTGTGTACTTTTTCTTTCGGAAGGGGTTCTGTTCCCTTCTCTGTTGACGGGGCGCTGGGGGAGCAGCTTGCTCTGTTGACTCTCGCATGGTCCCGCTGTTGGTGGGCGCTTTTGGTTGTCTTCCGGCCTCTGGTGGCGTCGGTGGACGGCTTCTCCCCCTTTGGGGGGGGGGGGGGGTTCAGAGCTGGCGGGGTGGGCTTCTTCCCCTGCCCCTGCTCGTCATGTCATCTTAGTGGGTGCGTTGGACGTGGTCGATACGCCCCATCCTTCTGGGGTTCCTGTCTGCTGTTTGCAGTCAGGGGCCTTTCGCATCTGCAGTCCTTCTGGACTTCTTCAGTCTGCGGCCAACGGCCATATCACATTGATAACACCGCTTCTCGTCCGATCAGCGAAGTTAAGCAACACCCTGGATTCTATGCCCTCCTCGGAGGATTGTTGTCTCCTGTCCGGCTTCTGTTGGGGCCGGGTGCCTGGATGGTGGCCCTGGACCTCCAGGTCACTTCTTGGCACGTTCCTCTCCAGTTTTCTGGGACTGGCACAGTTAGTGGTGGGGCTTCAGGCTTGCTGCTTTTGTTGCATTCCCTATTTTGTAATGGGCAGTTGGTATATATATATATATATTTTTTTTTTGCATCTTTTCCGAATCTTAGTGTCCTGTCTGAGTCTGAGATTCGGTGTCTGGCCTACCTCGATGACTGGCTGGTGTGGGCTCCCAGTCAGTCCACTTGTTTGCTTGCTTGGGGTGTGGTTCTTTCCAGATCGCCGGGTTTGGTTTCCTGGTGATCTGGAGGCCTTTCCATCTGTTTCCGTCCCGGGTTCGAATCTGGGCCTTGTTTAGGGCTATTGGGCCACTCATTGTCTTTCCCTCCAGAAGTGTTACTGCGGCTGTGGTCCCGCCTTCAGCTGTACATGAGGGGGTCCCGGGTTGCTTAAACAGTTGTGCGGGAGTCTGAACTTCGACGTGCTGGTCTGCCCAAGGAGTCGGGTTTGGCTTCGGCGTCTGTTTGGTTCCTTCGGAGACTCCCCTTCCGCCTCTTGCATTCGTTGGGTTCGTTTCTCTGGGGATCTCTTATTGGTGGAGTCTGTCCGTCCGTCGGGCTCGCAGCACGGTTTGGGAGTTCGTGGCTGTCTGGTTTGCGCTTCGGAGGGTTTGGGTCTTTTCCTGCTCTACCATTCAGCTCTGTTCAGACTGTTCTCTGGCGGTTCTTGCCGGAACCACAGGGGTTTGGCTAACCGTGAGGTTCATGGCCGGGGTGTGTCCTGCGTCCTGGCGGACAGCTGTCTCGGTTCATTCCTCTCTTTGCGGATTGGCCAGTCGTTGCCGACTCGTTTTGTTGGCTCTGTCGGACGTATGGACTCCTGGCTGTGGACGTCTTCGAGTCGGCGTGGTCTAGGTGTCGCCCATTTTATGTGGTTCCCTTTCCCACCTGCGAGGCATTCACGGTGGATGGTTTTCAGCAAGACTGGTCGAGGTGGGGGCACC
Source organism: Procambarus clarkii (assembly GCF_040958095.1). Classification (NCBI taxonomy): domain Eukaryota; kingdom Metazoa; phylum Arthropoda; class Malacostraca; order Decapoda; family Cambaridae; genus Procambarus; species Procambarus clarkii. Next base: position 33,501,253 of record NC_091165.1, on the reverse strand, counting down.
TGTTCCTCTTCTCCCGGTCCAGCTGTTGCTTTGGGTTCTGGCTCCGTTGCAGCTCATTCCCACGAGAGCAGTCCTTATGGTTCCTTGGTGGCCGGCCCAGCCTTAATTTCAAACGCTGCTTGATAGGTGTCTGAACCCGGGGCGTTTTCCCGCGGCTCCGCCTCTTTCGGCAGGTCGAATCGGTCTTGTATGTGACTGGTTCGGCCTTCTCCTCGGCTCTTTGCGTCTGGTATTTTGACGCGGGTATCACCATCTCTGTGGTGTTCAGGTGGATTTGTTGACGGTGTCCCACCTGCGAGCTTCGTCTTGGCGACAGTATGATGTTTTGTATGCTTTCTTGTGTTTTGTTTCACCTCCGGCCTGCTCATGCGTCGCCTGAGCCGTCCTGGTCCTTGTTCAGGGTGCCTTCTTATCTACTCCTCAGTTTGTGGTAGCCCGTTCGGTTTAGGTTTCTGCTCTTTGGTACTGGTGGTAGATTTGTACGTGTGCAGCCTTTCTCCGTCCTGGCGACGGTCGAGACGACTGCTTTCTGGAGGGGTTCTTGGGTTATTGATGCTTGATTTGTTTGGCCGGGGGTGCGTCCTGTGTTGTCCGGTTGTGCTTTTTGCCGTTGCCTGCGTATCGTGTCTGGGGATGCGCTGTGGTTGATCCAGTTCCCCTCGTTCCCTGTTTTCAGGGCTCGGGTCTCCCAGGTCGTCCGCAGAGTTTTTCATTCTTCCAGCCTGCGGTCTGTCTTTGCGCCCGTGCTGTTCAGACGTTTGCAGCTTTTGCTGCTGTGTTGGCGACGTCTAGGGCTCATTTCAGGCGCAAGGTTTTGAGGGTTGCACAGGTTCTTGGCCGCCCATTCTTTATGCGCATCTGCTCCTGTGCGTTCTTGTTGCCTTGTGTCGCAGGTTGCGACCTGTTGTCTCGGCTTTGTGTTGCAGAGTTTGTGGTGGCCGCCTCCCGGGTTAGCCCTTTTTTTTCCTTCTCTTTGGGTATGAAGCTCCAGGGAGCCATAGGGGCTCCCCATAGAAAACCAGTGTTGAATGTAATGAAACGCTATTTTCTGGGTGAGCCCCGGAGGCTCCCTGGCAACCCTCCCTCCCACCGGTCAGCGTTTTTTTCGCGTTGGTTGAAGCTTGGCAGCCGGTGCGGTAGGTCCGGGGCTCCCCCTCCCCCTCCCCCTCTCGGGGCGGGGAGGGCTGCGCGGACGATCGGCGCAGCAGTAAAGTGTGATGTTTGCTTGTTTCCTTGTGATTGTAGGGAGTTTCTACCTCTCTGTTTTTTTGTTTTAGTTTTTTACCATGTGGGGTTTGTTTTGTTATGCCTACCTTTCTGGGTGCCTAACCCCGGTCGATGGCAGATAAGGAAAACCCCAACCACAAGGGGGTTTTCCAGGGCCATTGCTCCCTGGAACCTCTCTGAAGGGGCCAGGTTCTGGCACTGGTCCCTGATAGGTCTGAACTCCTTAGCTAATGTGCCGGTCTAATATAACATACATTAGCCCGATAAGCTCCAGGGAGCCTCCGGGGCTCACCCAGAAAATTGCCTTTCATTACATTCAATGCTGGTTTTTTCAACTTGTACAGTCAGCACCAACATTGTAGTAAACAAATATGTTACATTTTTGGTTTACTTATGTAATTCTAAGAGATAATGTAAAGCTTTCCTTGTCGTTCCCAAGATTTAAGAAGCGATGGTATTTATATATGTATATATATATTTACCTAAATTTACCCAAGGGCCACTAACTATCTAGTGGTCTCGACGAGGACAAAAAGCCGGGGGCTTGTTAAGTCCTGCCAATTGTCCTAATGATATTTTCTAGCTGGATTTTGGCATTTACGGCTTCAGCGAGTAGGCGGTTCCATGGGTTTATAACCCTCTGGGTGAAAAAACATCTGTTGTCAATCCTACTTGAGAGAACATACTCTCCAACACTATATCTGTGATTGCCCTGTTATTAGTGACTTCAGACCAAATGGTATGAGGTAATCTGAGCTCTGTAATTACTTCATACACTCAGGAATATTGGAAGATATTCTTGTGCTGTACCCAGATTTTGCCAGTGGGGGCTATTAGATCAGCTTTACATTTCTTATTCTCTCTTGATTCCATGTATGACTGGCCATCCTGTGGGGTGGGTGATGTTGGATGAGCTTGTAGCTCGTTTATGATCTACAGTGTAATCTTTCACATAGAATAGGGTAGCAGCACATTGCTGTGTATACCTAAGCTTGTTAATAAAAAGAAATCAGTAATAAAGGTTTTAAATTATACTGTAGCTTATACTATTATTATTACCAATATTATACTTATTAAATCATAAATGTTAACCATGGATCATTAACCCTTGCACTGCTCACCTATTTTCGGCGAAAACGTCTTGGTGCAATTGACAAGGACATATTTTTGTTATTTTTACAAATGTTCAGGTAAATTTAATGTCAAAATGTTTCCAATGTCAACTATTTCCATTTCAAAACACAAATAGTAATGAAAACATTAAAAAACATTAAAATATAGCCAAATTAAAAAACAAAAACCACAACTCTCTGAGCGCCTAAAGGCGCTTTGCGCAGTGCAGTGGTTAAGATCTCATTTTTATATGTAATGTTAGTAATGTTGACCAAACCACACACTAGAAGATAAAAAGAAGACAACAATGTTGTTAATGTTTCTTGTGAATCATAAAATTGTGCAATATGTCTTAATTTTTCAATTTTTTGGATATACATTAGAAGAAAATAGGATAAACAACCCATAAATATTTGGTTCATTATATTTTTGTATTTAAATAACTGGATCAATATTTTTACAGCTGACAGGATTTGTTTTTCTCAAAGGTGCATTATCTGTTACAGAGCACCACTTGGTTTCCGAACTTTAGTTATCCG